>NC_091442.1:61170284-61489139 GCF_964237555.1 Oryctolagus cuniculus
TGAATGGGATGCTGGCATCCCAAGTGGCATCTTAACAGCCAAGCCCAATGCTTGCCCTGAAGGTGATTTAGATATCATTCTTTCTGCATTTAAAAAATAGCAAAAACGTGTATCTTTTATAACGACAGAACACATATAAAAGAACATTTGTCTTCTCATCCTTTTTATAGAGGGAATAATGGCATATTCCCTTCATAGTGATAGAGCACTCATTTTCACAATTTTGCCATGCTTATTCAATAGCCAATCAAATAAGGAAGTGTTTGGCTCCAAAGGTAGCTACAAAAGTTTTGAGTTTGTTACACACTGCCAGTGCAACTTTCATATTAAGCCAGTGGTGCCTGTTAAGAGATAAAAGCCCCCTCCCTCTGACATGCATGGGCACACTCCAAGTCTGCCTCAGATCTCTAGCTGAGTTTTTCCTACTGAGGATGCCACAGGTTTAGCACACATAATCCATAAAGCATTCTTGGCTTCCAAATGTGTTTACTTCTTTGTGTAAGCCTTGATTCTCCAGAGAGGTCTCCATTGAGATGGTCTGTATCTCTGCTTACTGGTTGTTCACCAATCCAGTTCCTATTATTTGCCACATTGTGCATTTAGAGCAAACTGTAAATGTCAAGTGCATTTATTATCTCTGGTGCTCCAATGTACCTAAAGTACCAGCTGGAAGTCCTGCCTACTGTGCCAGCCTCTAGATGCAAGTGGGACTACGTGGAGAAAGGTCAATACTGTGACACCCCATTATGTGTTTGGCAGGTGCATGTTCCTCTAGGAATAATTTGTAATCACTTTGATATTGAGCCTCAGTGCTGACAGTGTGACTGAGCTTCCATTTGGTGGCATATAAATTTCTATTCTATGGGTATAAATGAACACTAAGCCACTAAATCTATCCAACTCCTTAACAACCCTTCCTATTCCAACACCTCCTCCACCCTGAAGCACAAAAAGGCAAATGTTTCCAACCAACCACGGTGTCCAAGTCGCTTAGGAAACCAAGAGAAAGCAAAATGCACCTCAAAAGATGCATATAAATTATTGTAAAATCTGTAAAAGGGAAATAATTAGAAAAATTGCTGCAGCACCAAAAAAGACCAGACATGTATGCATCATAACCAGGGAGAGTAAACAGTTCAGCACTATGCTTACAAACACAACTTAAATCTCGATGGATCTGGATAGATATTATATGAAAAAGTGAACCTGGGAATGCTTTAGTTAAAAATGCATGATATAGAAACCTTGCACTTAGAATCTTTAATTCTTAAAACTTCGAGTCTGGGGCTGGAATTGTGGTACATGGGTTAAGCTACCACTATGATGTTGGCATCCCATATGGGTGCCTGTTTGTGTCCCAGCTGCTCCTGTTCCAATCCTGCTCCCTGCTAATGTGTCTGTGAAAGCAGCAGAAAATATCCCAAGTATTTGGGCCCCTGCAACATGTGGGAGACCTGAATGGAATTCCAGGCTCCTGGCTTTAGCTTGGCGCAGGCAGGCCCAGTCAAACTGGCAGTGTGTAGCCAACTCAAGACTTTTGTAGCTACCTTTGGAGCCAAACACTTCCTTATTTGACTGGCTATTGAAAAAGCATGGCAAAATTGTGAAAATGAGTGCGCTATCACTATGAAGGGAATTATGCCGTTCTTCCCTCTATAAAAAGGATGAGAAGTCAAAGTGGCCATGTAGGGAGTGAACCAGTGGATGGAAGATCTCTTTCTCTTTCTGTTTCTGTGACTCTGCCTTTCAAATAAATAAATTAATTTTTGAAAATAAAGAAATGCCTTTAAAAATTTGTTTAGCAAATAGATTTTTTTTGACAGGCAGAGTGGACAGTGAGAGAGAGAGAGAGAGAGAGAAAGGTCTTCCTTTGCCATTGGTTCACCCTCCAATGGCCGCCGCAGCCGGCGCCCTGCAGCCGGCACACTGCACTGATCCGAAGGCAGGAGCCAGGTGCTTCTCCTGGTCTCCCATGGGGTGCAGGGCCCAAGCACTTGGCCCATCCTCCACTGCACTCCCTGGCCACAGCAGAGAGCTGGCCTGGAAGAGGGGCAACCGGGACAGAATCCGGCGCCCCGACCGGGACTAGAACCCGGTGTGCCAGTGCCTCAAGGCAGAGGATTAGCCTAGTGAGCCGCAGCGCCGGCCAGCAAATAGATTTTTTAAAAAGTACTCAGTAGTTATCCACCAGAATTCCCAGGCACTTTGATTCACTTAGAAGTAGTTTCACACTAATCAATTTTGATCAAGATGTAAGATTTACTTTTGCTACAAGTGATACACACATTGCCACAGGGCTGCTGTTGGGTGAGTGTAGGATTGACAGGCTCACAGGTCCAGGTGGAAGGGAGGCTACACACCAGTGGGGCTGCTCACCAGGGCCAAATCTAGAAGACTTTTTAATCAGAATATGTGAGAGGAGAACTCTGTGTCTCAAAGTATCTAATGGTGAAGTCAAGAAAACAAGCAGTTCTGTTTACACAGGCAGCTTGGGATTCTCTCATAGGTAATGTGAGTTATTGTTATATATAATAACTATTTTCCTGTTGTTGGTAAGTTTTTGATGCTGTCTTGAGATCTCCTATTTTTTGATTGTGTTTCCAGAAATTCTGGCTTTGGGAATGTGCTACCGAATCCAGTAGCCTGAAGTCAAGCTGAGTGGTGACGGTTGTTTCCCATAGCGCCCAGGCTCATGAGGAGTCATCCTCCATTTTTGACACTGCCATGTCTTCACAGACTTCTTGAGTGGCAGGCAGTTGTTTTTCCTCAAAGACATGAGCGAGTACTTTCTGCCATTTGTCATCTTTCTTCTTCAACTTTCTCTCTCTCTCTCTCTCTCTCTCTCTCTCTCTCACACACACACACACACACAGACACACACACACGCACACACACACATACACATACTCCAATTGAAGTAATCTTTATATCTTTCTGCAAAAGGAAAAAGCCTTATAAATCCTTCTGTATGGATTCCTTTCCTGGGCCATATAATTTAAAAACAGTTTTTGAATTTGACTTTTTTCCCTCATTTTAAATGGTTTAAATAGGTGATAAAGTGCTTGAACTAGCACTTGAAAAAACAGCCTTCAATATGTTACTGATCAGTGTAGCCCATGAAGACATTCTCAGAAACTTCTTTACAATATTTAGAACTCAAATACTTGCATGTAATATGTTCATTCCTTTTCAGGAATGGCATTTGAGGAATGTCTTCTCACAAACCAAAATTCAACACATATAAGCCTGGTCTCTTGAAATAGGATTAAAAACAAAGACCTCACAGAAAGTACTAGGAAGAGTTTCAAATTTTTATGTTATGGCATTGAAATTCAAACATCTATACTTTCATACTAGTTTTGTTTCCCAAATCATCATGTCATCTTTCTCCTCTTCGCACAAATGAACAGTCTTTAATATTTGCCCCCAAATATGATCCTTGGATATCTTTTTTTCTTTTATTGATGTTATTGATTTGAAAGTATTGAATACATCTAACATTTTTTAAAGATTTATTTATTTATTTGAAAGTCAGAGTTACACAGAGATAGGAGAGGCAGAGAGAGACAGAGAGATCTTCCATCCGATGGTTCATTCCCCAGATGGCCGCAATGGCCAGAGCTGCGCTGATCTGAAGCCAGGAGCCAGGAGCTTCTTCCAGGTCTCCCACGCGGGTGCAGGGGCATAAGGACCTGGGCCATCTTCTACTGCTTTCCCAGGTCATAGCAGAGAGCTGGATCGGAAGAGGAACAGCCGGGACTAGAGCCAGTGCCCATATGGGATTCCGGCGCTTCAGACCAGGGCATTAACCTGCTGCGCCACAGCGCCAACCTCATACATCTGACATTTAAACACCTTCAGTGTAGTGTAATATATTTCATCTGTCAGGAGCCTAAAGGCTTATGTTAAAATATAACTTGAGATGTAGCAATTATTGCCAAGAAAAGTAAGCCATTTATGTTTCTTTGCAAGAAACAATTGGCCTAGATCTAAAATGCCTATGCAAGCTATTTTCTTTTCTTCTCTACAGTGTTTGAATCTATTTGATGCAAAGAATCCTCAGAGGAGACGACTCATTAACCCTTTTTCCTAAGAACTAGCTATGAATGATCTTAACTCAGTCAAACTCAGGTTTGTTTGAATAGATTTCATATGGGAAGGCTTGAAGTGTCCTTTATAGAGGGTTCAGGGTACTAGAACAACACAGACGTCCTACACAAGAAGGAACATTAAGAGATTATCTAGTGTGTTTGGTTTTAAAGATGGGGAAAGGAAACCACAGGAATGTTAAAGGGACAGCTTAAGGTCATAAAGCAGTTTGGAAGAGAACCAGAACTAAAATCCGGGAAGCTCACCCCTATTTTACAATGCACTTCATTAAGTGATAGTTCCCTTGGATTGCAGGCCTCAGTATCTTCATCCTGTGACTGGAGTGTGGACTTGGCATGTGAGCGATTAAAACAGCAGAGCCCGTGACAGCAGTAGGCATCCCGGTAGAGGGAAGCTAGCTATGTGGGTAGCATGGGATGCCTGGAAAAGCCTGGGGAGAAGAAAGGTCAATGCGCTCCCTCACCCAGCTTGCACGCGTTATCCATAAGTGACTTTAGCCCCCCAGAGATGCTTCCTCTATGAAGGGCCTGGGATGGAAAGCTCAATGTGAGGTTCAGTTCCTGGCTTTGTGAGCGGGACAGTGGATAAGCCCCATCAGAGGTTCCATTGGAAGTACGTGAGACACTCAAAAACATTTATTTTTGGGCCAGCGCCGTGGCTCACTAGGCTAATCCTCCGCCTTGCGGTGCCGGCACACCGGGTTCTAGTCCCGGTCAGGGCGCTGGATTCTGTCCCGGTTGCCCCTCTTCCAGGCCAGCTCTCTGCTGTGGCCAGGGAGTGCAGTGGAGGATGGCCCAAGTGCTTGGGCCCTGCACCCCATGAGAGACCAGGAGAAGCACCTGGCTCCTGCCATCAGATCAGTGCGGTGCGCCGGCCGCGACGGCCATTGGAGGGTGAACCAATGGCAAAGGAAGACCTTTCTCTCTGTCTCTCTCTCTCTCACTGTCCACTCTGCCTGTCAAAACAAAAAAAAAAAAACAAAAAAAAAAACATTTATTTTTGTTTTTTTTTTGAAGGAAGAAAGACAGAGATAGATACTGAGAGATCTTCGTTCTCCAAATGCCCATAACAGCTGAGGCTGGCCCTACCAAAACGTAGGAACTTTGGAACTCAATCTGTCTCCCTCACAGGTGGCAGGGATCCAACTTTTTGAGCCATCACCTGCTGCCTCCAGGGTGTGCATTAGTAAGGAGCTGGAATCAGAAGCGCAGCCCAGACTTGAACGCACGAATTCTGATATGGAATGTGAGCATTCCAAGCAGAGCATTAATCAATGTGCCAAACACCTATCCTTGCACCCTTATTCTTTTTTTTTTTTTTTTTTTTTTTTTGACAGGCAGAGTGGACAGTGAGAGAGAGAGACAGAGAGAAAGGTCTTCCTTTGCCGTTGGTTCACCCTCCAATGGCCGCCGCTGCAGCCGGCGCACCGCGCTGATCCGATGGCAGGAGCCAGGATCCAGGTGCTTTTCCTGGTCTCCCATGGGGTGCAGGGCCCAAGCACCTGGGCCATCCTCCACTGCACTCCCTGGCCATAGCAGAGAGCTGGCCTGGAAGAGGGACAACCGGGACAGAATCCGGCACCCCGACCGGGACTAGAACCCGGTGTGCCGGCGCCGCAAGGTGGAGGATTAGCCTATTGAGCCACGGCGCCGGCCCTGCACCCTTATTCTTAAGCTAAACATTTCTTCCAGATGAAATGTCAGGAGAGGTGAAGCACTGAGGAACAAAGATTGAGGACGAACATTTAGTAAACCAGGAAGAAAGAAGAGTTCCATGAATTCCTCTGTGGACTGTCCAGGTCATGTGTTGGCAAGCCTTTTTTATATACATTGCTAGATAGGAAATGTTTTTGGTTTTGCAGGTCATATAGTCTCCTAATTTATTTATTTTTAAAAGATGTTGTTCATTCACTTTGAAAGGAAGAGTGAAGGAGACACACACGCACACACACACACACACAGAGAGAGAGAGAGAGAGAGAGAGAGATGTCTTCCATGGCTGGTTCACTCTTCCAAATGGCCAAAATGGCCAGAGCTGCCCCAGGCCAAAGCCAGGAGCCTGGAACTCCATCCAGATCTCCCACGTTGGTGACAGTGGTCCAAGTACCCGGACCATCACCCATTGCCTTTCCAAGCACATTAGCAGGGAGCTGGATCAGAAGCAGAGCAGCCAGGACTTGAACCAGGCATTCAGATATGGGATGTGGGGGTCCCAAGTGGTTGATTAACCTGTTGCATCACAACATCTGCTGCACAACTACTCTTTTAAAATGCCAGTGCAGTCACAGACAACACGTAAATAAATGGAAATGGTTGCTTTCCAGTAACTTTATTTACCAATGCAGGCAGAAACCTGGAGTTTGCCAATCTTTGAAATAGATTCTTTCAGCTCCAATGGTGAGAGATGGAGAAATAAAGTGAGAAGCAAAAGGAAGCCAAGTTGATACATCTAAAATATTTAGGGAAACCCCTGCCATATAATAAATGCTAAAAAGAAAAGCAAACAAACAAAACAAAAACCACAGAAAATAGCAGTAAGTTGTCCTGCCTCACCAAACTGCCTATGGGGCAATATGGCATTTGCAGAACATAATGTAAGACATTGCAGAAAATACAACGGCCCACATGTCCACATGTACTCTCTCTTCATACCTGTTACTAGTAGTGTTTCACATTCAAAACAGTCAAGCCCCCTGACTGCTTCTATATAATGCTGGTATCAAGAAAATTTTGCTTGTTCAAGAGGTAATGGGGGATTTCTGAGAGGAAATAGGAATTAGACAAAACAGAGCTCCAACTGACAAACGTGTTGATAACCTGTTGTGTTGGCGAAATATCTCCAAAGTCGACAGGCTAGGCATCACAAGGAAATACATTTCTTTCGTAAAGTTCATTCTCTCAACATAGCTACGCTCTGTATTGTTAATTTATTCAATATAAGACAGAGATTAGCGGTGGGCATTGTGGTGCAGTGGGTTACATTGCCTTCATTTGATACCAAAATGCTTTGGCTGGCACTGTGGCGTAGCTGGTAGAGCCGCTTCCTGCAGTGCTGGCATCCGATATAGGCACCAGTTCAAGTCCCAGCTGCTCCACTTCCGATCCAGCTCTCTACTATGGCCTGGGAAAGCAGTAGAAGATGGCTCAAGTCCTTGGGCCCCTGCACCCACATGGGAGACCAGGAAGAAGCTCCTGGATTTTATCTTTGGATCAAGCCCAGCTCTGGCTGTTGTGGCCATTTGGGGGGTGAATCAGCAGATGGAAGACCTTTCCCTCTCTCTCTCCCTCTCTCTTCCTCTCTCTTCTGCTCTCTGCCTCTGCCTCTCTGTAACTCTGCCCTCTCTCTGCCTCTGCCTTTCAAATAAATAAATAAATTTTTAAAAAAGAAAGACCATACCAACATGCTGATTTGAGTCAAGGCTACCTCTCTTCTGATCCAGCTTCTTGTTAAGAGCCTCGGAAAGTGATGGATGATGGACCAGTATGTGGGTCCCTGCCACCCACATAGAAGACCTGGGTGGAGTTCCTGGCTCCTGGCTCTGGCCTGCTTTAGCATTGGCTGTTATAAGAATTTGACTTTTTGTTTTGTTTTGTTTGTTGCTTGTTTTTAAATATTTATTTATTTGACAGAGTTATAGGGAGAGAGAGAGAAAGAGAGAGAGAAAGAGAATCTTAAATCCATGATTCACTCTCCCAAATGGCTGCAATGGCCAGTGTTGGGCCAGGCCGAAGTCAGGAGCCAAAAGCTTTATCAAGGTCTCCCACATGGGGTGGCAGGAACCCAAACACTTGGGCCATTTGATGCTGTTTCCTAGGTCATTAGCAGGGAGCTTGGTTAGAAATGGAGCAGCCTGGACATGAGCTGATGCCCATATGGGATGCTATGCATATGTTGCTGCTATGCCACAACACTGGCCACTGAAGCAAGCATTTGTAGATGGAAGATCTCTTTGTCTCTGTTTCCCCCTCTCTCTCTGTCACTCTTCCTTTTTAAATAAATAAATAAATATTTTTAAGGAAATAGATTAATCATCTAATTGACTAGCTCCCCTTAGTGTAAAAGTATAGCCCAGGATTTCATTCATTTGACAAATACAGTGATTCTTTTTTTTAAAGATTTATTTATTTATTTATTTGAAAGTCAGAGTTAAACAGAGAGAGAGGAGAGGCAAAGAGAGAGAGGTCTTCCATCTGCTGGTTCACTCCCCAGTTGGCCACAATGGCTGGAACTGTGCCAATCCAAAGCCAGGAGCCAGGAGCTTCTTCCAGGTCTCCCACACGGGTGCAGGGGCGCAAGGACTTGAGCCATCTTCTACTGCTTTCCCAAGCAATAACAGAGAGCTGGATCAGAAGTAGAGCAGCCGGGACTCGAACTGGCACCCATATGGGATGCTGGCGCTGTAGGCTGTGGCTTTAACCCACTGTGCCACAGCCCTGGCCCCTAAATACAGTGACTCTTACCCATACGTCTGATGCTATTCCAGAAGCCAGAGAGGAAACAGTAAGCAAAGGGGAAAGAGAAGTCTCTGGCTTTGCACAGTTTACATCCTGACCACATCAAAAGTAATACATGCTCCATTAAGTACCTTAGTAAATATCTGCTCAACACAGATTCAAAACTCATGGGAGAAAAAGAATAAAAGTAGTGAATCTTCTTCCCAGTCTTCTCCTGTATCATCCCTTCTCCTGCCTCTGTTCTTCCTTGCATCCTGCTCTTGCCCCAGAACCTCCCTCTCCTCTTTACCCCCTCCTCCCTCTCCTTGTCCTCTCCCTCCCCTCTTCCTTCTCCTCTTCTATCCGCCCCATCCTTCTTCATCCTGTCTCTATTTTTGTTCGCACAATTACCCTTATTTCAGAGTCCGCAGCCACTGCAGCCGGAATATATTTATTTAAATTAGCATGTTCTAATTTCCTATGAAGGAGACTCTACTTTTTAATGAAGAGTTTCAAAAATGATTCCCTTCTTTATACTGTTTTCAAGGTAAAGTTGCAAGTTTGTTCCAAGAAATTCATTCTTTCCTAATTGTAGACATTCCTTCCAAAATAAATTCTCTCTCCTTTCCAAGTGAAATTTCTGAGATCAAAGTTCACTTTGACTTTTAATGTGATTGAAGCCTTTTTCCTTGTTTATGAGAGCCTGCTCAAAGTCATCAGAACTTCAAACTTCTTTTTACTCAAGTCTGTAAGCTAAAAATCTAAATGTAGCAGAAATTATCTGATGTTTTAGGCCCTCTTATTGATCATGAAATAGTCTGATTAGATGACATTTAAGTTGCAAAGACTGTGGGATGATGCATATTATTAATGGAATTCATGACATGTTTCTTTAGAAGGCAGTCTATCAGATAGCCTGGTTTCAAATCTGAGATCCAACTTTGGCAAGTTTGTGACCTTAAGCAATCCAGTCAAAGTCTTTTAAGAAATATTTATTTATTTATTTATTTGAAAGGCAGAGTTCCAGGGAGGTGGGGAGAGACACAGCAGAGAGATCTTATATCCATCGGTGCACTCTCCAAATGGCTGCAATGTCTGGAGCTGGGCCAGGCCAAGCCAAGAGCCAGGAACTCCATCCTGGTCTCCCACAAGTTTTTTTTTTTTTTTAACAAAAGGAATAATAAATTGTGGCCAAAAAGAATCCCCTTCTAAAAGTTTAATTGTCATGTCTAAAAATAAAATATTTGAAAACTTGGTTCAATATGGCAATAGAAGGAAGTTAACCACACCAAAAAAAAAATCAGTATTTCTGAAAATCTGCGTGTTCTTAACCAGCACCAACCTGATCAACTTGTTTGAAAATTTTTACAAATACTTTGCATTTTGAGTGATGACAGGCAAATTAGAAATATTTGTTATATCTAGCACAAAGCAATGCTGGCCTGCAAGATGAGATAAACATGGGTTCCTGGGCAAATGTAATACTCATCAACACACTTCTGTTTGTCACAGTGTCTAGGAGTAATGGGTAGTTGGAAGCTGAGACCCAGAGAGGGAAAGGAACCTACTGGAGGTCATTATTGGTAGTTAGCAGTAGCAGGATGGAATCCTGAACAATTCCTATTTACTATGATCATTCTTAGTTCTTTAAAACTTACTTCGTAAAAAGAGACCCCCAACATACATTTAACATTGTTTCAATATTTGCTTTTTGAGAAACACCTTCAATGCTCTCCTTTCCCCTTACTCAAGTGAACACAAGAGGAAACACAAAGAACCTTGGGTAAATTTGCATACAACATTTCCTTTTCTATATTTCTGTGTTCCATGTAGGAAGCAAATTTTTACTTCATGAACACTATCAACAGTAGTATTTATATTGGGCTTCATTCACAATGCCTACTCAACACAAACATGGATATATCCTTTTGATCTGGTTCAAAGAACTGGCTCTCCCTCTCCTCCTAAGTCCATCTCCCTGCTCTCCGCCCTCCTTCTCCAGAATAATAATGAGAAAACCCAGGAAGAGCCCGAGATACTCACACTGAGTGATCAGTGCCTTCTCTCCCTGAGGGGCAACCCCACATGAAAGGTGGAACAACGTCCCAGAGGTTGTTTCCTAAGCATGGACTCAGAGCAAGGAGAGCCACCTGGGAGAGCCAGCGTCTGGGGTCTGCAAAGAGTGATGACGAGAGATACCGTTTGGATGGGCCAGACGCTAGCATTTTCTCCTCTGAGTAGCACAACAAAACTCTGAAAATAAGATAACTTGTTTTGCACAAAACACTATATCCCAAGTGCTGATTTCTTTCAGGGCCCTTTATTGGATATTACTACTACTGTTTACTACTAATTACCACCACCATCACCACTATTTCTGCATTATTACCAGCTATCAATTATTTTAGACAGACTGGATAGCAGGCATTGTACATCTGTGATTACATTTAAAGCACACAAAAAATGTAGGGAAAGATATTATCCTCCAAGGGTTAACTAAAATAGTGGAAATTTGGAGTAAGAGGTTAGCACAGTCCTTGTTTTACCATCTGGAAAGGAGATGAAATTGACTCAAGCACAAGAAACCCAAGTCTACTTTACTTCAAGAGTCATGCACACAGTTTTAGTTCAATTACTGAGCGAGGTGGAAAGCATAAAAACAATTACCTTGGAAGCTGATTGTTAACAGTATCATGCTATCATTAGCAGCAGAGGAGCAATTATCACAGTTAATAAAACCACATTAAAACATATGACAGATAAAGAAAGCACAATGGGAGAAATTTAATGGGCTATATTTCCTGCCAGATTTTATATTGGGTGTTAGATTATTTATAGGACATATGTTCTAGGAAAACAAATGTTTAAACTGGAAATGAGCAAATTTGAAGACATTTGCTTCTTTGAAGCATTTTGATTTTACGTTACTCTGAGAATTACATATATCCTAGAAAATATCTTGTTCCTTCTATTAAACCATATATACCTTTCTGAATACACTTTTGTATAGCACAATTGTGTTCTGCAAATAGAAATTTCCATCTTAATTTAAAATAAACAACACTAACAGTAGTGGTTAAGAGTGATGCTGTCCTATTGCACCTGGTCTTTGACCCTATAGCTCCAGTCTCTTGCCTTACTTACTCTTTCTCGAGAGTTCTCAACCTGGACAGTGGTCTGTCTGTAGGACACTCTGTTATCTACTCCCCTGACCATCGCAGCTGTTGCTTCTCTAAGTTTGCTGCAGGTATTGATTCCTCTTTTGCCTCCTCTTAGCTCTACCATCCCCATTCTTAGACTACCCTGTGGAATCCAAAGACTACTATGAGTTAAAGTGGGTTTTGATGTTGAATTTAATCCCAAGAAATACTCAGGTCAGAGGCCTTGCTTGACTAGTCATCAGGTATAGAACATTCATCAATTGATTTCTCCAACAACTGGTTCCTAATATAGGTAGTATGAGGATAATCGTAGTTGCAGTGGGGACCGTTGTGGGAATCAGATTAGGTCATCTACAGTGTATCAGGTGTCATTGCCTGACACAGAGCAGGTCCTGCACAACAGGTAGCAAATAAGGATGCTCAGGGAGAGGCCACTCCATACGAAAGCAGGGAAAGTCCTGTCTCTCAGTGAGGAGTGCCTGGTACTCTGTATTGCCTATGCTGGCAGCTTTCTCTGTTCTCTATCCTGGGTTGTTCCTATTTTTCTGCATTACAAGTCTGCAGCCTGATGATTCTCCAGCTTTTGTGGGCAAACCTCACCTAGAAAGCTTAGTGAATAACATAGAACTGTAAGTTCTTTATGAAGAAATGCTTGTTCCTTTTGGGTCTTCCAAGGGATCCAGAAAGCTGTATTTTTATCATGGGTGGTCCTGGTTCCAAGCCAGAATTAAGGACCCTGCTTGAAAGGGCACATCCACGGCCACAAGGTCAGTGGCGCCTCTGGAAAGCCCATTCTGGTCTTGCTGATCACTGTGACACACTGCTCTCTTCACGGTGATCTAGATCTAAACAGATCTAGACTTAACACGGATTTCTTTCTAGTCCCTTTTGGGTTACTCTTCTTCCTCTTGCTTCAAATCTTAGCACTCCAGAAAAAGGATATTGATAATGTCGTTTTAGTTGTGGATAGAAATAAAGTTTCCAGGTAGAAACAAGCCTATGGAGTTTCTCCCTGGTGACAAAATCCCCTTTTCTCTGAGAAAGTGATTCTCAAGGTTAGGTCTTAACCATCAATAGTGGCATCGCTTGGGGACATTTTAGAAACATTGATTATCTTAGACTTACTGAATCAAAAATTCTGGTGTTGGTTGGGTGGCAGAAACCTGCATTTATAATTAAACTTTTTAAAAGATTTACTTATTTTGAAAGTCATAGTTACAGAGAAAGAGGGAGACACACACACACACACACACACACAGATCCATTTTCTGGTTCACTCCCCAAATGGCCATAACAGCGTAAGGCTGGGCCAGGCCAAAGCCAGGAGCCTGGAACAGCATCAGTGTCTCCTCTGTGAGTGGCAGGGGTCTAAGCACGAGGGCCACCTTCTGCTGCTTTCCTGGGCACATAAGCTGGGAGCTGGATCAGAAGTGGAGCAGCTGGGACAAGTCCTGGAGCTCATATGAGATGCCAGCATCACAGGTGGTGGCTTAGCTTGAGGCACCACAGCATCGGCCCCTTTACTTAATCTTTTTATTTGGAAATAATTGTGGTTTTATAGGCACTCATAAGAAATAAAACAGAGAGATCTCCTCTTCTCTTTACTCAGTTTTCCCTATCACTAACATCTTGCCAATTGACAGTGAAGCAGCGAGGATACAGAACATTTTTATCCCCACAAGTCTACCTCATGTTGCCCTTTTACAGCCACTCATTCCTTCCTGTCCCCACCGCCTCCTTAACCTCTGGCAACCACTAATCTGTTCTCAATTTCTATAATTTGTCATTTTAAGAATGTTATATAATCATGTATTATGTAACCTTTTGTGATTTTTTTCCCAGTTAGCATAATTCTCTGGAGAGTCATCCAGGTTGTTGCATCAATAGTTTGTTCCTTCTTCTTACTAAGAGTCCATGGTGTGGATGGATCCCGGTTTGTTTAACCATTCCACCCCTGAAGGACATCTGGATCTTCTTTTTTGACTATTGCAAATAAAGTTGTTATAAACATTTGGGGATGTGTTTTGTGCAAACATATCTTCATTTCTCTGAGATAAGTTCTTAGACGTGCAATTGCTGCCTTGTATGGTAGTTCCACTTTTAGACTTCACAGGAATTTCCAAACTATTTCCGAGTGTCTGTATCACTTAACATTCCTATTATATAAGTATAACTTATCAAGCCTGTTGGCATCATTGTAGCAGTTTAAATATAGAAAACCTACCTCCATTTCCAGCCCTTCTCCTTCCCTGTTTATAATAGAATTGTCTTAAATATTTCTTCTGTATACATTTATAATCACAGATACAGTGCAATGTTATAATTTTTGCTTCAAGCATCAAATGTGATTTAGAAAACTCAAGGCGAGAAGCAAATCCCATTGTGTTTATTCATAGTTTTGCCTAGCTTGTTCTTTCTTCTTGATGTTGCAAAGTTCCCTCCTATACATTTTATTTCTTTTTAAAAGAGCTTCTTTTAGCCATTCTTTGTAATTCTGACCTCTATACTAACTGATGAGAAATCTCCAGTCATCTGAATTGCTTTCCCGCAAAGTCAGTGTGTCATTTTCCCCTGCCAGCTACCAATGTATTTGCCTTACGTTTTCAGAAGCTTAATTATCATGTGTCGTGGCATACATCTTTGGTTTTGTCTGATTTGGGATTCTTATCAGATTGGAGATTTTCCAGCTATTATTTCTTCCTGTACTTTTTAAAATTTTTTTTAATTTTTGACAGGCAGAGTGGACAGTGAGAGAGAGAGACAGAGAGAAAGGTCTTCCTTTGCCATTGTTTCACCCTCTAATGGCTGCCGCGGCCGGCGGCTGAAGCCGGCGCATCTAGCTGATCCGAAGCCAGGAGCCAGGTGCTTTTCCTGGGCTCCCATGTGGGTGCAGGGCCCAAGGACTTGGGCCATCCTCCACTGCACTCCCGGGCCATAGCAGAGAGCTGGCCTGGAAGAGGGGCAACTGGGACAGAATCCGGCGCCCCTACCGGGACTAGAACCTGGTGTGCCAGCGCCGCAAGGCAGAGGATTAGCTTATTGAGCCATGGCGCTGGCCTCTTCCTGTACTTTTTGTTTGGTGTTTTTTTTTTTTTTTTTTTTTTTTTTTTTTTTTTTTAGCTCTTCCCTCTTTCTGAGCTCCTGGAGAACTTGACTGACACAAAAATTAGATCTTTTGTTACAGTTCCACGGTTCCTGGGGTTCTGTACTCTTCCTCTTCCACTCCCCCTTTTTTCTCCTCCCTTTCCTACCTCTTCCTTTTCATCCCTCTTGGGTTTCCCCATGTTCAGATTGGGTGATGCCTATGGCTTTATCTTTCAGTTCGTAGATTTTTTTCTGCTAGCCTCTCCATAATACTTGTTGACCCTATACACTGAGCTTTCTTACTTGGTTATTGTATGGTTTGGTTTGAAATTTTTCATGTGCTTCTGCCTTATAGCTTCTATTACTTGGCTGACTTTCCATCTTTTTCCTTCACTGTGATTTCAAGTATATTCTTAATTGCTCTTGAAGCGTTTTTGGTGATGGCTTCTTTAAAAGTTGTTGCCCAATATTTGTAACACATCCGTCATCTAGGTGTTTGCATCTGCTAATGATCTTTTTTCTTTTCATCCAGTTGGATATTTTCTTGTTCTTTTGGGGGATGGGGTGGGGATATGAGTGACTTCCAATTGAAAGTTGGACCTTTTTATTACCGTTCTCCGAGACTGTAGGTCTTTTTACGTCTTTGGGTTGGTTGTTTTTCTCTAACATTGCTCTGGCAGCGGATGGGAGATTTGTCAGTACCAAGTGGGAGCAGAAAAAGTAAAGGCTTTCCACCTGGCAACCACTGACACCCAAGGAGGGATCTTCTTAGTGATGGGTGAGTGTAGGAGGCTACGAGGACCCTATAGGCACTACGAGGAGGGTGGCCTCATTGCTGCATGAGTGGTAAAAGGCACGTCTCCTCACTGAATACTAACATGAGAAAATTGGCAAAAACATGTGGCTCTGACGTGGAGAGTATTCAGCAAAGTAGCTGAGTCCTCTCAAGATCAAGAGAAGGTGGTGACGGTCATTCCCACTGTGGGAGGTTTGTTCCTGCTCCTTCCCTTCCCAGGGAGGGCCAGGTGGGCCTTCACAGCAACTCAGAGTTCCCCGAGGAAGCCACCTCCTTTGCACAACATCACGGACGATAAAAATGGCCATAACTAAATTGCCTTCATTATCTGGACACTTCAAAATTTATTTGTTGAGGGGTGGCATTTTGGTGTAGCCTGTAAAGTTACTGCCTATGACACTGGTATCCCATATGGGTGTCTGTTCAAGTCCCAGATACTCTGCTTCTAATCCAGCTCCCTTCTAATTGCCTGGGAAAAGCAGCAGCAGATGTCGCTAGTCCTGGAGCACCTACACCCTCACGAGAGACCCAGATGAAGCTCCTGGCTCCTGGCTTTGGCCTGGCTCAGTCTTGTTCATTGCGGCACTCTGGGGAGTGAACCAATGGATGGATGATCTCTCTCTCTCTCTCTCTCTCTCTCTGTCTCTCCTTCTCACTCTAGTTCTGACTTTCAAATAAATAAATGAATCTTTAAAGCAAATGTTGATCTTATTAGGTCAATAAAATTACCCTAACACCAACATTTTTTTTCAGGTTATGATATAGCAGTTATTACTGTAACTTTCTAAAGTACTATTGTATGTGACTATAGATCCTTTTTTTGAAGTCAATATTAATTATCATGATATTCCTTTGCTGTTGATATGCTATCACTGCTTCTCTATTAACAATTGAAGAAAGAAAAAAAATGAAGAGATTTAGTGTCCAGAGTTACTATTAAACGTAAAAGGGTGCATTAGTTCAGCACATACTGTACACAAAACACTGTTATTAGGATTTTACATATGCATGTACACTGTAGGGTATTTTAAAAATCCTTCTGACAACCTGTTGTTAATATCAAATGCTGTCTCATTTGTACCCAGGGGTTGTAATTTATAGTGGCAGTTGCGGGATGGCCTGGGGGAGTCAAGGCCAGGGAAAGAATCCACCACTTAAATTTCCTAGGAGAGGGTGCACACCTTGCCACACAGGGCAGTGCCAGAGCAAGAGTAAGCAGACAGCCCAGACCAGGGCTTTAATTGGGTTTTGGTAGGAAACAGTCTAGGACTGGTGCTCTTGAATGATTCTGGTGGGTTTTTGGCTATCAGGATGGTTTCAAGTTGTTTGGTTCTGCCCTGGGATGACTTTGGGCAGAGGGGATACTGCCTTGGTGTTTGAGAGTTAGATAAAGGAGGTTGTCAGAGACACTGACTTAGGGCTGGCTGTTTTGCGTAGGAAAGATGTCCAATGTGTTTACCTTACCGAGGAATTAACTAGCCCTAGTAGCTATCCAAGATGTCAAAACATCATAAGATACGGAAAACAGAAAACATGATTAATACAAATGAGGACACTGAGACACGGAGAGTTTAAGGGCCCAGCCCAAGGTCACACATCCGGGAAGTGGCAGAGCCTGGCTGGGAGCCAGCCCCAGCTGTCTACAACGATCCTGGGTGGCTTTGGCTTCAGGCCTGCTCCCAGGTTCTTGCCCTTAGGCCACATTGCATTTAATGATCTCAGGGATGGCTGACGGAATAGGAAAACAGAAGCACTTGAACAGAGTGTGAAGGAAAGTGCAGCACCCTCAGAACTCCACACTGGAAGGCCAGCCTCGCAGAACTGGGTTCATTTAGCCTGGGGAAGAGAAGGGTGAGGTCGAGCTTGACTTGTGAGGATGGTGATACCCCAGACTGCTAGGGCTTGGGCTTTGTTCTCCCCATCCCCACTGAGGGAGGATTTAAGATAGAAATTAAAAAGTCCCCAGGCACATTGATTGAAATACAGTAGTGGATTTCCGGTGAAGGACTGGAATCTCCATCCCATGAAACAGTACCCCAATCCTCCCCCCAATCTGTGCTTATCTACAGCTCTCATCTTTCCATGATGATAAAGTGCAGAGCGACCCTGCACCATGTCTTCCACATGCTTTCTTTTCTATAAGTCCACCTTAAGGACTCACTTATCCTCTTGTAATGGGAAATATTTCATTTTTTAAACCTCTTTTTATTTCAAAGGCAGCAACACAGAGAGAGAAGGCGATACCTTCCATTCACTGGCTCACTTCCTTAATGCCTGCAACAGCAGGAACTGGGCCCAGCAGAAACTACGAGCTGGAAACTGGGAATTAAGCCTGGGTCTTCCACACGGGAAACAACGACCCAAGTACTTGAGTCATCACTTGCTGCCTCCTAGGGTGTGCATGTGTGGAAAATGGAGTTGGACGTGGAGCTGGGGCTCAAACACAGGCACTCTGATATGGAATGTGGTCACCCCAAAGAATATTTTAACTGGCGTTCCAAAAGCCTGCCCCAACGATTTGAATGTTATTCTACTACGCTACAAAGGAACAATTATCACACTATCTTTCTAAATCATTTTGGACTAGATTCCAAATCTCCAGCCCTCAGGGTGGTGAGAAACTTATTATCAGTCAGACAGTATGGGGCTGAAGTGGCTTGGTCCAGGCTCTTTACTCCAAAACCACACAAGAGAATAGTTGACTTGACTGAAAAATTAGCTTCTTGATGATCACAGAGAATTTTTTTTTTTCGTTTCCAAGATCATTACAAAAGCAGTAGACCCTGCTTCTCTATGCTCCCTCTATGCCTGTGCCAAAGAAACAGGGTGCTCTTGGTGTCTGGCACACACACTCAAGGTGCAGAACACAATTTGTCAAGGAGTCAGGGTCAAGTCCTGCTACTCCATCAAGTTCCAGTTTCCTCACCCCAGGCTTGCAGAATTTCCTTGTCAGATAAAATGCGATTCTTCTTCTTATTTCCCAAGTCCGGAAATCATTTTTCCTCTCTTCCTCCATTAATTGGCTTATAGTCTCCTAAATCAATTCAATCTTTCAAAACCAAAAGCTGATAAGAGGATTTTTCTTTGAGCACATCTGTCTTTGGCCTTGGAACCCAAATATACTGAAACCAAAAGCTTTTCCCCTCTTAAAGAAAGAGGAAAAAAATACAGATCAAACTGCAAATTAATATCTCAATAAATAACTCTAGTGTCATTCTCACACTCAGAGGCAGGTTGTGCTCCACGTCAACAATGTGCTGCAAGTCTACTCTTACTGAGACTTCAACCAAAAATTGCCATTTGCCATCGTCCTGCTGCCTTCAGTGAAGGGCTTTGTAACTGTTGGAGACCAGCTGGTCGTGTCTGTCATTATTCAATGCAAATATGTCATAGAAAGAGAGTGTAATATGAAATAACATTGCAAACTATGATGCCACAATAGACAAAAAAAAATGCTAGATACTAACAGAATGCATTTTTTTGGCCATGGGACTGAAAACAGCTTGTTGGAACTCATTTTGCTTGTTATAGCTAAGCCACTCTGGAATGATTTCTTCTTTTCCAGTGTGTAATGGTTCATTTCATGCATGGAACAACTGTAATGAAAACAGTTCTTTGCTAAGTCTCTGCCTTTTGGCTTTAAATTGCTATTAAAATGACATTACTCAGATCACAGTTGTCCCCTGTCTCTACCTCTGGTGCTTAGGTTGTGGTATCTATCTAAAATTTTTTGCCTCATCCAGAAATATATGATAGGCTGAAAAAAAATCAATTTTAATGAGAGACTAGATGGGAGAGAAACAGACAGTATTCCAAAAACTCAGAGATAGCAACAAGCTTTTAAAGAGAAGCAACAGCATCACGAAATTCATCAATAAAAGAATTAAAGACGTGGGAGACAGCCAGAATACAGAGTTGCAGGCAACTGACTAAACAGTGTTAATTAATTTACATCCCATTGTGGGGGACAGTCAAGGTCAGGTGCTACGGCAAAATAGGAGGTATGTGAAAATAAAATAGGTAATTTCCACCTTGTTGAACGTAGGGATAGTGGGCAGTTCTGTTTTGTGGGCTGGTGGACCACGTCAGAATATTCAGGAGGCGTCAACTAATGACGCACTCTCCAAATCCATCTGCATCTGGAATGTTTCTTCTCCCTCTTCATACAAGCCGACTTGCTGCAGCCATCGTTTTTCAATATGTCCAGAAACGCAGATCAGCAGCAACAGAGCACAGCAGAGCCTCTGCGGTGATGAACCCTGGCCCCCAAATCTGTTCTTTTCTGTTCTCTTCTTCCTCAAGGGTGCTCCCCTCACTTGACCCTCCATCATCTCCTGACTGTGTTGCCTTAACAGCTCTCAGCCTCCTTTCCCTAATTGCAGTTTATTCTCAATATCCTCAGAATCAGATATCTAAAACACAAACCCTCCCATGTCACTCCCTTTTATGACTCTTTGTTGCCTACAGAATGAACTCTGAATCCCTTAGAATGTTTTTTTTTTTATTATTTCTCATGTGCAGTCTTATTCATTTTCATCCCCTATTTTGTACTGGGAAATCTACCAGTGGATAGGGCAGGTGGGATGCAAGTATCACCTCCCCAATAAGGGTTTCCAAAATTTTTTTTGTTTTTATGCAATTCAGGGTCTATTTCTGTCACTCAAAAGCAAGGACTCTAATCTACAGGGGCAAACAGTCCCTTCGTGATCTAACAATTACTTTTCTTTCAACCTGTCTTCCTGGCACTGCCTCTCTATGCTTGGCCTTGTCTTTCCAGCCTACTTGAAGCCCCAAATGCCTTATGCTTTCTGTCTCCCAGGTATCCGTGTACTATTCTTCTTCTCACAATACCACTCCCCTTGGCTTATCTTTCTACTGTCTTATATTGATCAGATTTTCATTACTACAATGAGATACCTGCAGCCACTAATTTTATAAAGAGAAATGTGGTTTCTTCAGCTCACAGTTTTGGAGCCCCACAGTGGCCCCACTGATAGTGTGTGGTGAGGCTGGCAGAAGGCAGTGGCAGAGCATGTGCGGAAACAGGATCACATGGTGAGCCAGGAGGCAGCAGAGAGAGGCTGGATGCAGCTTGGACTTTTACAATCAAACCTCTCCTCCAAACCACCTACCTTTAGCATGTAACTAGTGACCCACAGGCCTCCCACTAGGTGCACCTTCGTAATTCATAATTGATGGTTTCTACCTTTTTCAATTCTATTAACATATGACTTTGGGGGGTTAAACATCTGCATGAGTTCAGAGGCCAAATTATATTCAAACTGTATCAGTTCTTCAGTTTGAGTGCTGGCTCCCTCAAAAGGCTTTTGTTGATACTCAAAGAATGGATTATCTTCTCTCACAAGGTTTTGTCTCTACTTCCCTATTGATGTATAATAATCCATTGCTCACCTTGTTTGAGTTGTCCTTTGACTATAAGTTTCATGAGAATTCAGTGTATGTTTCACTACTATATTTCCAGTATCATCACTCAAGGAAAGATAGTAACTATCACTCCATATGCTGACTGTCGAGTTAATTTAGTTATTGGTGACTTGGAAATATGAATATTTCCAATTTTCTCCCTTTGGATAGTAATATAGTCCTTTTAAATAAAAGGTTTATCTATTTGAAAGGCAGAATTATAGAGAAAGAAAGGGAAAGATAGAGAGATCTTCCTTCTGCTAGTTTGCTCCCCAAATAGCCACAATGGCTAGAGCTGGGATGATCTGAAGCCAGGAGACAGGAGCTTCATCTGGGTCTCTTACATGGATGCAGGGCTCCAAGTACCTGAGCCATCTTCCACTGCTCTCCCAGGTGCATTAGGAGAGACTCAAATTGGCTCCCATAAGGGATGTCAGCCCTGCAGATGGCAGCTTAACCAACTGCACCATAGCACCAGCCCCGAAATATTCTTTAATATTTGGGAGGGTGAGATTTTCTACATTTTGGTTATTTACCTATCACCTTCATAACCTTTGTCTGCTTTAATTAACATTTGCACTATTATCTACTAAGAGTTTTATTTAAATAAATTAATTTTATTAAAATAAGTTTATTTTGACATTATGCTTCTATTGTAAGTGGAAAAGCATCATTTGTCATAAAAAGTAGGTACAGACTTGTGCGTATTAAAAGCAACACACAAATATTAAATGTTGGCCGGCGCCGTGGCTCACTTGGCTAATCCTCTGCCTACTGTGCCAGCACTCCAGGTTCTAGTCCCGGTCAGGGCACCGGATTCTGTCCTGGTTGCTCCTCTTCCAGTCTAGGTCTCTGCTGTGGCCCAGGAAGGCAGTGGAGGATGGCCCAAGTGCTTGGGCCCTGCACCCGCATGGGGGACCAGGAGGAAGCACCTGGCTCCTGGCTTCGGATCGGCGCAGCGCCGGCCGTAGCGACCATTTGGGGAGTGAACCAATGGAAGGAAGACCTTTCTCTCTGTCTCTCTCTCTCTCTCTCTCTCACTGTCTAACTCTACCTGTCAAAAAAAATTTAAATGTTACACATCAACATAATTGTTTAAAGATTTATTTCATTTATTTGAAAGGCAGAATGACTCTGGAAGGAAAATACAGAGAAAGATCTTCCATCTACTGATTCATTCCCAAATGGCTGCAACGGTTAGGTCTTTGCCCAGGCTGATGCCAAGAATTCCATCTGGGTCTCCCACATAGGTGGCAGGGAACCAAGTACTTGGGGGTCGTCTTCTGCTGCTTACAGGCACCCTAAGTGGTACTCCAAAATGTGAGATGAACATTGCAGGCAGTAGCTTGACCTGTTGCACCACAATACCAGCTCCACACAAATACAATTTTAAACAATATGTACTTACTCTGAACTTTGTCTTGTGTTCAATCACTGAAGTCCATTGCCACATCGGGGAACCCATGTTTGTAGGGATCACCTATGGTCATGTTTTGGGCTAGTCTTTTTCCTACATTCTTCACAAGGTGGTTAAGACAAATATGAGAGATAAAATTAAGCTCTTCTTATAGAGTGAAGCTCTACACAAGGTAAATTGTTATTGGTTTTACTCTACTAGTTGGAGAGATGGAGGTGAAGGAGGAAGGGCAGGAAGTCTGGCGGGAGAAGGGAGCCACATTTCATTCACATGGTTGCTTGTGAAGAACTCAGCTTTACTTTATAACAGACTTTCCAGAAATGGTCAAAATTAGGAGGTGCTGTGGGAAGTGGTTTTATATGTCACTAACTCATTATAAAAATGATTTTTTTATATTTCAAAGATAAAAAAAGTTCATTGTAGACTAAATTACAATTACAGCTTCAGAGAATATGGTGGTTGGCAACAAAAATTATAAATATGTTAAACTCTACCAACAATGTAAATCTTTCTTTAGAAACAAACATATACACAAAAACACCTACCACAGTTTTATAAAGCAAGTCTCCAATAACTCTATTTTTTTAAAAGATTTTTTATTTATTTCAAAGATAGAGAGAGAGAGAGAGATGTCTTCCATCAGCTGGTTCACTCTCCAAATGGCTGCAATGGCTGGAGCTGGGTCAGGCTGAAGTCAGGAGTCAAGAGCTTCTTCCTGGTCTCCCACGTGGGTAAAGGGGCCTTCGCAGACATATTAGCAGGTAGCTGGATCAGAAGTGGAGCAGCCAGGACTCCAACCGGTGTCCATATAGGATGCTGACACTGCAGGCAGAGGCATAACCCACTATGCCACAGTGCTGTTCTCCCACATCTCCCCACCACACACAAAAATTCTATTGCAAAGACACTTTTTTTATTCATGTGTTTATTTTTGAATGCCCTTTAAAAAAAAGATTTAGGGGCCAGCACTATGGCACAGCGGGTTAAAGCCCTGGCCTGAAGTACCAGCTCCTCTTCTGATCCAGCGCTCTGCTGTGGCCTGGGAAAACAGTAGAAGATGACCCAAGTCCTTAGGCCCCTGCACCCATGTGGGAAACCCAGAAGAAGCTCCTGGCTCCTGGCTTTGGATCAGCGCAGCTCAAGCCATTGCAGCCAATTAGGGAGTGAACCATCAGATGGAAGACCTCTCTCTCTCTCTCTCTCTCTCTCTCTCTCTCTCTGTCTTTACCTCTCTCTGTAACTCTGTCTTTCAAATAAATAGAATAATAGAATAAATCTTTAAAAAATAAATTAAAAATAAAAAATATTTATTTTTATTTATTTGAAAGGCAGAGTTACGGGGTGGGGGGAGACAGAGAGATTTTCCATTTGCTGGTTCACTCCCCAAATGGCTGCAATGGCTGGGACAGGGCCAGGCCAAATCCAGGAGTCAGAAGCTTCTTCCAGGTCTTCTCACGTGGGTTCAGGTGCCCAAGCACTTGGGCCATTTTCCACTGCTTTCCCAGGTGCACCATCAGGGAGCAGGATCGGAAGTGGAGCAACCAAGGCTCAAACTGGCACCTGTGTGGGATGCTGGAGTCTCTGGTGGTGGCTTTACCAGCTACACCACAGCACTGGCCCCTAAATATCATTATTGTAATAATACAATGAACATATGGGAACCTGTTAGCTAGACCAAGAGCTGAAACACAACAAGGACCTGAATCCACCTTTATTCTTTTCAGAATTCGCTTGTTTATCCCTCTTCAGCAGTAGCTGCCTTTTTTTTTTTTTTTTTTTTTTTGACAACCAGAGTTAGACAGTGAGAGAGAGACAGAGTGAAAGGTCTTCCTTCTGTTGGTTCACTCCCCAAATGGCCGCTATGGCCAGCACTGCGCCGATCTGAAGCCAGGAGCCAGGTGCTTCCTCCTGGTCCCCCATGCGGGTGCAGGGCCCAAGCACTTGGGGCATCCTCCACTGCCCTCCCGGGTCACAGCAGAGAGCTGGACTGGAAGAGGAGCAACCGGGACAGAATCCGGTGCCCCGACCGGGACTAGAACCTGGAGTGCTGGTGCAGCAGGCGGAGGATTAGCCTCGTGAGCCACAGCACTGGCCTTTTTTTTTTTTTTTTAAGACTTATTTTTTAGGGGCCGGAGCTGTGGCATAGTGGGTAAAGCCGCCGCCTGCAGTGCCGGCATCCCATGTGGGCACCAGTTCGGGTCCCGGATGGTCCACTTCTGATCCAGCTCTCTGCTATGGCCTGGGAAAGCAATAGAAGATGGCTCAAGTCTTTGGACCCCTGCACCTTCGTGGGAGACTCAGAGGAATCTCTTGGCTCCTGACTTCTAATTGGTGCAGCTCTGGCCTTTGCGGCCAGTTGGGGATTGAACCAGGTGATGGAAGACCTCTCTCTCTCTCTCTCTCTCTCTCTCTCTCTCTAACTCTGACTTTCAAGTAAATAAATAAATCTTTTTTTAAAAAAGAATTATTTGTATTTACTTGAAAGACAGAGTTACAGAGAAAGATAGAACCAGAGAGAGAGAGAGAGGTCTTCCATTCCACTGGCTCACTTCCCAAATGACAGCAATGGCCAGAGCTGAGCTGATCTGAAGCCAGGAGCCAAGAGGTTCTTCTGGGTCTCCCACTCAGGTGCAGGGGCCCAAGGATTTGGACCATCCTCTACTGCTTTTCCAGGACATAGCAGAGAGCTGGATTGGAATAGGAGCAGCCAGTACTCAAACCGGTTCCCATATGGGATGCCAATGTTGCAGGCTGGGGCTTTAACCCGTTGCACCACAGCACCAGCCCCAGCTGTTGACTTGAATTTTGTGTTTAGCATCCTGTTGACGACCCCCATGGTTTCCATATATATATATATATAAAGTATATATTATGATATGTATATTTTTAATATGTATATATGTATGTATATTGTATAGTGTATATAATGCATTGTTTAGCTCTATTTGTTTTAGAAAATTATAAAAGGAGCATCAGGCTGTTTGCAGTCCTCTGAGAACTGTTTTCTGCACACGATACTGAATTATATTACTGAGATTATGCTACAATTGAAATATGATTTGGCCTCCAAACCCAAGGAAATGTTGAAACTCCAAAGTCACAAGTTAACTGTACTAAGAAGGTGGAAACAATCCAACTATGGTGTTTCTGGGCTGGGTCTAGTCATAGGCCCTTAGATCATTGGGACCATGCCCTTGGAATGTAGTTCCTGGGGGAGGATTGGCTATAAAGTTGGTTATGAGTTTGCTCCTACCAACTCTCTTCTTCCTGGCTCTGCTTGTCTTCCTCTGCTTGTCTCTGCCATATTGTCATGGGGTCTTCACTATGCTGTTTGCAATTTGAACTCTCAAAACTGTGAGCTAAACAAACCTTTTCCCTTCATAAAGTGAGATGCCTCTGGTGTTTCATTACAGTGATGAGAATTTGAACTAATGCGTATTGGCAGGTACTCGCAGTTCATTTTTATTGCATATACATTCATGCCTGCATACTCATGTGTGCAGGTGTACATGTAATAGAAAGCTTTTATTGAGCAATTGTTCTTTGGCCGGACATCTGCATTGATTTCAGTGTTTCCTTACTACAACTATGCTGCTTGTTGAGCAAGCACAGGTGAATAACCTGAGAACATGTTCAACAGCTTTTCCTAAACAATCCTGGAGAAGCATGTGGAAACAGGAGCAGGCACAGTAAGTCTAAAGACCCTCAAAGTGATCCTTTGCTGTTGTCTGTATTTGTGAAGAATACAAAGCAAGTAAGAGCTTGTTATGCGTATGCAGCTCCTATATTAAGGAAGTTAAGATAATGGATTGTCTACCAATATAAATATGGCACTATATTGCCAGAATTCCACAGTTTGATTCTGGACAGCATTGGTTTCTGCCTGATGGCCGTTTGTGGCCTTTGTTACATGTTACATCATCTGGGGGAGATTTTTTAAATCCTGGTGCCTAGATTACCCTGCAGACCAATTAAATCCTTTTTTCCAGGGATGGGATCCAGACATTGGTATTATTTGTGAAGTTCCCCAAAGATTCCAATATAAAGCCCAGATTGAGAGCTAACTCTCTAAGCCACGGATACAGTGAATGTTAATTACTCACACTCCAACTGTCATTTGCAGGTTGTTTATCTTGTACCTGGGAGAAGGCGCCATCCTTCAGAAAACCCTATCAAACAAACATAATAAAAGGATGAAGTGAAAAGTTAAACAGCCACAACTGGTTAGAAAATAGTTTATGTGAAATTGAACAAACTCCAAACAACTGTGGTTCTCAAGAGTAGAAACAATTGTTTCACTCTACATTTTCCTTGTATTTCTCTTCTTCTCCTTCTCCCTCTCCCTCCCCCGGCCCTTGAACTTGCATTTTGAAGTTATCTTTCTCACTCTGCCTGCTCCTATCCTGTTGGCAAACTCTGGGAAGCGCTAGGAAATGAATGATCTGTAGAATTAGGATTTTTCATTAAATCCCACTTGCTTCTCAGTCACTTTCTGCTGTTCCATGTGTCTCTTTCACATAAAGAACAGCATTTAAGATCTAGGGCAGGATGTTTGCACATCCTTCAAGAAAGCTTAATCTACAGCGTTTTATTATTCAATATTTGTTCAGCAAGCTTCTGTTGAACAGTTGCTACATGCTATGCACTGGGCTAGAGAGTAAGACTGTTGAAAGAAAAAGGCATAGTGCAGAATTGAGTGAGGAGAACGTATTTTCAAGCAAATAATTTCTTTCAAAATTCATTGACTTGATTTTGAAATAAAGATACATTTATGTTTTTAAAAATACAAAAATTGTTTGCTTTCTACCACTATCCAGTTTACAAGCACCTCCCAATAGATAAATTGTCATTAATTTCTTGTTTTTCCAAAGACTTTAGCATATACGTAAATGAACATGAATATATATATATTTATCTCCCTCCTCTTTTTTCATAAATGACAGATTGTTTCACATACTATTCTACACTTTAGTGTTTTTCGTTTTACAATGTATCTTGGGACCTTTCTATATCAATATATAAAGAACTTATTCTTTGTTTCATATAGTTGTGTAGTTTTCATTATATTCATAATCTGCAATTCATTTTTCCAACATCCTAGAGAGAAACTTAAATTTTTTCCATTTTTTTATAAAAAGAAACCTTCAATCAAGATGTTAGTGAATATGCTATTTCATAATCTCTTATGTGTAAAATCTAGGATAAATTGCCAGCAGGGGCACTATTTAGTCAATGAACTTTAACAAATTGTCATGCACTGAAACTGTACGGGAGCTGAAAATGTCCTCATGTCATTTTTAACATGATGTGTTCAATGACATTGCTGATTTGATGGTGGAAAATGGTATGGTGTTAGTTTGCATCAAGCTTATTATGAGTGAAATTAAACATCTTTTTATAATTGTCAGTGTTATGTAAGTGGGATAAAGAATGTACTGGAACTAAGTATAACAGAAATGCCAGAGAAGGACAACTTACTCAAAAAAAAAAAAAAAAAAACCTCATTTTTAAGCACTAGGAGACTCAGAAGTGTAATTTAATTTTTTCTCAAAATGCCTGACAAATTGAGTCATGTTGAAAGCAGGGCAAGAACACAGTATCCTGCCCCCTTTCTCTCTGTCCTATCCATTCTACTTGAGCTTTTGAAATGGCTCACACCCTCAGCCTCTGGATCACAGCCAATGTTTTCTACAAGTTTGGTTTTCATCCGGCTTACTTATGCTCATACTTGTCACTTTTCAGGCATTTTAATGACATTTTTACTACTGTCTTTTTCCCATTTTTTTTTAAAGATCTAGTGTGGTATTACATGCTTTAAGTCTTAACAGTTATAATTTTAACAACTGTCTTGTGTAACATTTCTGAAGCTTACAAAGAGCCTTAAGATGTAGTATCTCACTTAAAGCTCTCAACAACTCTGGAGTTTACTCTCAAGAAACTGCTTTCATTTTTAGCACAGAGAAATTTGGTCATTTGCTGGCAGCATCACAACTATCCTAACTTGGGGCATTTTGGAAAACACCCCAAAATTCTAACTCCAAATGCAGTGCACTTTTGAACTAGACTTGAGGTTATTGGCTAGGACAAAATAATCTTTGAGACTCCTTTGTCTCTGCCTGTCTCTTTACTCCTTTGTTCACAGAAATGTTACTAGCATCCTGGTGAGTAAAGGTTGTAACTAACTTTCATCTACTTCGTTTCTCTCCCTTGACTTCCCTTGCATTGCATTTTCTCTGGCTTTAACTGTCAGCAAACGTTCCAGTTGAGTAACTTAAGAGACTGACTTCCTAGGCAAGTTGTTGCACAAGTCATTAGAAATTTCTTCCAGCCTCTTCCTGACATGGTCTTTATGAGAGCCTTGTCACCACAATCAGGATTGAGTCACCTGCTTGTCTGTTGGGACAGTTGATTGTTCTTTGGTCTAAAATAAATTCACACAGTCCTGAAGGGAACCTTTTATCCTTTTGGTATCCCTCAGTGCCATCTTTTGAAGTGTTTTTGAATGGCCTCAACTGATCATTTTTTAAAAATATTTTCTGATGCAACTGAATGAGGAACGGTTGATCTGCAGCAGGTACAGGGAGACACAGTTTGCTCGCCGCTATTTTGATGGCTTTGAAACGCTTTCTGTCTGGTAATATTTGGTGACTAGAAATGAATTAACTTGGTTATCTCTCTCTGTGGACATCTGAGGTACACATTTGGCTGCGGAATGAGCTCTGCCTTCTCATCACTGAGCTGCCCTGTGGAGCGTCAAGAGGAAAGCTCTTTGGACTGGTTAACTCCTTGAGGGGGAGCAAGCTGATGTCAGACTCATCAGGCATGGAAGATGAAAAAGACCCAAGGATGATTTTGGAAAAAGCTTTGAAGTAAAGCATAATTACGGAGAATAAGCTGAAAAATTCTATTAACATCAGTGCTACCACAAAATAAATGATCTTTCACTTAAAAATAAATTCTACTCCTTCTGTTTACCCTTGGTTTTTCTGTTTTTCACCTCTTCCCCCAAGCAAATTCTTTCCCTTTCTTTCCCACCTGTATCTCCCTTCACTTCTGTATCTCCAAAATCACATCATCACGCAGAAAAATTTGCTGACTTGCAGACTGCTGGTTGGACCTGCGCCCCGGTTCCTCACCTAACCTCTTTCAGCTGAGTGTCTCTTCTTTCCTGTCCTTTCCACCTGTCTGTTCTGTTTTGCTAGTCCATGACATTTCTAAGTACTCGAGTTTTTCTTGGAAAAGTAGGAAAACCTTTTGTCAGCCTAATACCCCGCAGCTGACGCCCTGTCATTCTACTCCATGAAATACCTGCTTGCGCTCACTGCCCATTTGACACACTCTGCCCCTTACTATGCCCCTTCTGGAGCCAACTGTCCACTTCCCAGTGCTGAATGAACTGACTCCTTTAGTAGCATTTGACGCTGTTGGCCGCTCACTCCTTGAAGAATTCCTTGCTGCTGGCTTAATGACTTAGTCTTTTCTTGCATCTTGTCACTCCCACTCCAGTGGACGCTCCTCTGGAGGCCTCTCTCCTTCGCCTGCCTCTTAGGCACGCTCACTCTCCCAGGGAATCTTTGTCACGCTCCAGGCTTCCCTGATCTCCCTCTCAGATTGGCTTAAAGAACCTAAGAGGCCATCATATTGGCATAGAAGGTTAAGCCTCCACCTGCAGTGCCAGCATCTCATATGGGTGCCAGTTCAAGTCTCAGCTGCTTCACTTCTGAGCTGGCTCCCTGCTCATGCACCTGGGAAAGCAATAGAGGATGGCCCCAGTACTTGGGCCTCTGCACCCAAGTGGGAGACCTGGAAGAAGCTCGCAGCCATTTGGGAGTGACCGTGCGGGGAGTGAACCAGCAGATGGAAGATTCTCTCTCTCTCTCTTTTTCCTTCTCTGTATTTCTGCCTTTCAAATAATAGATAAATAAATCTTTTTTAAAAAAGCATAAAAGAAATTTTGATATGAGCAATGAATGTATTAATTTTTAAATCCAGAGTCTTGTCACCCACAGAGATAAAAATGCTAAGTGGAGACCGGTATTGTGTGCAAATAAAAACAAAGGTCATTTGGCAGGGGGTGGGGCATAAACATGCATTCATATGTGAGTGTTGGCCACCTTACACAGAGAAATTCACAGCATGAGCGGGCTAAAGAGCTGCCCATAAACTAGAAAGGAAAGAAAAGCTGAAAAACTGTACCTGTTTATCTGAGAATACAAGGGTGAGAGAGTGGAAAAGCCATGTCTGAGTACCAAAAACAGGCACAGTAAAGTGAGGTGTAACATGGAAAGAGGGCACTCTCCCGTCTTCCCTCTCCTGTTATCTCCTATGCACCCAGGTCCAGGAAGAAGCAGATGCATCATGGGAAGGCAGGTGCTTAGATTCACAAGCAGGAGAAAACATGGGGTGGGGTGCAGTGACTTGTGACTTCTAGCTCACAGACCTAACTAGCTGACTGCCTATTTATCACAATCTGTTTTATTGAATATCTGCACTCATATGCCTCTCAAAGTGCTCAAGCTCACGTCCTCTCTTCCAGAATTCTGTATCTCTTCTTTAATACCAGCTTCAGGGAATGGGGCACCCGTTCTTTCACTTGTCCAGTCCAAACCAGAAACAAAGCCATCACCTCTCCATCATCTTTACCCCTCTACTAAATCACAAGACTCTTTCATTTAACCATTTTAGATGTTCCTTCATTCAGTCCCCACTAGCTCTGCCACCATCACCTCTCACACCTTTGTTACTTAGACTTTCATCCAAATGTCCTGTCCACCCTTACTCTTGTAAGTAGTCAGTGCATTCCTCCCCCCAAAAAAGTTTATTTTTCCATATGCAAATTTGATCACATTTTTTATCTAAAGTTCTCCATTACCCCTTTTTTTAAATTAGAATGCACCTCAGACAAGAACCTACTGGTCTCCTGTATTGTTGCTGTGCCTTCTGTACCCTATGCCTCTGACACACTCTTTGTCAGGTACGGGCTTACCTGCCACTTCCTTCAGAAAGTCTGTCCTAACCACTAGAGGTTAATTATGAGTTCCTGTGTGCCTTCCCGTAGTGCACTAATATATTTTTATTGTTGATTGATTTATTTATAAATTCTCCTTAAGAGCAGAAGTTGCTGCTTTTACCTCGCTCACCACTATATCCTAAAGATATTTGCTGGCACATACTAGAAACTCAGTTAATATGTATAAGATAAATGACGACTCTTTATAAATTACATGACATCACTCCTACTGCTATATAATTCCTATGATAAATATTATTTCTTTTCCCTTTCTCATTTGATTTCTAGGAAATTTTACTTAGATATGGAATGGGTTAACTTAGTCTTACAGAGGTTTCAATTTTTATAATAAAACTTATTGTCATTTAGTGCTAATAGAAATATAGAACTTTATGGCTGCAATTGTCTTATCTATAGTTCAATGCCTTTTGAAAGCACCGGAATCACATTTCTGGAATAAACTGAAGTCTATTGAGAATAAACAGAATGTACTAGTCACTGAGTAGCTGTTCCTTAGAGTGACACTTGAATTGGCTCTTGAATTTCTCATCTGGAAATCCAGTCAATTATCAGCTGACTTCACAAAAGAAAATAATAAGCATTGTTATTAGCAATGATAAAATATCTCATGCGTGGGTGCATTTATGCTATTTACTAAACACATGAATGCACATGTAGATTCAATTCAATTAGTATTTGCTGAGAACCAGAGACCCAGTGGCAAATAATACAGCTAAATAAGCTGTATCAAAGCATATGGAAAAATGCTATCCTAAGTAACACCTGTGTTCTTTTTTCCTGCGATAACACTATAAAATTGATGATAGAAATGATGTATGTCCTTAAAAATGGTTGATGCTGAAAGAAGCCTTAGTTTTGTTATCTTATTTCAAAAGAAGTGGGAAGATATTTCACTTTAGATATGAGGAAATTGAGACAAAGCCTATTTATTTCTCTTTTCTCACCTGTTGAATGCATCCTGTGTGTCGTATACCTTGATAGACCTGCGAGATATGGAAACCAGAAAAGATCATTGCCTGCTCCTTGACTTCTACTTTTAAGACAATTTGTCCCCTTCCCTCACTCTCAGATACCTCAGATCATGTACCCTGGCAGTTTACTTGGTGTTACAGGGTAAAGTGTCAGAGTGGGGTGTGGCAAGGAGGGGTGAGTGCAGAGAGAGCTCTTGGGGAAACAGTGAGGATCCTAAGATCAATGACTGATTTTCTCTTTTCAAATTCTATGTAAATAAGTCCAGTTATATCTTCTTCATTTTCAGCCTTCAAATGCCCTTGGGCTCTCTACAGCCTTATAATCTGCCCTCCCCTCACACTCTCAGGCTGAAATAGTTAACTGGTGACCAGCTTCTAGTCTTACCTCCTTCCCCTTGCTTATTACATTTCAAAAGTGGAAAGTCAGTCCAGTGCCTCAGCTCAATAGGCTAATCCTCCACCTGTGGCGCCGGCACACCAGGTTCTAGTCCCAGTCAGGCGCCGGATTCTGTCCCGGTCGCTCCTCTTCCAGGCCAGCTCTCTGCTGTGGCCTGGGAGTGCAGTGGAGGATGGCCCAAGTGCTTGGGCCCTGCACCCCATGGGAGACCAGGAGAAGCACCTGGCTCCTGGCTTCGGATCAACGTGGTGCACCGGCCGTTGCGGTGGCCTTTGGAGGGTGAACCAACGGCAAAAAGGAGACCTTTCTCTCTGTCTCTCTCTCTAACTGTCCACTCTGCCTGTCCAAAAAAAAAAAAAAAAAAAAAAAAAAAAGGTGGAAAGTCAAATTCTGCATATGTCAGGATATCTTACAGCTGTTCTGGATGCCAGCCAGAGGCACTCATGCAAGATGAGGGTGCTGGTAGTGAGGTGGATGCTCTCATTTTTCTGCTGTTTCCAATGGCAAATGAACTCTAGGTGCACAAGTATGGGGAGGCCACGAGGTGCAGGGGGTGACTGTCAGACTAGAGCTCCTGTCCAGTTCTAATTTAGGTTTCATAGGTGGCAAGGGGCAGTGAAGGAATTCATGGATATTTCCAATCCTTGAATCTGAGCCATAGCTTCAAATTCTTAAACTCAGTGGGTCCAGCGGCAGTCTCCTCATTATAAGTGCCCCAGTCCTCCTACTGCTTTTAGGGGCATTTAATTCCTATATTGCATTCCTTTCTATTTAAATACCTACAGAGGCTTCTCCTTTCTTAACAGAACTTTGAACTGTACATACCCTTTTGCTTCAACTAACCTGTAGAACTTCTGGGTTTCCACTCAAATTTGCCTGTGCTGACACAGGAAGGATATCAATAAAATATTCAAATAGAGAAAATCCTCAAAGAAATGCATTTGAGTGACTTGTGCGGGCTCAGGCACTTTGATCTGAAGAAACCTGATTTGAATCTAGATTTTCTGACACCAGATTCTAGAGTTTTTTGCTTATAGCGATATAAGTAACTCAATTTTCCAACATGATAAGAATATTACTTCAGGACTTGGCAAAAGTAGAAAATCAGCATATTTTTTGCCAATTGAGCTGAATTTTCTCCATCTGACAGGATATATATTAAATATCAACACAGAAAACAGTATGTGAAGATCATATCATTCTTTTTGGAATCAAGTGAAGGAAATATTTTGTATTTGGAAAAGCAGGGTAGAAATGAGAAAAGTGTGATGTTTAAACATTAGGGAGTAGTGGTAATTTACCCTTTAAAGTAAAAACTAGGTTTTAATTCTGAAATAAAACAATTTAAATCCTTCAGCATGTTATTCATGAGAATTACTTCTGCTTGTTTTTAATTAGATTCTTTTCCATAATGGATTCAGTTGAACTATTAAGCAAAACTCCCATTATAGGGGTCTTCAAAAAGTTCATGTAAGATGTATATTATGACAAAATTATGCATGGAATTAACTTTTATTCCAAAGTAACTTATCTTTCAATTCCACTTACTGTGAACTTTTTGATGATCTTTATATTTCAGGCCAATATAGTTTACAAAGTAACTAACATGTTGCCTAAAGTTGCTAGACTGATTACCAACCTGCTAAAATTGTGTAAGGTTGCTTTATATGTCCATTTAAATTATAGGACTTTAATTATGTTTTCATATTTTTATGCATTCTTGGAGCCCTAAGTGTTAAGACTGATGATATATTTCATGCACTACCTCTTACTGTGTATATGGATAATTTAAATACTTTCAACATGGCATAGCATAGGTATGAGCAAATAACTGAATGAAGAAATGATGGATTGTACCCACAGGATGTAAGAAAAGCATTCACTCCACGATTTGAACATAAGTAGTAATGTGCCAGACCCGAGAGTGAGAGCAAACATTATTCTGGTTAGAAATCACAGACCAGCACTGAGTAATGGAAAATCTCTGTGCACTAACAAAGTATGACACAAAAAAGTTATACTTTTGTTGCAATAGTGTGAGACCCAAGGTATAGAACAGACAGAGGACAACGTACAGAAGCATAAAGAATATACTCTTCTCCTCTGGGTGATGTGTGGTCGCATATACAGTAGTATGTAGACAGCCACATTTAGATTTATGGTCAGAGGAAAGTCTGGTGGCAATATTAAAGGCAGGCAAGGCATTTGAAAAGGAGATTTGTGCCAACAGTCTGGTTAGTGATGATAAGATAGCCTGGTTTTTGGATTTAGAAGGAAGTGAATGAATCTGAGAGACATTTTGAGATAGAGCTGACCAGAGTTTATGAGTAGTTGAATGGGAGAGGGGTGCATTTACTACTATACTGTAATTCTACTGATTTTTATAGCATTAACCTCACTCTGAGAACACACCTTACAATAGCTAAATCCATCAAATGTTGTTCATTCATTACAGAAGAGAATATTTGAATTTATGGTCTGATAACAGTTTCATGATAAAGCATTGCCACAAAGCTTTTAAACTCTAAGTGATATTTGCCCCCACTTAGCAGACTACTGTTTGTCAGTTTATCTGGAAAAAAGCAGTTATTCTTTCCAAGGTATTTTAAAATTGCAATTTGAATACTCAGATAGAAGAGTTCCCCATGAGTGAGTGTTGGCCCTGTCTTTGCACTGGGTGGACTATTATTGATAACCGAGCAAGATTTCATCAAAAGAAATCATGACTATAACAAACAGTGTAACACAATGAAAGCTGACCTACTGAGCAGGGGGTCTGCATGTAACTTGGGTTTCTTTACTTCAAGCTCCTCCCACAATAATGGCAACCAGGCTTAGAGTCCCACCTTCACTCTGAAGCCCTGGCAAAGAATCTATGTACCCTTTTCTGATAAACTCAAACTTTTCCAAGGAAACGTCTGTAGATATTTATATCTGGGGTTCTCTATTCAAAATCCAGTTAATCACCTAATCTGCTAGAGTGATACCTACGTGTTAACAAGCTTTGTTTATCCAGAAGTATTTCCTAATCAACTTCTCTGAATGTCATCTAAAAGAATGAATAGGTGGCAGTGGGCGTTGTGATGTAATGTGTTAAGCTGCTGCTTGGGGCGCCCACATCTGTATCAGTGCCTAAATTCAGGTCTCAGCTCTGCTTCCTATCCAGCTTCCTGTCAGTGCACACCCTAGGAGGAACAGGTGATGGCTCAAGTACTTGAGTCCCTACCACCCACGTGGAAGACCAGTGGAATTCCTGGCTCCTTGCTTTGGCCCAGCCCAGCCCAGCTGTGATGGGCATTTGGGGATTGAACCAGCAGATGGAAGATTCTCTCTCTCTCTCCTTCTCTCTCTCTCTTTCTGTTGCTCTGCCTTTCAAATAAAAATAAAACAAAGTATAGACAATCAAAGATTATCTCATCTAGGAAAGGCACAGGAAAATAAGTCAAAATGAGCTCAGAGAAAGAACTTAAGTTCTTTTTGTATGGAATCTAAGCACATTTCAAAGAAGCTAAAATCATTGTACACAGAAGGTGGAAAAAATATTATAATACGCACATGACAAAGTATTTAATTGCAAGTCTTCAGAACACTAGCCAAGAGAATGCAAAGCATTTTCTTCAAAGAAAATACATAAGTCACAGGAAGGATCATGAATAAGAATCAGGCTTCTCACACACCAGAGGCTGCCAAGGAAAACAACAGTGGCTTCGAGCATTATAAGGGAAATTCTTGCCGATCTTGAATTGTGTACCTAGCCAAACAATCAACGTGGAGTATTTTCAGACAGACAATGTCTCAGAAGCTGTATCTTGAGCACTTTTGCTCACTAAATTTCTGAAGGATTTGCTCTACTAAAATAAGGGAGGGAAAGAAAGAAAGAAAGAAAGAAAGAAAGAAAGAAAGAAAGAAAGAAAGAAAGAGAGAGAGAGAGAGAGAGAGAGAGAGAGAGAGAAAGAAAGAAAGAAAGAAAGAAAGAAAGAAAGAAAGAAAGAAAGAAAGAAAGAGAAAGAAAGAAAGAAAGAAAGAAAGAAATCTCAAGAAGGGAGAAAGGCAAGGGAACGCTTAGGATAACACAGACCTAGAGAGCAAGCAGAGCAGATTGTAATGAGATCTAGTATGGGTTCTTCCAAGAAAATCACAAAGACCTGACAGATTAACTGACAGGTTTGACTGGAGCTATTGACAGACAATTTACAAAGTTATCACATTGTGTGATTAAAAGCAACAACAACAACAGCTGTTAGTCTCCAAAACACTGAACACATGAAAAAAATAAGGCGAATTTTACTCCGGGGCAGGGGTGGAAGTTATTCAAGTAAAACAATGAATCAACATACTCTTTTTGGCACCACCTTGAATGGTATTCATATAGTAATTATAAGAAATGCATGTAGTATGAATTTTAAAAGCTTCTTAAAGGAGAATGTTAAGTACAAACCAAATAAGAAAGGATGTGTGATTCCCTTTCACTCAACTTCAACAATTATCAACCCTTGTAAATGGTCACTTCTCAGGGATGGCATTGTGGCATAGTAGGTTAAGCATCAGCCTGCAGTGCTGGCATCCCATATGGGCATTGGTTTGAATCCTCTCTACTTCCCATCCAGCTCCCTGCTGATGGCCTGGGTAAGCAGTGGAAGATGGCCCAAATGCTTGGGCCCCTGCACCAATGTGCGAGACCTGGAAGAGGCTCTTGGCTCTTGGCTTCAGATTGGCAAAGCTCCAGCCATTGCTGCCAGAAGAGATCTCTTTCTCTCCGTGTATCTCTCTTCTTTCTGTCTCTCTGCCTCTCTCCCTCCCCCCCTTTCTCTGTAACTCTGCCTCTCAAATAAATAAATAAATCTTTTTTAAAAATGATTATTTCTCTCTAAAAGATGAGCCCCTTCCCATCATTCTAATCCATAAATGAATAGCAATTTCTTTTATTTATTTATTTGAAAGACAGAGTTAGAGAGAAATGGATACACACACACACACACACACACACACACATGAGAGAGAGTGAGAGAGAGAGATATCTTCCATCTGGGCTGGTTTATTCCCCAAATAGCCAAATAGCCTCAATGGCTGGGACTGGATCAGGTTGAAGCCTAGAGCCTGAAACTCCATCCAGATCTCTCATGTGGATGGCGGAAGCCCAGGTACTTGGGCTATCTTCTACTGCTTTTCCAGGTGCATTAGCAGGGAGCTGGATTGGGAGCTGAGCAGCCAGGACTCAAACCAGTACCCATAGGGGATGCTGCTGTTGCATGTGGAGGCTTAACCCACTGTGCCACACACTGGCTCCACAATTTCTTAATATCATTAGTTATCCACTCAGTGTTCACAAATCTCCAATTTTCCATATTTTTTTCCTTTTTTTGTACAGAGTTTTCTGTTTGAACTAGGATCCAAATGTTGGTCATTCATTGCAGTGCATAAATTTGTCTTTAACTTTCTCTTAACTCTAAAAATTTTCCCTTTATTCCTTTTTCTCCTTTTTCCTTAAAATTCTTTTGTAGAAAAAATTATTGTTCCTATGAAGTTTCTTAGAGTTTAAATTTGTTGATGCTATCCCATGATATCCTTGAAAATAATCAGAATACAAACATCACGTACACTTAAAATATACATTCATGATGATTCCAAAATATACTTAGCTACCTTTGAAGGGAACAAGGAAATCAACTCATTAAATTGAAAAGTTGGTAAATACAGGGAAATAATTAACATTTACTTTGAATTTCTTATTCAAACTATACTGTAGGGAAAAATAACTTGTGAGGGCATTTTTATCTTTATGAATATTTCTGAGCTAATGAATGAAGAAGCAATGATAGAACCAGAACATCAACATTTTGCAGTCTTTTATGAGTAACAGTCATTGATCATCAGTCCCTGCTAACATCACAAAGAGCTAGCCAGCATTCGGATGGCACCTTATCTACAGTATAATTTTGCTGTTTAGGAAAAGGCCAGTGGCGTAGCAGGTTAAGCCTACACCTGCGGCTCTGGCATCCCATATGGATGCTGGTTCGAGTCCCAGATGGTTCACTTCTGATCTGTCTCCCTGTTGATGTGCTTGGGAAAGCAGCAGAGGATGGCCTGAGTGCTTGTGCACCTGCACCAATGTGGGAGACTTAGAAGAAGTTCCAGGCTCCTGGCTTAAGCCTGTTCCAGCCCCTGCAGTTGGGGCCACTTGAGGAGTGAACCAGCGGATGGAAGATCTCTCTCTCTCTCTCTCTCTCTGTCTCTCCTCACCTCTCAGTAACTCCAGCTTTCAAGTAAATAAATAATAAATATTTAAATGTGAAAAGAAAAAGTCAAGCCTGGCCTGACTGAACCTTAAAAATCTATTTATAAATATAAAAGGCAATACGCAAAGTATATACAAGAGACTGGAATTTTGACTTACTCTAAATGATAATAAAATCATATATGGAAAACAGAGGAGGCATAGGAAGGAAAGGACTAAAAGTCCTCAATTTCCCCAGTTAAAATCAATAGAGGGCTGTCATTTGGCCTGGTGGCGGAGGCACCCTCTTCCTGTATCAGAGTGTGTAGGTTTGACACCTGACTCTACTGCTGACTCCAGTTTCTGCCAGTGCAGGTCCTGGGAGGCAATGGTGATGGCTCAAGTGACTGGGTTCCTGCCACCCACCTGGAAGACCTGGACTGAGCTCCTGGCCCCTTCAGTCCAAGCCAAGCCCTGCCTGTTGCAGGCACTTGGGGGAAGGAACCAGTGCACGAGAGCTCTCTGTCTCTGTCTCCTTGTGTGTGTTTGTCTTTCTCTCTCTTTCTTTCTCAAACAAACAAAAAAATTAAAAAGTGATAGACAACATTGAATTACACAGGCTAGGATGCATATATTGTTTAGAAGTATGGAACACTTAACCATTAAATGAGTTTAAAAGGCTTTCCCTTGGTGACTATGTAGAGGAAGGAGACATCAGAATATTGTGGAGTTTTTGTGTATTTGTTGTTTTTGTTTTTTAGTTTTATAGCATTATTTGATTTTTTAAAAACTATTGCTTTGAAAAATATTATTTAAAAGAAACAGAAGGGCACTGGTGCTGTGGCGTAGCAGGGAAAGCCACCACTTGCAGTGCTGGCATCCCACATGGGCACTGGTTCGTGTTCTGGCTGTTCTACTTTCAATCCAGCTCTCTGCTATGGCCTGGGAAGGCAGTGGAAGATGGCCCAAGTCCTTGGGCCCCTGCACCCATGTGGGAGACCAGGAAGAAGATCCTGACTCCTGGCTTTGGATTGGCCCAGCTCCAGCCATTTTGGCCAACTGGAGAGTGAACCATCGAATGGAAGACCTCTCTCTCTCTCTCTCTCTCTCTCTCTCTCTCTCTCTCTCTTCCTCTCCTCTCTCTGTGTAACTCTGACTTTCAAATAAATAAATAAATCTTTAAAAAAAGGTGTAAAGTGTATTAAATGATTATTTCACACCAATTCCTTCTTAGTTGACTTGTGAGGCCCAGAATCAAAGCAAATATTCGCCTGCATAAAGTCAAAATGACTACTTACATGATATCTCAGAGATTACCAGCTTCCTCCAGTTTCCTTACAGGGAGTCCTGCTTTGGCTTCCTGGACTTTAAAAAACACAGTAGTCCATGTAATTCCCCTCAAAGATACACAGTACTCTGATTCAATTAAAGAAGAATCCGTATGAGAGATCTTCTGAAAAAATAGTTATTATTTCCTTACTTCTTCTCAAATACACATAGAGGGCTGCTGCTTCCTCTTGAAATTTCCATGGCCTACATCCAAACATTCACAGGGATTTCAGGCCAATGTGTGTTACTGGGAAATTTGTTAAAGATTAGATTATTTTTAATCACTTACTGTTACTAATTTTGTATTACTTCTAGCAATGTTGTGTGTTTTCTATTTAAGACAGTTGGTAGAAAAAGACCACTGTGCAAAGTGGAGAAAAAGGAAATACATAAGTTAGTCGTAGATGTCATAAGTCAATGAGTTGAATCAGAGGAGAGTTGATCAATGGCAGGGTTTTTGGCAGGCTATGACTTCAAGAAAAATTTTATGGTCAAATAGCCAATAAGAATGGCAATAAGTGGATGAAATTATTTTAGTTTATTCTCTCTCTCTCTTTCTTGTTATCTTGTACATTTCAAATTATTTTTACATATACAGCTTCTGTTTACCTGTCCCTTTAAGGTGTTCAGCTGCAATTGCCTTTCAAACTCCATATGAATATTATTTTTGCAGATTTGGTCTCGGCAATCTGATTTTTATTTTTAACGTTCAAAAATGTTCTTGTTTTGTTTGAAAGGCATTTACAGAACTTCTCTGCTTCTCTGAAAATGTAGCCTGTTCCTGTCACTTGGCTTAATGTTCCACACATGTTTTCTCACTTAAACTTTGCCTCATTTGGCTGTGGTTTTTAAATGTAGCCTTTGAAACCATCCCTAATGGAAAAATGCAGCTGTGAGCAAGATTTCCTAAAATGTACATGGAATTAATTTTCCAGGCGTTTCATGCAGGGGCCCTGATGTATCTAACGGCGAGATGTTGCCAGAAGGAGTTTTAATGTAACCAAATGAAAGAGGGAGACAGCCAGAAGAGAGGTTAAGGCAGCGAGCAAAGCCATGACGCAGAAAGGAGATGAAATGGCCAGGAGGAACAGAACAAAAGGGAAAGATGGAGCAAGAGCGAGAAAGCAGGAGCAGACACATTCTGGGATGGGGAAGAAAGAAAAGAGAGGGAGAGAAGAACAGGACGAGTGGGCGGGCTGGGCAACCGCCTGGTAGTTTTTATTAGGGCTTTGTTTAAGCTGGTCAGTATCTCAGACTGTGTCACTAATAGTTTGTTTTACATTGGATCGGTGAATGTCTGGACCATGAATATAAATAAACTAATTTCAGATGAAAAGGAAATACATTGTTTAAAAATAATAATACTTTAAATATCCCTGTTGAGAAAGTTTTCATTAACAAACACCTTCCCTGCCCACATATTGTGCTTGTTTTAGACACTAGTAGGTAAATACCTGAAATTGCAATGTTTGAACTTTATAATGCAGTTACTGAGATTTTTGTGCCTATGAGAATATAAAAATAGAGAATTGTACTGCTGACTCTGACTATAAAGACTTATTTTCTCTATTATTTCTGTCTTAGTTGTTCACCTCTCGTTTACACTAAGCTTCAAGATATGTGACAAACATCCAAAAGTCATGGAAGGAACAAACTATATTTTTAATATAAGAGGGTTCATAAAGAGGTTCAGTGTTGCATCTTCTGGGGTTATTCCCAGGAAGAACATAAACTTCCAATATATGTGTAACATGTTTTCCATATGATAAAATGTTTAACATATTAATATAATGCAAATACATTATTATAATGCAAAGGAAGAACATAAAATTCCAATATATGTATAAATGCTTTCCCTACAATAAAATGTTTAACATATTAATATAATGCAAAGAAATTTTTATAATGCAAAGGAATTTGTAACTATGTGAGATCACAGTGCTCCCTTACACATGTTTATGATCCTTTTACACATCCTCTGTTGATATAGATGGTTTTACAAATAACTAAATTAGCACAATTCTTTGGGTGATTTATGAGTAAAAAGATGATTTTATGTGAATGGAGGTTACCTAATGATTCCATGGAAGATTATTTAATATTGAAGTTCTGTTCATATGAAACAGTATAAAATGAGCAGTATGACAGGACATTGTTTAAGATTTAGTAAACACAAGCTACTAGCTTTCCCAAAAGCTCCAAATCATTTTTAAAAACATCATAAAGTCTTATTACAAGATGAGAAAAATCTGTAAAATATACCTGAAATGCAGCAGTATATTAATGCCAAATGTAAAAAGATGACCATTATATGTGCATTGTAGTTCAAATGTCTTTAATAATCCTAACATAATTAAATTACCGTAAACCATAATATCCCATTACTGCATAAAGTTTGAGAGGATTTAGAGGTTCTTAAATTAATCTGATGGTTTCATATAAAATTATCAGGCTGAAAATATAACATTTCCTTTACTTCCTCTCTTCCATTTACCATGAAAATTGACACTGTTAGCAGTTATTTCTTTCATGTGTGGTTTTTGCTTTTGTTTGTTTGACTAATGTTTTATTTTATTTAGCTGTTTGTTTAGACAACTGTAGTTTTTCTATGACAAAATCTACATAATCTTATCAAGATGTGTGGAACATTCATGGATTGGACTGAACATCGTGCAGAATTTGTACCAAACCTTCCAAAACGTTGAGGGACTACATCCATAGTCCTTTGTTCGATATTTTTTCAACTTGGTAGAAAGAGTCATTTGGGAAATCATATGTGGGCCACGGTTGTTTATGGCTGCTGGAATCATAGAACTGATTTGTCAGACATTCTTGATATCTTGAGACAATGTGAGATCACGGAAAGAATTCTTGACTGCAAGACAGGAAATAGGGTTTTTATCCTACTTCTACCATGTTGATTAATTCATTATTTGTGGGGAAAACCAAGAATATGAGCAATTTTTCCCTTTAAAAATAGTACTCACGTTAAGAATAAAAAGAAGACAGAGAAAGCACTGCTCTTATTAGAATCATATTTAATTTTCACCAGCCACTGGCAAGACTGATGATGGTAAAATGCACACTTAAGATGCAAAAATAAAATAGCTCATATTAAAACAATATTTGAATGGTTACAACAGGCTCTGAGCACTTCCTGAGTTTCTTTACTTAGGACTCACCACATGATGTGTTGGCAGTTTTCTTATTAGCTTACTTAGTCATCAGCTCATTCTCTCATTTAACTGGAAACGTTTGTGATGTTCCTACGAGGCTGGAGTGATCTATCCCTTCCTTATCTCTGCTTGGCCTCGTCCCCTTGCTCACTGGGATCCAGGCCGGCGGGGATCCTTGGGGTGACTGCAATGTGGCAGGCACACGCTTCCTTGGCTGTGCTCTTCCTGAGATCTTTTGCCCCCAGGAGTTTGCTAGGTTTCTTTCCTCACCTGCTTCAAGTCCTTGCCCACATGTTGTCTTCTCAAGAACACCTACTCTGGTGCCTAAATCAATACTGCCAGCTGCCTTCTTTCACCTCCATATTCCCCTTTATCCTACTCTGCTTTCATCTGTAACTTACCAGGTTATCCCATACTATAGCATATAAGTCATAATTATGCTTAGTTTATTCTCCTCCCCTGTCTTCCAAAAAGTTTTTTTTTGTCTATTCTGTTCACTGATACAAGTTTCTGGAACTATGTCTATCCCATAAAAAGGCATTCAAATATTTGTGGAATGACTCAATTTAGCAAGTAGGTATTGAGTGTCTACCCTGTGTCGGGATTTGTGCTTAGCACCGGGAATAAAACGGAGAGCAAGACCCAATCTCTAACCCACAAAAGTTCATGTGGTGTAATTCCCAGGACTCCCACCACAGATTCTAATTCAGTCAATTTTGGATGGGACTTGAACATGTGCAACTCTGCCAGCAGCACCCAGGCTTCAAATGTGCTCTGTCTTCATTGTGTCCTCTTGATGGCTGGGGAAGTTGTCTGCTCAGTAAGATCTTTGACACTTAATACGAAGCCGAATCAGTCTCCCTCCTGATGAGGGGAACTGTGATAAAGAAGGCGCGTTCTTAGGCCTTCTAGAAATTCGTAAGCTCTTGTAAGAGGTTTGTTAGAAAAGGAGCAAGCCTAGCCCCTTCTTCTGGTGCTGACCTCTTGTTCTGCGATGTGGTCTATACCTCTTGCGTGCACTCTCAACATGATGCAACCTGCCAGGATGTGACCCAGACAGCAGGCCCTTCACCAAAGCTGAGCCAGCACTGGTGCCTTGCTCTTGAATTTCCAGAACTCTAAGTTAAGTAAACCTCTTTCCTTTATAAAAATCAGCCTGCTTCAGGTAGCTCATTACAGTAATGAAAAACAGATCAAGATGCAACTCAGTGAGAGAAAAGAATATATTGTGGATACAATATGATCGAATCTCAAAAGAATTATGCCATGTGCAAGATACTGGATGCAAAAGGTTATATACTATATCACTGAACTTATATTTCATTCTTTTTAAAAAGGGAAAACTATGATGATTGCCAGAGTTTGAGATTAGAGAAGTATGTACTGCAAAAGGGTAATGAAAGGGACTTTTAAGTTAATGATATTGTCCTCCATCTTATTTTTTTTAAGATTTTATTGATTTATTTGAGAGGTAGAGCTATAGACAGTGAGAGGGAGAGACAGAGAGAAGGTCTTCCATCTGCTGGTTCACTCCCCAAATGGCCACAACTGCCAGAGCTGAGCCCATCTGAAGCCAGGAGCCAAGAGATTCTTCCGGGTCTCCCACGTGAGTGCAGAGGCCCAAGTGCTTGGGTCATCTTCCACTGCTTTCCCAGGCCACAGCAGAGAGCTGGATTGGAAGAGGAGCAGCCAGGACTGGAACCAATGCCCGTATGGGATACTAGCTCCGCAGGTGTAGGATGAACCTATTGTACCACAGCTTTGGTCCCATCATATATCTTATTTTAAGTGGTGGATACCTAATTCATTGTATTTGTCAAGATTCATAGAAAGATACATCAACAATAGTGAGTTTTACTTAATTTAATAATAAATACATTTTTAAAAAAATCTAGCTTACTTGGTAATTCTCTTTTACATTACTTTCCCAATATTAAAAGAGGTATGAAAAATATCTTGAAATATTTTGTTTTAAGAAACAGTCTTATGGTTTAGTCAGAATCACACCTGAACTATTTTCATGAGATTTATTTAACATGTTTAATAAGCACTAGAGTCTCAAGAAAAACATTTCCAGATTTATTATTTTTTATGTTGTTCCAAAGCTTGCTTCCGTGTGTGTGTGTGTGTGTGTGTTTTAAGACCACTTTGTTTTCTTAACAAGTTCCTTTTGAAGAGAAAGACTTTTAGTTCCATTAATGGATTCCCCCCCTTCCCTTTGCTTATTAAATTTGATGCAGATGAATGAGTTCAAATGCAGGTGGCCACAAAAAAAAAAAAAAATGACTAAATCATGAGGTCCAATTCCCACCCAGGGTTGGCTGGCCCTTTATTTAAAATTACAGGTGGAAATGCTAAGGTGATCTCATTCTCGTAAAAGTAGACTAGTGTTCTTTAACATAGGTGTTAAAAAGAATTCAGACAATCACAGAACTGATGGACCCACATCTGTTCCCCCTTAGTGTACACAGCTGTCTGGAACTATATTGGGACTCCCAGGCCTCCTTTGCAATTATTTGCTTGAAATGATGGATGTACAAAGCAGCTTCAGAACTCAGAGTCCTGATAAACACACTGGAGTGGTCATTCCAACCCGAAAGTGGACGTGATGCTTACACGGTCCTTGGGAATTACCGCGTGTCGAGTAACTACCCGAGGTGCAGATCTACTAAAAATACGACTCTGTTCAGATTAATCACTTTTTCTGTATATATGGAAATAATGCCTCATATTCCCATTACATAACAGACCTTAGAATGAAAACATAAATTATTTCTTAATGTAAAAGTGGGATGAAATAATATTGGAGTTTTAAAATTTAATATTCAATCTGTGGTGAGCATGCTAACATTGTAGCTGACTCAGTTTTGGATTTTCTAATTATTTGAATCATGTAGAAGAAAGTTAACAGATTTTCAAAAAATGTGTCTGTACATTGGATCTCAATACATCCAACAGGTGACTCTCACAGAATCTGTCTGCAGAGGTTCACTGTATTCCAAGGAAAATAGAACACAGCCCCTCCAGATCCCAGGCTCATTTCACAACACTCAAACTTTGCTTGCTAATAGAATTCTTGTTTCAACTTGGGTGGGAGGTAAAGAGAGGAAGAAAAAAGAGGCAGACTAAGAATAATAACTTCATTATTTATAAATGTCTAAGTCGAAGAATTTTCCTTGTGGTAACTGTTTCTCAACATCCTGGTCCACCTACTGTCAATCCACAACTTGGTTTTTCCATTTGATTGCTTGAAATATCCCCAGTGCTATAGCCTGAAAAATAAAAACTACAAAAAGCAACCACAATGCAACTTGGGATGAAGCCACTTCAGGGCCAGAAGCCACCACAGCCATGAGACATTGTCTGCGATGGTCTTTGTCCTGGGCTGGTGTAACTTGGAGGGAGGGTGATGGTGGAAGGAGCTGCTGCTTACTCTTCCCCAGTTTCAAGCTGTTGGAAATGCTGCTGACTCTCTCTCTCTCCTTTGCATAACCTTTCTTGGAAGTTTAGCAAATGAAAAAATACATTCAGCTGGGAATAATCGGGACTGGCAGTTAGAACAATGCCCTCCATGTTGGAAAGTGATATGATGAGAGCAACAATGATGATGGCTATACAAACTGTAATTGTTATAATAGTTTTCCTTCTTTGAATACTTATATGCTAGGGATTCACCTGCACATTATGAAGATACTTCAAAACGTTTGTGGGAAACAGAAAGAAAAGACAAGTTTGGTTGGGAGCAAAAATAATTTTGAAATCCACGCCTAGCTTTTTCATAGCTTTTTGAAGACCCCTCTCAAATAGATGCCTTGTAACCGCAGAGTTGGGAGGGTGAGGTACTACAGTCCGTCTCTGAAAACCCTGACACTAGCCTTATGGCTAGATCACAATCACATCATCTCTAAGGCAGCTTCAAGCAATTTCGTTCGGCACTCACCCAACTCAACACTTGGTGTCTCCTGAACTCCCTGATGCTTTTCAATTGGACTGATTCCCCCAGCTGCTGCCTTCCAGACAGGATAGGAGAAGTTGTGGAAAGGAGCCTTACAAGTGCCACAGGTCTGTCATTCGGCAGGTGCGCTGTCTTCCGCTTCCTCTTAGGAACACATCCGCTCTGGGGACTGCTTAGTCCGAGGGAGGTGCTGGTCCTCATGCCAGATCTCTCTGGACCCATAGCAGGTTCTGTTTCAACCCCCTCTTGTGGTGTGAAACGAAAAAAGACTGGAGGGATACTCAAAGGAATAGGAGGAAGTGGGAACTCTCAGAAAGGTAGAGGTATTTACCATGGTCGTTACATTCCTTTAACATAGTGTTCTTAAAATTGGGAATTTTCTTTTTTATCTGTACTTTCCAATGAATTTTAGTAGGGTCCTTAGTACATATTTGTTGAATGAATTATAACAGTGTTGAATTACTCAATGGCCAGTTTTGGAGGTTGTGGGCTTTTTGTTCTTTCTTTTTATTTATTTATTTTTTTTGATACTAGCTTTCATTGGTTGCCAGGTCACAGTTATTATTCTACCATTTAGTGCCTTTCACTGGGTCTAACAGAAATAAGATGAATATGTATCCAGTGTGTTTAGGACACTAGAAAAAATGTAGTTCTCCTACATGATTTGTCTACTTTAGATTTTTCTTTAACATAAGTAATTCAGAATTCTTTTCTTCAGGTTTTCACTTTCAGGAACACCTTCAGTTTGGTTCAAAAGCTTTATGTTAGCCAGTGCTGACTACTGTGTTCTGGTACACAAAGATGAATAACACATGGCCCCAACTTCCGGGAGGTCAATAACTGAGTCTCAGTGGACACAGGGTTTGCCAGCCACACCGGCCCTTCTGCTGTATTCACAAATGTCCCATGGTGCCCTTCTTGTAACAAGATGTAAATCAGGAGTTTTAACTGGTCTTTCTACCTTTAAGTTTGAGACGGAGTGATTTTCATGATGAAACTTTTAGCTTTATCTCTTCTTAGTTAAGATCTGTGTAAGGCCTACCTCCATGCTGGCACTTGCAAAATTTATTATTTATGTGTCTGACTTTCTGCTAATATATTTTATCTTTGTAGTCTCAGCACCTAGCTGGAATTTAAAAGATACTTGATAAATGTTTGTTGAATGAAAGTTGAAATGAATATAAAAAACTGTGGATTTTGAAGTCAGTTAAAGTAGAAAATTATTGATAACATATAAGAAGTGACAGCTGAGTCAGTTGTATTTTTGTTTTGGCAAGTTTTCTGGAAAATATTTGTGAGAATATAAGATAATTGGTGAAGACTGGTGAAGACTGTCTTACATACTGAACTGAAGTATCCGTCAGTGGGAAATGGACTGGTGGTCTGTGGTTAGACTGAGCATATGCATAGTCTATTAGAAATGCAGTCTAAGGCACATCTTATGTTTATTTTCCTGTTAAATAGCTTCTATTTTCATGGCAAAAGCATTACTGGAAATGCTTAAGTATGCTCTCTTAGATATTAAATATTGGAAAATAGCATAACCACGCTCAAGTTTCATAAGAATATACATTATACAAAAATATCTATTTAAAAATTTTATTTATATGAGGTGAACAAGTGTTATATATTTCATACATACAAATTTAAGAGCATAATGATACTCCCATCCTATGTTCTCTCCCAACCTCACTCCCACCCTCCCTCCTCCTTCCTGTCTTATTTTTTCTTTTAATTTTTACAATGACATACTTTCAGTGCATTTCATAATCACAAGCTTAACCTTCCACCAATAAGGAATTCAACAAGTAATAAATAAAAAGTATCTATTAATATGAAGACTTCTCAACTGTGTCTTGGGCAGTTCTAGGTCATGCATGAAATATAAATTTCATCAAATTTGAAATATATCTTAAAATATATTGAAGTATACATTGAATATGTAATATAAAATATATTGAAATATATCTTAAAATATAATTCATTTTTAAATTTTAATTTTTTTAAAAAATTAAGGAGTGAATCAAGAGAATAGAATATCATAAATGGTAGAAGATGCTTCAATTGTACATTTTCAAAAGTTTGATGTTTATTCAAATGTGCTCACTTGTTATTCGATGATTATTCACCTAGTATTATTTCAGTGCAATCAGAAGAACTAAGTGCAAACTTTTAGAAGTTTACAAAGAATTTTCAGTAAACATTTATGCTTTTTTTTCTTGCGAAAGCTTGAAGAAACTTGCATTGGTTTTCAAGATAGCTGTAAAATCAATAGCTTGTTCATTGTTATTCTGAATTTTAAAAGGAGATCTTGAGTAGAGCATTTTCACTACGAAGGAAAAACATCAATCTACTGATGTTCAGAAAAGAAAAATTTTTTAAAGTAAAATAGTAAATGAAAAAAACAATATTTGAATGACTAAGTCAAATGTCTTCAAGAATCAGCTACTTGTTCTAAAACAATGCTTCAGGTTATGTCTATAGGCCATTGTTCAACCATTTCTCTGATCTTTCCAGATGAAAAATTTCAGAATATTTTACCAAACAGAAGAGAAATTTATAATGAATTTTCTGATAAAGATAATTGTGAAAATTTTCAACTCTGGATATATTTGAAATCTGCTAGAAGAAACATATCAAAATTTCTGGAATTTATAGTGAATCGGGATATTTATGAAACTGTCAAATTTATTATTAGTTCTCATCCATCAGTATTCATTGGTTCCCTTTATCAGTTCAGTGGCACTGTTTTGGAAGAGAAGTCCAAGAAAGATTATTAAATACATAACTTTATCATCTTCAGTATGGACATAACCTCTCATGTACATCAGTGTGTGAAACATTGGGAGTGTAATTGGAAGGGGCGATCTCAGGAGCTGCGCTGAGATCCATTCACACTCACGTTAGGAAGAAGGCCTGTCTCTGGGGGCAGGAAAAGAGGTCTATGTCCCTGTCAGCTGGACCTCCAGGTAAACAGGCTAATGATAGATGCTGGAGGAAAAGGTTTGATCAGCAGCTGGCTCTTGCTAAAGACACATTATAATACCTAAATCCATAATCTATAAGGCATGACTCTCTAGAGAATTTCACCTAAACTATCCACAACACCCAGAAGCATACCATGGGATGCTTCAAATGCTGTCGCACTATGAGGAGTACAACAAGCCTATGAAAAACTTAGCTGGCTTTTGCAGACCACCCTGCTCCTCCTGGGCCTCTTGAGTGTGTGCTTAAGGCTGGCAGTAACGGTTATGTTGGGTGTATTAGTCCATTTTCCGCTGCCGTAACAAATATCTATGCCTGGGTATGTGCAAAGAAAAGAGATTATTTAGCTCACAGTTTTTGGAAGCTGAGAGTCCAATATCAGGCTGCCCCCACTGGAGGGGCTCCTGGCATTGATATCACAGTGGTGGGAACACATGTGAGAGCGATTGCACAGTGAGATGGAATGGCATAGAGAGCCTAGAGGCACCACCTGTGTAACAACCCACTCTGCTAGGAGCAAACTGGAGACCCGTGAAAAGTACATTAGTCTCCTGAGGACGCACCTCCAGTGACCTGTTTATCTTGCAGGAAGCCCCAACTCCTAACAAGGTCACTATCATCCAACCTCACCACAATGAAGACCAAGCTTCCAACTTAGGAGCCCTTGGGAGCAGACTCAAATCATACCCAAACCATAGCACTGGGTTAGATATCTGATTTTTTTTGTTGCTGTTGTCTTTTAAGATTATTTGCTTATTTGGGAGGTAAAGAGACAGAGACAGAGATACACAGAGAGCTTCTACTAGTTCATTCCTGAAATGCCTGCAGCAGCCAGGGCTGGGACAGGTCAAAGCCAGGAGCAAGGAACTCAGTTCAGTTCCCCAATGTGAGTGGCAGGGACCCAGCAGCTTAAATCATCACCTCCTGCCTCTCAGGGTAAGCAGTGGCAAAAAATCAGAATCAGGAGCAAAGCCCAGTCGTGAGTCCAGGCATTCCAATATGGAATGCAGGGGTTTTGGCTGGCATCCTAACTGCTTTGCCAAGTAGCCCTGCTCTCAAAAATCTCTGACTCCTGAATGTGGGATTTGACAATCAAATCCAATGCATTAGCTCCATTGCCAAATAATTCCAGTATGTTTTGCTTTTTAAATATTGCTTACTGTTTTTTCTTTGATTAATTTTCTAGAAGATGAGTTTTGGAGATAAATGTGAAATTAATTTCCCTTCTGAAAGAACAACATCCTTAATTTTAACAAAATGTTCCTTTAAAATTGGGTTGTAATTTGAGAGTAACTCCACCAACTCCAAAAGTTTCCTTTGTTTGTCAATGACATATCCTCTCTGTGACCACAGAAGGGAAGGTTTTGTGTAGCTAAAACATAATTATGTCAAAAACTGCTGTAAAATGTCTCCTCATTTTTTCTCTTGATTCATTTCCACATAATGGATTTTATCAACAAATGTTTTTGGAGTTTTAGGACCATCACAGATGTCATCCATTTTTCTAGTTTATATTTGGTGATTTGAAGGCTTAATTTCCACAGCATTGCAAAGCGAGCTATAAAGCTGATTGTTGGGGCTAGCATTGCAGCACAGTCAGCTAAACTGAGGCCTGCAATGCCGCATCCCATACCCAAGTGCCAATGTGAGTCCTGGCTACCCTGCTTCAGATCCAGCTCCTTGCTAATGTGCCTAGGAAGGCAGCAGAGGATAAGCCAAGTACTTTGGCCCCTACCATCCTTGTTGGGAGACCTGGATGGAGTTTCGACTTTGGCCTGGCCCAGCCCTGGCTGATGCGGCCATGTAGGGAGTGAACTAGCAGATGGAAGTTTTCTCACTCTTTCTCCCTCTCTCTGTCACTCTGCTTTTCAAATAAATAAATACATCATTTTAAAAGATACAAATATAAAGCTGGGTTGTCCCTGATTGTGCCTCATTATTTGCAAACAATTTATAGCAAAATAGAAACAAATCAGATTTTGAGTAGAAAGTTCTCACCTTTTTCCTCTCTTTATCCTTTGGTAAAGATATAGAAATCCATGAAATTTTCATTTGTTGCCTACTTCCTTTGCTATTTTTCCCTTCTCTTTGAATTGTAGAGAAGTTCAATGTTAATCTGAAGAGATTTATTTTCTGTTAAGCAAATTAACTCCATAATCATCTGGAACCAATACTGGGCAAGCAGTAATAGTAAAATAAATTAAAGTATCATTAATTGTGTTTTCTGCATTCGAGTACTCGTCTTAGTTCTGACTAACCTGTCTGTCCATCTGACCGCCCCATCATCCTCTCTATCCTGTTGACACTGATGTTGATTTTGACCATTTGTATTCTCATCACTTTTGCCACTGATTATAGAAAATGGTTCTCCATTGTCTTTCATTCCTGCCCTACATGAGTGATGTGTTGTTGTTTCTAGTGTAGTAATTTAGATGCCTATACAATTTGCATTTCTAGAGAATTTGTTAGTCATGTACCATGTTGAAGGACATAATAATATTGAAACTGTAACGAGTGTTCTCACTAGTTTCCAGAGAAACATCAAACAACTAATTCCAGATTCCTATGCAGTATTTTGAATAATTATCTTCTGAAGTCATTCAGGTAAATATATTTCTTCAGGCGTGTCATTTTGTGGAGCTTTGAGGAAAAATTATTTATTCCTATTAGTCTCACCTCATCTCTGGAAAACGCCACAGAATAAATGCGCAGTAGCGGGAAGACTTCCCAGACGTGCCGGAATGCTCGTCATGCAACTGTGCATGCGGCACAGACACACTTTGAAAGCTCAATCTCCACCTTTGAAGTATCGTGTGATCAAACAGAAAGTACGTGTCCAAGACGCTCTCTGATGAATGGGATTTCCCTTCTGAGTTATCTTTTTTATTGTTTGAAGTTTTAGATGAAGCTAATCAAACATAAACATATTTGCAAATATGTTTGTCCAGAATCAGACATATGCTTGGAGAAATATTGAGAAAGCATCCATATAATGTAAGAAACAATATGAGAAAACAGATACTCATAGAAAAAGTGAATCGTGAAAAGTAATGACAGGAAAAATGGAAAAAAAAAAAAGGTGGTTTTTACTGTCAAAATCAATCAAAAAAGCAGCTTTGGAATGCCTCAATTATTTTCATTAACTCCTGGTAACTCATTCTAAAATAATGGTTCTTATTTCTCAGCCATTTTCTTTGATTTTTCCAGAAAACTTTTGCAGAGAGAAAACTTCAGAATATGTTACCAAATATGTTAGACTGTACGATGAATGTTGTAACAAAGGTATTTACTGAGAATCTTTCAAATGTATAGACATTTGAAAGCTAGATCTGAAATTCCTGAGATGGGATTTGTATGACTCAATGCTAAACTTGTCACTATGCTTAAAATTTTTCCTCTCTTAATTTAATTTTTTTAATTTCAAAATTAATAAAAAGAGTGTTGTTTGATCAAGCATGAGCAAAAATAGATGGACAAATCTACAGTCTCTCTTGAATGTGAGAATGTGAAAACAACCAATTTTGAAGAAGCTTTTAACAAATTTGCAGAAGTCAAGACTCTAAAAGAAAATTTAACATTTCTTCAATGGACCAATATTGAAACACAAGATATTTCTTCTGTTTTCAGAAAACATATTAATGTGGTTAAAAGTATTATTCCATTGTTTTCCTTTTCTTATAATTTTTTTTTTTTGACAGGCAGAGTGGACAGTGAGAGAGAGAGGGAGAAAGGTCTTCCTTTGCCGTTGATTCACCCTCCAGTGGCCGCCACGGCCGGCGCGCTGCGGCCAGCGCACCGAGCTGATCCGATGGCAGGAGCCAGGTGCTTCTCCTGGTCTCCCATGGGGTGCAGGGCCCAAGCACCCGGGCCATCCTCCACTGCACTCCCTGGCCACAGCAGAGAGCTGGCCTGGAAGAGGGGCAACTGGGACAGAATCCGGCGCCCCGACCGGGACTAGAACCCGGTGTGCCGGCGCCGCAAGGCAGAGGATTAGCCTAGTGAGCCGCGGCACCGGCCAATGTTATGTTTTTTATTACTTTATTTTCCTGAAAAAAAATTTACAAGAAGTCCGGTAAAATAAAATTTTCACTGTGTGCATGACTTGTCTGGCAAATATTTTAATTTGTTTTATCTAATGATTGATTAATATTACCACAGTTACTTTTGTAAAAAAGCACACAGTTAAATAATATTAAAACAGAATCTGTTTCAAGTGTCAAGTATGCTAAGAACAATCCTGATTATAGGCCTTGATATTTTTTAAATCAGATGATACTGGGCAAAGGAAGTACTAAGAGAGTGGTGAGTTCAATCTATTTTGACTGTGAATAAGTAAAAGAGGTGTTCCCAAGATGAAGAGTTTGGTTGTTTCTGGGCATTTTTCCCACATTGTCTTTCCAATGTCTTTAACAGTATCAGGCATAGTTCATGAGTTCTTATTGGATCACTAAATATGCTATGGTGTCATAAATGAGCTCAGGAAGAGGAGGTAGGCCTGGTAAAATAAACAATCATATTGCTTTATAATTTGGAATTAATACAGAATATTATTGGACATGGGCTGAGTTTGGGGATTATACTGTAAGCTATGAAAGATGAATGATGCCAAATTTGCATTTTAGTAAGCTCCCTCTGGTCATGAAGTGGTGAATGAAGTAGATATTAGAAAGAGTTGTACTGTTGGTGGGAATGTAAACTGGTAAAACCACTATGAAAAGCAGTTTGGAGACACCTCAGAAATCTGAATATAGACCTACCATATGACCCAACCAACCCACTCCTGGGAATTTACCAAAGGGAAATGAAATCGTAAAGAACAGAGTTATCTGCACCCCAATGTTTATTGCAGCTCAGTTCACAATAGGTGAGATATGGAATCAACCTTAATGCAGCCAACTGAAGACTGGGTAAAGAAATTATGGGATATGTACTCTGTGGGAATACTACAAATCAATAAAAAATATATATGTATAAAATCCAGTCATTTGCAACAAAATGGATGAATTTGGAAAAAATCATACTTAGTGAAATAAGCCAGTCCCAAAAGGACAAATACCATATGTTCTCCTTGATATGTGATAACTAATAGAGCACCTAAAAGGAAATCTGTAGAAGTGAAATTGACACTTTGAGAAGCAATGACTTGAACAGCAATTGTCTCGACCATTGAGAACAATTTTTCAGTTTTTTCTTTCCTTAATGGAGAATAGGACTGGGAATGGGAGAGGGAGAAGGCAAGGTGGGAGTAGGGGTGAGAGGGCGGGTATGACATGAAAAATCACTATATTCCTGAAGTTGTACTTATGAAATTTGTACTCATTAAATAAAGAGTTTGGGGGGAGGAGGGAAGAAATTGATTGCTTAGCTAGTAAACTGTTGAAATAGCCAAGTAGTAGAGAAGAATATAAAAGAAGAAAATAATCCTGAGACATATATTGGATTTAAGGGTTGAAACTAGGGAAAGGAGCTAAGATAACTCTGACTTGCTGGCTCAGATGCCTGAATGAATCTTAGAGACACTGACTTGGAGAGTGGTTTCACATTCAAGATCACAAAGGTTGAAATGATTGAGGTTGAAGTGCCTGTGAGGCTTCTGAATAGAGAAGTGCACTAGGCAGATGGGTCTAAAATCTGGGAGTTCAGGAAAGGTGATCAGTCTACAGGTCTGAGATTGGACCATCATGGAAAGGTAGAAGCTATGGCAATGTGTGAGTTCCCTGAGCAGGAAGTAGAAGAGGAAAACGTAGAGGACTGTGAATAGGACAATATTGACAGGGAAGGAGAAAAAAGTTATGCAAATAAGGATTTTGTTCAATCAGATGCCAAAGGCTGGTGTGGTCTTTAAAGTCATCAGGTACCACAGAGAGGACAGAGGTGACCCTGAGAAGGTCGCTGTTGGACTGAGTGGGTGATGAGCAGGAGGGGACATCAAGGGGCTACTGCTCTTGCAAGGATGTAGTTTCAAAGGAAAGGATGGAATAATAATTAGGAAGAAATGGAGCAATGGTCAGGGCTAGGTTTGACTTCTTTGCAATGGAAATAACTTCATTCAATTAATCTTCAGATTACGGAAGGAATATATGTTTATTTTAAGTAATTCTAAAAGGTCTATCTTGAAATGTGGAAGCCAATGATTGTCCATATCTAGTAATAATATTACAACTACTGGAAATCATGACTCTCACTTGAGTTTCAGTTTTTGGCTCTTTGAGGTTCTAGGATCACTTAACAAAGAGGCAGAAACGCACTTAAAGAGGAGATTTAAACAAGTCACCTCTAACGCAAGTAAATCTGACTTGGGGGATGAAAACTTTCATGAAGTCTTTAAAAGCACAAATGGCACAACGCTTTATATGCATCCCTCAGTAACCACCACCTTCTATCATCTTAAAATCAATAATAAGGGGACCAGCGATGTGGCACAGCCAGCGAAAGCCTTGGTCTACAGCACCAGCACCCCATATCAGTGTTGGCTGCTCCACTTCTGATCCAGCTCTCTGCTATGGCCTCAGAAAACAGAAGATGGCCCAAGTCCTTGGGCCCCTACAACCATGTGGGAGACCTCGAAGAAGCTTCTGGCTCCTGGCTTTGGCCTGGCCCAGACCTGGTCGTTGTGGCCATTTGGGGAGTGAACCAGCAGATGGAAGACTTCTCTCTTTCTGTCTCTATCTCTCTCTGCAACTCTACCTTTCAAATAAATTAATAATCTTTTTTAAAAGTCAAATAATAAGAGGAGCAGTGGCAGGCATCGTGGCACAGTGGGTTAAGCTGCCACCAGTTTCGGATACCCGCAATCTCATGTTGGAGTGCCTGGGATTGAGTCCATCTCTGCTTCAGATCCAACTTGCTGCTAATTTACCTGAGAGATGGGAGATGATGGCCCTAGTACTTCAGCTCCTGCCACCCGTATGGGAGATCTGGATGGAATTCCTGGCTTCTGAATTTGGTCAGCTGGGGCTGTTACAAGTGTTTGGGGCGTGAACCAGCAGATGAAAGATTCTCTCTCTCTCTCTGCCTTGCAAATATGCAAAAATATGAACTAATAAACATTTAAATAAATAAAAGGAGCAATAAGAAACTTTGTCCAATGGCCTTATCTCAGCCTTTGTATCTTCAAGCCTTAAGTCTGTATTTGTATTGGAATTTGTTTCCAACTGAAAGATGTAGGAAATAATGGGAATACGAAAACGGCTTTGTTAGGGTAAGAAGTATGTAAAGATACACAACAGAAACAAAGGGAATTTCCAATCCAACACAACCTGTATTTAATTATGAAGAAACATCACACCTAGATTGAGAAACATTCTACCAAATAACTGAACACATTACTCTTTCAAACTTTCAATGTGAGGAGAGACCAGGAAAAACTGTCTATAACAATTCCAGATAAAGCAGGCTGTAAATATATGCCCACTAGTATCACCCAAGATTTGCTTGGACTTTAATGAACATTACTGGGTCGTATGGGAACATCTGAGTAAGATTTATAGATTATTTAATAATATGCCTCGGGGCTGGCGCTATGGCACAGCAGGTAAATCTGCCACCTGCAGTGCTGGCATCCCATTTGGGCGCTGGTTCAAGTCCTGGCTGCTCCACTTCCAATCCAGCTCTCTTTTATGGCCTGGGAAAGCAGTAGAGGGTGGGCCAAGCCCTTGGGTCCCTGCACCCACATGGGAGGCCCAGAAAAAGCTCCTGGCTTCAGATTGGTGCAGCTCCAGCCATTGTGGCCATCTGGGGAGTGAAACAGAAGATGGAAGACCTCTTGCTCTTTCTCTGCCTCTGCCTCTCTGTAACTCTTTCTTTCAAATAAATAAAAAAAAGTCTTTTAAAAAAATAATATGCCTCATAGTGAGGTTCCAGATTCTGTTCCTTACATTGTGGCTACGTAGGATTCATTGTGATCACTCTGCAGATGTTGGATGGATATTTACCCCAAAATTGGTTCTGATGTTGATTTGTGATCACACACACACACACACACACCAGAAGAGTATGAAAAGACTTCTGGCCATCACCATTGATGTTCTTAGGAGAGGGGGCTGGCCTCCCAAGCAGCTCCAAGAGAGCAAGGAGGTGGGAAAAGCTCTGAGCTGCCATTTCACTTATGGATTCCCCCACATAGGCAGGGTTCTGTTTGATTTGAATTTCTTGAATCAAACCAAAGGAAAGAGAACCAGGCAGTCTGAGTAGTTAGTTCAGTTGTGAGGCACAGAGGACGGAAGGACCAGCTTTAAAAGGGAAAATGGAGTCAGACTTCTTATTTCAGAGCTAAAGGAATATTATGTCTGGAACTAAATCTCAAATCAGAAAAAAAATGTGTGACAGAGTCCTAAAGAAAAAATAAATGGTTAGTCTATTTTTATGTAAAAAAATTTGAAATCCATTCATGATTTTTTATACTATGAATTTTGCAAGAAGTTTTTGAAGACCTTTTGGTTGCATGTATTTCAAAATTTTTGCACTAAAATAAACTTATCTTTTAATTCCATTTTCCATGAACTTTTAAAGTAACTTCGTATAAGGACAGAAAGATAAAACAGTTGTAAAATGTTAACATTTGGAGAATTCGGATTTTGGCTATTGTAGTTCTTTGCAAACTTTTCTGTGAATCTTTTTTTTGAAGATTTAGTTATTTATTTGAAAGACAGAGTTACAGAGAGAGAGTGAGAGACACACACACACAGAGAGAGAGAGAGAGGGAACTTCCATCTGTTGATTCACTCCGCAAATGGCTACAATGGCCAGGGCTGGACCATGCTGAAGCCAGCAGTCAAGAATTCCATCCACATCTCCCATGTGGGTGGCAGGGGTTCAAGTATTTGGGCCATCTTCTTCTGTTTTCCCAGGCACATTAGCAGGGAGCTGGATTGGGAGTGGAGCAGTCAGGACTCAAACTGTCGTCCATATAGAAGGCCAACACCACTATTATCTGCTATGCCTCCCCTGAGAATCTTTATGTCAAAATACAAAGTTTGGTATTACTTGCTTTTGGAGCACTAGGCCATTTTAAACTTTCATCTTGAGGAGAAATGTCAGATTCCCAGTAGAGAAAAGGCAGGTTAGTAGGTTTTCCCTGTCTAATAAATTTCCAATTTTACTTTAATGATAGAACATCTTATGAATAGAAATATACAAAATAGTATCCATTCCAAATACTTTTCTTTTCAAATACTTACCTCTCTCGACATTTTTCCTATGCCCCAACATGCATTATCCACTATATAGAATATCACATAGAGAAAGTTACCACAAACCCATCAAAGGATAAATGGATTTTAAAAAGATGCATATATACATAATGGAATACAATTCTGCCATAAAAAGCATGAAATTCTGTCATTTGTGACAACATGAATGGACCCAGAGGATATTATGTTAACTACCATAGGCCAAATACAGAAAGACAAATACTACATGATCTCTCTCACATGTGGAATCTAAAAAAAAATTGTTCTTCTAGAAGTTGAGAATGGAATGGTGGTTACCAAAGACTGTGGAGAGCCGACGCCGCGGCTCACTAGGTTAATCCTCCGCCTTGCGGCGCCGGCACACCGGGTTCTAGTCCCGGTCGGGGCGCCGGATTCTGTCCCGGTTGCCCCTCTTCCAGGCCAGCTCTCTGCTGTGGCCAGGGAGTGCAGTGGAGGATGGCCCAAGTGCTTGGGCCCTGCACCCCATGGGAGACCAGGAGAAGTACCTGGCTCCTGCCATCGGATCAGCGTGGTACGCCGGCCACAGCGTGCCGGCCACGGCGGCCATTGGAGGGTGAACCAACTGCAAAAAGGAAGACCTTTCTCTCTGTCTCTCTCTCTCACTGTCCACTCTACCTATAAAAAAAAAAATTAAAACAAAGACTGTGGAGAGAGGAGAGGGAAATGGGGAGAAGTTGGTCAATGGGGGTACACAGTTGCCATTTGATAAGAGGAATAGGTCGGGCATTCTATTGTACTAGAGTGCACACAGTTAACAGTAAAGTGTGTACATCTCAAAATATCTGGAAGAAAGGATTTTGAATGTTTTCTCCATGAAGAAATATGAAATGTAAGGTGATGGATATGCTAATTGCCCTAATTTTAGCATTATATAGTGTACACATGAATCAAACTATCCTTTGTACTCTATAAATGTGTACAATTATGTGTCAACCAAAAGGATAAATGAAATTTTAAAAGCAAAAGAAAATTGCTACAACTAAAAACAATAAACACACAAACTATGTATTGCCAGGATGTTTACTGCAACATTGCATACAGTAGCAGAGGAGGAATAAAACCTACAGATAACTCAAACATCCATAGAAGAGAAATAGTTCTCTTTATAAAAGCTACTAGGAAAATTAGGGATTACTATTAAAATACATGTACATTTTTAGAAAACAGCATGAACTGCTGTGCTCAATTTTATTACTCTGAAAGATGTGGAAGTAGTGGCCATCCGTATTAATTTACTCAGCATCATTCTTTTGTCAGTGTACCCTCAAATTCACTTTCAAATCCACCAATGAAAATAGCCTTAGCATCTTGAGTCTCTGTCTCTTTCCATCATGCTCGCTCGCTCTCTCTCTCTCTCTCTCACACACACACACACACACACACACACACACATTTCATATTTCAAGAACATTCACCCAAAACAATGGTATCTTAGAGAAAGTATCCATCTGTTTTCCTCCCTCAATCCACAGAGAGGCTTTGATTTTGAAGATTTTTCTAAAATGACCAGATCATCCTGTTTCCTTTGATTTTGTGAAATAGCGTATACTATTCCATAATTCAGTTACTCTTTTCTTCTTCTTGTTAGTCATGGCTCATTTCTAGGAGCTGTAAACAAAGAAAGATAACTGATAGAGAATGAGTTAATGAATGAATGAACAAGCTAACCAACACTAAAGCAGAACACAGCTGTATTACTGCAAAGTGTGTTATATTCCAACGTTGTCATGAAAAAAGCTAAAAGACTAGATAGATGAAGAGCAAATGAATATAGAAATAATAAAATCTAGCTTATAACACTTTTCCCCCAATCTTTTAGTTTTATGAAGTGTTTTTAGGGACCTTTGGTTTTTATGGAGTTAAGCCAAGTTAATTAGTAATTGGCAATCCCTAAGGTTAATGTGGACTTGTCACTAATTTTATTTTATTTTAATTTTATTTAAGCTTAATATTATATTTTATTTTAATTTTATATAAGCTTAATAATACCATCAAGGGACAAAACTAATGAATATATTCAGATAGCTATCATTAAATATTCTAGCCAGGTAAAATTTTAAATAGCTATAGCACTTGAATACTTAGATAATATTTGAATTCTAATATTTACTTCCTTCTACTCATATTTTATTGTGTTTTAAATTGCCTAAACTTCCCACAGTCCCTTATGTCCATGTGTGTAATCAGAGCACAATATTTAGTATTTAGAAGAATCACAGAAACCAGGCAATGGAAGTTGAGGTCCATTCTCATCGATGGGATTTATTTTGTTCACTACAAGTGGCACCTTTTCCTAATTTTTAATGGTTCTAGAGAGATAATCCTCATTGTGCCTAGGCTTACATTAGAGACATAATTTTAAAGAATGTCGGCGCAAAGGGTTTAGTTAGAGATACAATGTGTAGGCCAAACACATTTGTGGTAAGCAAATTACTAGTTGGAAGTGTGGGTAGAATTATGGTATCTAAAATGCAATATATCCTCTAATTATCACACAATTCCTGGATGCCAGTGTATGGGAAAGTGGGTCCAGGTTCAACTGCAAAGCCCTGTCGTGAACTACTTAGAGTAATAGAGAGATCAGCTTGGACACCTTCTGAGACGGGGACCAGGGAAAATGAGCCACAGCTGTCCACTCACCCCCACCCACCCCCTGCCCTCAGTTGCATTTCAACAGACACTAGACAGCGAAAATCTGGGAGTCCAGTCTCTTACCATTCTTTGCTCTGGGTTTCCACTGAGAATTTCCCTAGGAACACCATCACTTGGGAGATTAAAGTACACTTGAAAGAAGAGACTGTGCTACCTAAAATGTTTCTGCAACCACAAAGGCTAAGCTGTTGGCTGGAGAAGAAGATGTACGTCACCCACCCTCTCGGGTAGGTAAACTTAATTCTTCAGTCTCAGATCATCCTGACAGCCATATGTACAGTGTGGTTTATGAGACAGATTTTGAGAGAAGAATTTTGCTGTGTGATGTGAGAAACAGCTTTTCTGAGCCTGGTTCTAAAAAGTGGTTCTCTTGTATCAGAAGTGGGTGATTTTAGTCATGATTTCATGCCTATCGGCCAGAGCGTCTATATATTTATCAGGTAACTGTGTGTGATGCACACCTGCCATGCCACACACGGAAGATGGAATCACGAAATTGGCAGACTTTGTGCTTCTCACTTATTGAACTCTTGCTGAGGACGCACTAGCTACTTTGGTCCTTATTGATATTTACTTTCATCCTGCCCTCTGAGACTGGAGTGGCAAAGGAGAGAACCTATGGATTTGCTCTGTGATTACAAGTCTCCATGATTCATTCCACATATTCTTCTGTGGCTCCATGAACTCCCGACTACCCTCACAGCCATGGTTCTTCACAGTAACAGCAAGACAAGAAGGAAGAAACGTTAGTTTTGTATCAACTTCCTCAAAATTCACCTGAGTAGCATTTGCAAAGTTCTCATAGTTTCCCATATTCCAAGAAGTTTAAGGAAAATTATGAGTCCTATAGACTTGTACTTTAAGAAGTCACACATGGAACAAATTAGCACTCCCTCGTACTAACTAATCTATAATTCTTTTAATTATATTCCCTGTGTTCACCCATGCATCTTCATATTCCCCTAAGTATATTCACTACTCATTTTCATCTCATATATTTACTATGTATTCAGTAAATATTTATTGAGTGCCTACTATGTTCTTAGCAGTACTCTATGTGCAGAGGATTTATCAGTGAACATAGACATCCAAAAATTACTGCTTTCATGTATCTTACAAGTCTTACCTGTCACTTGGCTGAAGCATACCTAGGATTTTAATAAATCTTTTTATTAAATCAATTTTAATAAAGACTATTGGTAAAAATGTACTTGGTCTTCAAATGACAAGAACCTTATAAAGTATATTATAAAAGTTTTGGTGATTATCTAAATTAACTTCTTCATAAGTGATATTCCCAGACACAAACACACACATATACAATATAAAATAATAATGATCCTATTACAATCCATTAAAATAAAAAAAGGTAGTAAGTAGGCATTTAGCCTAGCAACTAAGGTATCCATGTCCCACACTGGGGTAGCTGAGTTCAATCCCAGGCTCAGGCTCCTGACTCCAGCTTCCTATCAATGTAGAAACTGAGAAACCACAGTGATGGCTTCAGTAGTTGTATTCCTGGCACCAATGTAGGAGACTTGGATTGAATTTCCAGCTCCTGATTTCGGCCTGGCGCAGTCCCAGCTGGTGCAGGTATTTTGGGGAGTAAACCAGTAGACGGGACTGTTTACTCTGCCTCTCAAATAATTTTTTAATGAAAAACATAACAAAATTGAGTAAGGTTAAGTGTTTTAATATATGCATATATTGGATGAAGAAGCTTACTAAATTGGTTGAAAGGTAAAGGAGATGGATGGAATATTTTAAATGTATGAAAAATACTTAGACACAGTGTTGGAGATCAAAAGAACTTGCTTTTCTTTATATCCAAGTTAAGTTTCAATACAGTTATTTATTTGTTTTATTTAAAAGGCAGAGAAACTGAGTCAGGCAGAAAGACAAAAGAACTACCATCCGCTGGATCCCCCCAAATGCCTGCAAAAGCTGAAGCTAGGCCAGGACAAAGCCAGAAACCTGAAACTTAATCCAGGTGTGGCGGGGACCCAAGGGCTTGAACTGCTTCCCGCTGCTTCCCAGGGTGCACATTTACAGGGAACTGGAATCCAGAGCAGAGCTGAGACTTGAACCTAGGCACTTCATTACGGGACGTGAGTGTCCCAGTGACACCGCAGCCCCCAGGCCAAATGGCTGCTCCCAAGTTTGGTATTTAAATTGCTTGCTTATGTCATTCCTGAAGAAAAAGGGAGATAAATGAAGGTGAGAAGGACTATACAATGAGAGATAAAAGAGAAATTGGAAGAGTAGAGGAAATATATGGTCAATAATAGAGAGGGACTGGAAAAAATAGATGACTCATTAAATTATGCTGATTACCAACCCAAAGTTATCATCATTGGCCAAAAACCGAGGGGCAAGTTATTGTAGTAGGATTGGACTAAATAGCCTAGAACATTACCTGGATGTAATAGTGGATTGTCAACAAATATTTGTTGAACAAGCAAATGAATGAACACATGAATTTTTCACTTTATTTATTAAATAAATATTCATTAAACACCAATTTGTATCAAGCACTGTTCTAGATACTGTTGATAAGGAATTAAGTAAGCTAATAAAAATTGTTGATCTGATGAGGCTTGCATTTTAGTAAAGGGAAATAGATAATAAAATTTGACATATAAATTAATCTTAGATGCTTATAAGTTAAGAAAGTAAACGAAATGTGAGAAGGTTTGCCAGGAGGGTCTGCAATTTGAAGTAGTGGGTTAGGGAAGGCTGGTAGAAGAATTTCAAGGAAGTCAGTATGGCTGAAGCCAACTGAACAGTAGCAGGAGATTTCGTAGGCAATGAGATTTTAGACAGCACTTTATGGGGCCCTTAAGCCTTAATTTACTCTGAGATTCCCCCAGCAAAATGGTACAATAATAGAGGGTTTGAGCATGAACTGAACAGACATTTAACTGGATCATTCTGACCACTGTACTGGGAATAAACATCAAGGGCTGATACACGTAGAAGTCAGAAAAAAACTGATACAGAGGCTTGTTGAGAGTACAGCGATGGAGGCAGGAAGAATTTGTCAAGTCCTGGATATATGACAGTTCTTCAAAAATTTAATGGAAATGTATATTATGAAAAATCATGCATACATTTCAGGCTTTTTGCACCAAAATCAATTTATCTCTCTATTCCATTTCTCCACAAACTTTTTGAAGTAATTAATCCCCTCTTTTTTTTTTTTTTTTTTTTTTTTTTTTTACAGGCAGAGTGGACAGTGAGGGAGAGAGACAGAGAGAAAGGTCTTCCTTTGCTGTTGGTTCATCCTCCAATGGCCGCTGCGGCCGGTGCGCTGTGGCCGGCGCACCACGCTGATCCAAAGCCAGGAGCCAGGTGCTTCTCCTGGTCTCCCAAGCGGGTGCAGGGCCCAAGCACTTGGGCCATCCTCCACTGCACTCCCGGGCCACAGCAGAGAGCTGTCCTGGAAGAAGGGCAACCAGGACAGAATCCGGCGCCACAGAACCAGAACCCAGTGTGCCGGCGCCACAAGGCAGAGGATTAGCCTAGTGAGCCAAGGCGCCGGCCTTAATCCCCTCTTTTCAAGGTTGGAATAAGCATATTTGCTGATCTTCCGAATATAGGGAAAGAATAACCCGAGTTTTTGGTTAGTAAGTGCAGTGATAAAGTTGCTGTAGATGGAGCAGATTTTGGAGGGATGGAAATCATGGATTTCTATTTGTTCACGTCCAGTTTAAGATGCTTGTTAGACACCCAGGTGGAGATGTACAGCTGGAGATCTATGTCAGCACTGAAGTTGCAGATTTGTCAATCATTAGCAATATATAGAGATATCAGACAAAACCCGATCCTCAAAGAGTTGAATACTAATAGGAGAGAAAAAGCGATCACAGCACCGAGTCTGGGAACCCTCCCCTTCCAGAGATCTGGGTGACAAGGTGGAATGAGCAAAAGAGACTGAGAAGAGACAGTCAATGAGGTAGAGAGAGAATTCAAGAGACTGTGGTGTTTTGAAAACCAAGCAACACAAGCGTTCTGCATTTACCCATTTGCGATTTGTAGGAGCTGTAAACTTTGAGTTTATTTATTCTTCCAGCAAATACCTATGAGCAGTTATGTTGGCCAGGCACTGCTGTAGCCACTAGGGGCACAAAGATGAGTAAGACTTGACCCCTGGGCCCCAGCCCATGAGGAGAAATATGAATCAACTGTAACAGTGCAATGTAACAAGTTCTCTGACAAAAACGTGGGTAGGCTCCTGTCAGAGTCGGAGGAGAGACAATGAAATCACATGGATGATCCACAGCCTTGAATCAAGGGAAAATTCCAGCTAAATGAGTAAAATGGAAACAGGAATTCCTAAAATTGAATTTAGTTTTCTCTCTCTTTCTCTCTCTCTCTCTCTCTCTCTCTCTCTCTCTCACACACACACACACACACACACAATTTCCCTCTCACTGGAATATTTGTTACTGTACTGGAATTATTTTCTTTTGTTTCATTTAATTGATGATAGTTTTCTTCTCTGAATTACAATGCTTGGCTTTTATTTTTTCTTAAATTTATTCTTATTTATTTGAAAAGCAGAGAGAGAGAGGGAGAGAGAAAGAGAGAGGAGACAGAAAACTGAGATCTTACATCTGTTGCTGGACTCCTCAGATGCCCACCAGAGCCAGCGCTGGGCCAGGCTGAAGTCAGGAGCCTGGAACTCAGCCAAGTCTCCCGTGTGAGTGACAGAGAATCAAGTACTTGAACCATCACCTGCTCTCTCCCAGGTGCACGGTAGTGGGAAGCTGAAACTGGCAGTGGAGCTGGTATTCAAACCCAAGTACTCCCTATGTGAGCTATGGGTATCCCAAGTGGGATTTTAATCACTATACAAAGTTCCCACCCCTCCATTTTTATTAATATGATTCAAACTGCCCATACAGCTGTCTTTTGGATTATTTTATACTATGGCATGTTCTTTTTTTTTTTTTTTTTTTGGCAATTATTACACCTGAATAACATATTGTGTTCTCTTGGTAAACTTGTGTTTGTTAAATATTTCTTCCTTATAAACTCCCTTCTAGCCTATTCCACAACAATGGCACAAACAAATGATGGTTCTAAGAACAAAATTTTTAAATAATTCCAAAAATACAGTGACATCCAAGGGACCACAATCCAAATATTTGGAAATCAAAACAATGCCAATGGTGAAAACATCTCAAATTACCTTTTTCTCTTGCTGTATTCATTCTCTAAAACATCAAATAAGGAGTACTTAGCTGATCTGTAGTCTGCACAAATATATCATTCCCACATTGGGTGACTAGATCTCATTCAATTCTAACTTGCCTTGGGATTTTGCTTGTTGCATTTGCTTCTTTTGGTACACTCTGTAGAGACACCTCCCACCGATAGGTGGCATTTAGACTCTAGAAAAACATCAGAGTATTTTGACCCAGGAAACAGTATACTTTGCATATACAATTTCCTCGTTTTAACAGAACGTGCCAAGATATTATCTAATATATGGTTAGTGCCACCACTGTTTTCATATATCTTGCAAAAAGAATAAAATGACAGGCTAAGTATTATTGTAACAGCTCCTTATGTGGATAACTGCCTTATTCATAGTGTTCTTCCAAACAATTTCATTTTTAGTGGGGAGAAGGAAACAAGATAATCTAACATTTTAAATGAAAAAATACATACAAGCTAATTGAGTAGGATCAGATGTGAACATCTGTTTGAAGAGATTTGCTAATCAAACTCTTAAAAAAATAGTACTCTAAAAAAGCCTAAAGTTATTGTGTAACCAACTTTGTTCATATTTTAAAATGCTTTCCAAAAATACATAACAAATAACAAATAAATTTGTACTGTCGTCTATGTTCTTTCCAGATTAAAAAAGTAATGATGGCATTACAGAGAGTTATAAGACTGGTATTTGGAAGGACTGGGATGTCTGAAGAAGACGAATGTAGCTGAAAGTGGCAGTTCATACGGCTGTAAATTAGACTAGTAAATCAAAGCTATTGCAGTAGTGTTCTTTAAGCAATGCAACTATAAAAATATAGTTTTACTCACCATAACATTTTATAGAGAACAACAAAATAGTGATGCTTAGCCAATCAACCTGTTTAACAGAATTATTTTATTGCATGGAGAAGGCAGTGGATTTATTGTGAATTCACCTAATGAGTAAAGGAGATTTTAAACAACAATTTTCCATATACTAGTATGACGCTCTGAGTTAATTTTACAATCTCCATATAAATGAGGTGTTTGGAAATGCTTTTGAGCTGGGAAGTTATTTCTGGTCACAGGCAAAGAGATTGCAATTTGCTTTGCTTTTCCAAGTGAGAAAGCTGATCCCAGAAACACTTAATTACACATTTTTATATTTCATTATTATCATTATGAAATGCAACAAACATCCTATTCTTCGATTTAGAGATTATTATACAATCTCAACAGGTACAGGTAGAACTCACTTGTAGAACAGACAACTGGGCATAGTTTTAGATCAGTTTTGGATTCCTAAAATATAACTCTTCTATATTAGTTAGGACTCCTTTCATTGCATCCAGTGGAAATAATTCTAGTTAACCTAACCCATCCAATGAAGGGATTGGAATCATGACTTACATGAACTACGTGAGGTAAACATACAGATGCATCCCTTCTGCCTTCCAGTTAAATTATCAGGCTACCTCCTGCTCACATTAATAGAAAATTCAGTATTTCTCCTTGGAGGAGCTTTCTACTCTATAAATTAATTGAACTACCTCCAAATGCCTTCACAATCCATCAGAAAGGTTCTATGTATGTTAAACCTCAGAAGGAGACAACTACAACTGCGACCTCTTTCTTCCATAGTGTGCCTTGTCCATTCCCCCTGCTTCTCGTCAGTACCTAGACCTGCGTCCATATCAAGGGCTAACATCGAGGAGGAGAAGCCTTGATCAGGCCACAGAATGTTTATCCCTTTCTCCAGATTCCTGAACGTCTTGTCACTTCATGCTTTTAGAAGCAGTCCTCAAGTGTGTTAGAAAAAATCAGAAAAAAAAATTTTTCCTCTACCCAAACAAAGCAGTGGTGATTGACAGTTTTTCTTGTTTAAAAGAAAAACCTGTGTGTGTGTGTATTTATTGCTGTCTTTCCAGGATGCAGCCAGGCCTCCTAGAAACAAGATGCTAGGATCACATCAAGACGTTTTTCATAGTTTCTCCAACTTCTCTGCAGACCAGGCTTTTTCAATTGCTCTTCCTAATCACTCTACGAAACATTATTACAGACATCCGATTTTCAAGGTTTCTGGTTCACCTACCCAGAAAGACAAATTCTATCTTGGTTCTAGTTTTCGATTTTAAGGGACTATGATTAGCCCAGCTTAGGTCAGTGGCCCAATTGAGTTCCAATCAATTTTGTTGAAAGTGAATTTTTTCCAAAGGGACAAGGGCACATTGTATATAAAGTGATTATTCACAACTTTAATTAAAATGTAAATCCTAATGCAGAGAGCTGTCCTGTTCAGTTGTTCAGGTTTTGTGCTACTCAACACAGCACTATTCACATCACAAATACCTTCCTTATATTCCAACAATGTTGGTATCTTTACTATCTGTTGATTTCCATGATGGACTAGTTTGAGATTTACACTGACAATTTTCTGGTCATGCTAGAGTCTTGTTCTTGAAAAATGGATATATTGGGACAACTTTATGACCAGTAGATATATGTGTGTGTGTGTGTGTGTGTGTGTATCCTGCAGTGCCAGCATCCCATGTGGGTGCCAGTTTGAGACCTGGCTGCTCCACTTCCAATCCAGCTCTCTGCTGTGGCCTGGGAAGGCAGTGGAAGATGGCCCAAGTCCCAGGGCCCCTGCACCCACGTGGGAGACCAGGAAGAAGCTCCTGGCTCCTGGCTTTGGATCAGCCCAGCTCTAGCATTTGCAGCCATTTGGGGAGTGAACCAGCAGATGGAAGGTCTCTCTCTGCCTCTGCCTCTCTGTAACTCTGCCTTTCAAATAAATAGATAAATCTTTTAAAAAAATGATCAGACTGTATCTTTGCATATAAATAAGATACTGTTGGGGCCTGCACTCTAACATAGTAGATTAATCCTCCACCTGCGGTGCCAGCATCCCATATGGGTCTGGTTCTAGTCGAAGCTGCCCCTCTTGTGATCCAGCTCTCTGCAATGTGCCTGGGAAGGCGGGGAAGATGGCCCAAGTCCTTGGGCTACTGCACCCATGAGGGAGACCCCGAAGAAGCTCCTGTCTCCCAGCTCTGCTGTTGCGGCCATTTGGGGAGTGAACCAGCATAAGGAGACTTTTCTCTCAGTCTCTCCATATCTCTGTCTGTAACTCTACCTCTCAAGTAAATAAATAAATAAGATACTGTTATTAAAGCTCATATACTTATTGATTATTAAATGTTTAATTAGAAAAAAATTCCCATAGTATTAGCACATGGCCAAATTCAACATTCTATCTTTAATTCATGTACCATTGTTTACTCTACCCGATGGCATTACTGAGTTCCTGCTCTAAATGTACAAGTATTTCATCACAATATCAATCACTAAGCAACAACCAACATCCCTTTGCCACTAATAATCTTCAAAGTACTGCATGCATATAAGTGAGATTACCACGTAATGATTCACAAATTAAGTCGTCATTGTCTATTTGTTACTTTAAAAGTACTCATGATTTTTTAATATAAAATTAACTCCTAATAAAATTCAGCAAATTGTGACCTGAATACATTTGTAATTGTTTTAAACAATAAAATGTATAACTAGTATTAGATTTCAAAAAAGTGTTTTTTAAAAGTGCTGACTGTCAGAAGCCAGAAAGCTGTTGTTAGAGGAGCCAGCACTTTGACAAAGCGGGGGAAGCTTTCACTTGTGATACCAACATCCTGAATGAGCGCTCTGATGCAAGTCCTGGTTGCTCCACTTCCAATCCAGCTCCATGCTAATGCGCCCGGATAGCAGCAAAAGTACGTGGGCTCCTGCCACCCATGTGGGAGACTGCTTGTGGTTTCTGGCTCCTAGCTTCCTCACGGCTTAGCTCTGGCTGCTGTGGCCCTTTGGGGAGAGAACCAGCAGATGGAAGATCTTTTTTTTTTCTTTCTCTTTCTCGCTTTCTCTTTGTCACTCTGCCTCTCAAATAATAATTTTAAATATATGTTTTAATGAAGCTATTATAAAAAAAACTGTTATAATCATTGAATAAAATGTTGGAGCCAACAGGTGGAAAGTTATTTAAAGGTAAGAAGTACTTCAGAGTTTATATATATATATAGTTTATATATATATATATATAGTTTATATATATATAAACTATTATATAGTTTGGATAGAATGTGACTAAGGTTAGAGTCCTGATGACGCCTGGATGAATTTACTATAATCTATATGAAAACTGTTACTACAGAACTTCACGAAAAACAAAAACAGAAAAAATACAAGGGACTTATTACACCAAACATACTGTGTGTTGATCCAAGAACATAACCTGGATAAATAAGAAATTTTATTTTTCCAAAAGACAGTGCTAGTATGATGTTCTCAGAATCTTATTACACGCAAGGACTAGATTTGTGGCCCAGTGGGTTAAGCCACCAATTCTAGTGGGGGTTCGAGTCCCAGCTGCTCTGATTCACATCCAGCTTCCTGTTAATGAGAGCTCCTCTCTCTCTCTCTCTCTCTCTCTCTCTCTCTCCCTCCCACCCTCCCTCTCTCCCTCTCTGGCTTTCAAATCAATAAATCTTTAAAGAAAAAAAAACAAAACAAAAACCCAAAGAATCTTATTACACACAAAATAATGAAAAGCCAATTAAATCCTGGTTAACTTATCTGCAATGGTTCTGTACTTCTGTTATGTATTTCAAACTACTTGGTGATTTAAAATTAATGGAAGATTGAGACTGCATATACAGTTGGCAGCATTTACAGCATTTTAGTAATTAGAAACAAAGTGATTTACTCATCAACAATATTATTGCTTATAAATTGAAATGATTTTGGAGATACAATTATCAATACTGCATTATATGTCAATGATAAAAATAATGCTGTACATCTTTTGAACTCGTATTCATGATTTGTTTTTTGGCATGGTGATACACACCATTCAGAAAGTCATCCAAGAAATATTATGTGCATGATGCTGGACATTTTCTTCCTTCAACAGAAAAACCAAAGCCACACTTAATGGCATTATGGCAGAATTTTTATGTAAGAACACAAACACTGGCAAAAAGTAATATTGCAATATTACACATTATTTAGGAGATAAAATACAAAACTGAGTTTTAAAAATGATTATATATGTTTACATTAAATATGTATAAATATATATTATAGGTTTATATAAAAAGTGATTTGACAAAATTACATATAAATAATGGAAAATTTAAGCCAAAAAATTTGAGAAGCCTGGGATTTTAAAATGTCTGTTAAAAATATGGAAAATATGATTTGCTACAGAAGGTCATGGAACAAGTTTTTAGGCATTCTGAATGTCTCAGTCCATATATTCTTTAAACTTGGTTACAAACAATAAATTTTTTTACTATCACTCATTTTTTTTCAAACATTATCCAAAAGCTATATAGTTACTACTCTTTGGCTTCAGTTAAATATTGAAATGTTTGAAAACACGTTTACCAAATGCAAATCTAAAACCATTACAGATTCCACAATGAGAAAATCAGGTCTTTGCCATTATGCCATCAAAACTCAATTAGTCAGCGTGCTCTCTTCTAGATACTGTTGTTCATATTAGCAAATATGCAAATCACAGATGCAAGCCAACAGTATCTGAAAACTATCTTTTTCAGAACTTTATTTTTAAAGTTCTGATTTGGCTCAGTGTTTTAAGTGAAATGATTCATAAACCAAAATTCAATAGACATAATGCCCTTGAAAGCACCAAAGTGATTCAGAATTTTAAAAAATAAAGTGATAAGGCCAGCGCTACGGCTCACTAGGCTAATCCTCTGCCTGTGGCGCCGGCACCCCGGGGGTTCTAGTCCCGTTCGGTACGCTGGATTCTGTCCCGGTTGCCCCTCTTCCAGTCCAGCTCTCTGCTGTGGCCAGGGAGTGCAGTGGAGGATGGCCCAAGTGCTTGGGCCCTGCACCCACATGGGAGACCAGGAGAAGCACATGGCTCCTGGCTTCGGATTGCTGCAGCGCCAGCTGTAGCGGCCATTTGGGGAGTGAACCAACGGAAGGAAGACCTTTCTGTCTGTCTCTCTCTCTCACTGTCTAATTCTGCCTGTCAAAAACAAAAAACAACAACAAAAATAGAAGTGATAATATTTATAAAATCGATATCATAGATACCAAAAAAATTGTAGCATCACTGAAAATGATAAAAATATTTAACAGAAAGAAAGACTTACTTTCACTTCAAACCATGTTATTAGTCCACAATTCAAAACTAAATTTCGGGGCTGATACTGTGTCATTTTTTGTGCACAAAAGTTTCATTTTGAAGAAAAATGCAATAGTCTTTCAATATCTTTAATAACACTTTATTTGAATAATTATAGTGAAACTTGATCAAGGAAAAACAACCAGTCTGAGACAGTGCCACAGCTCTAGTATGGATTCTGCCTGACAGGACTGGGAAAATCTGATCCATCAGCAGGGTTACATCTGTAGGAAGAGCTGGGATTAACTGCTACAGGAGTACTTGGAGGCAACTGGGTTAAAACATTGAGGGTCAACTCACGCGGAGGGAAACACAAAAACAAGGCTGGAACTCAGGAGAGTAAAAGCCAGCCGTGAAGTTCCTCAAAGGAAAAAAAGTTGTTTTTCTTTATAAAAATTCTCCTGTAAATTATCTTTATCTTCATGTAACTTATCTTTTTCATGTAGCTTATCCTGCCAGATCACCTGAGATATGATTTCAAATTATTTTAAACATTATTTTTTATTCCACTTCTCCTGGTAAACCTTGAATTATTTGGTGTTTATGTAGCACTTCATGTTGTGGCCATGATTTGGAAAGCCTATGCTATTTCCTGCTTGCCCAAATCTGAGTCATCCCTTAAGGACTCAAGTCCCTCCTTCCCTTCCCTTCCCTTCCCTTCCCTTCCCTTCCCTTCCCTTCCCTTCCCTTCCCTTCCCTTCCCTTCCCTTCCCTTCCCTTCCCTTCCCTTCCCTTCCCTTCTCTTTTCCTTCTCTTTTCCTTCTCTTTTCCTTCTCTTTTCCTTCTCTTTTCCTTCTCTTTTCCTTCTCTTTTCCTTCTCTTTTCCTTCTCTTTTCTTTTCTTTTTTCTGTATATTTTTAAAAATATTTACTTATTTATTTGAAAGTCAGTTACAAAGAGAGAGAGAGAGAATCTTCCGCCAACTGCATCCACTGGTTCACTCCCCAGATGGCCACAAAGGAAGCCAGGAGCTTCATCCAGGTCTCCCACGTGGATGGCATCTTCCACTGCTGTTCTCAGGTCATTAGAGGAAAGCTGGATGTTAGGGGAGCAGCCTGAACATGAGCCAGTACTCATATGGGATGCCAGCGTCACAGGCAGTGGCTTTACCTGCTTGCTATACAACATCAGCCCCTTTTGTTTTTTGTTTGTTTACTTACTTTTTTATTTAAAAAATAGAGTTACAGAGAGAGGGAGGGAGAGAGAGGGAGATTTTCCATCCACTGGTTCACTACCCCAATGGTTACAACAGCCAGGGCTGGGTCAGGCTGAAGCCAGGAGCCTGGAACACCATCCCCCTCTCCCATGTGGGTGGTAGGAGCCAACGTATTTGGGCCATCTTCTGCTGCCTTCCCAGGCTCATTAGCAGGGAGTTGAATCAGAAGTGGAGCAGCTGGGTCTCACACCATTGCTCACATCCCATCCTTCTACCACACTTGCCGTGGCCACTTCACTCACAGTGAGCCCTCTCTGCCAATTCCTAAAGCACTAATTGCTATCACCAATTACCGGGCACTTGTATTGTTACCTCTTAACTTACACTAGGCTTGATAACTAATTAAACCTTTTGAAGATAATTCTGAGACTGAGCTGTCTTTGAGAACTTTCTTAAATGATAAAAATGTGCTGTATCTGTGATTTCCAGTATGGAAGCCACTGGACATGTTAGACCTTTGCATCCTTAAAATGTAACTCACTGAACTCTAATTATAATTAATTCAGATTTAAATATCCACATGTGCTGGTGGCTTTCATAGCAAATAATACAGCTTTAAGGCTTTTGATAGTAACCCCACCCAATGTGAAGCAGAAATGTTTTTCAAAACCCTAGCAGAGAGAAACTAACAATTTATAAGTGCGTGGGAGATAGCAAGATAGCAAAATAGAAGGCCTCAGTCTCTGAAACCCATTCTTTTCACAAACATTGATTTAATAACTATGTGAAAAATACCTTTATGAGAGCTCTGGAATCCAAGTGAGAGGTTGCAGCACCTTGGTGGAGCACAGAATAAAAAAAAAAAGGCAGCATCGCACAGCATCACACAGCATCGCACAGGACAAAAGCTGCTCTACTTGCCCCCATACTACCCTTCCCTTAATTTGGCACAGTGCAGAGCCAAGAGAGATCCCCTTATGCTGCAAGTTCTTTCAGCGGAACAGAGAAATTACAGTGAGTGTACGGTTTTTTCCCTCTTTCATGGCACTGAGAGGCCCACCTATGTTATGCCTAACCCAGAACACCGAGAATTGAAATGGCTGGAGCATGTGGAATAGCTAAGAACAAAGAGAAATGGACAGACGTTAAACAACCGCTGTGCAGATCTCAGTAGCTGGCATGTGATCTCCATGAGCAACCTCTTCTACATGTTCATGCACTCTGGTTCCAGCCTCCCTGTTCTACCGATGGATCCCAGCAGCAGCAGCAGGTTCACCCACTCACAGACCCCAGCAGCATGTCTGGCTGTGAAGGGCTTTTCTTACGGTGGTCAATCTACAAAGACTGAAAGAGGTGTTGCTACTGCAAATGCACAAACAACACAAGACTATAGCACCATAAAGAATCAGAAAAACATGACACTGCAAAAGGAACAAGATCAAACTATAGCAACTGACCCTAGAGAAATGGAGATCTACAAAATCTGTGACAAAGAATTTCAAAACAATTATCTTAGAGCTTATTGAGTTACAAGACAATACTTATAGAAAACCGAATGATATCCTGCAAATAACGCATGAAAAAATGACAAATTCAACAGAGACAGGAATCATTAAAAAAATAGAACGAAATAAAATTGCGCATTTGGCCTAGCAGTCAAAACATTCACATCCCATATCAGAGTGCCTGGATTTGATTCCCAACATTGGCTCCAAATTCCAACTTCCTGTTAATGCTGACCTTGGGGGCAACAGATGATGGTTCAAGTAGCCAGGCCCTTGCCACGCATGTGGAAGACCTGGATTCAAAACCTGGCTCCCAGCTTTGGCCTGGCCCAGTCCCAGGCCACCTGGAGAGGGACCCAGCACATGGGATGTCTCTCTCCTTCTGTCACTGTCTCTCCTCCAGATAAACAAACCCATAAAGAACTTTTGTTCTTTATTTTCATTTTTGAAAATTCTGCAGCTGAAGAACATATTGACATAACTGAAAAATTCTAGAAAGAACTTCAATAGCAGACTCACTTAAGCAGAAAAAGAATAAATGATTTGAAATTATCCACTCAGAAGAACAAAAAAGAAAAAGAGTGGAAAAAAAACCAATATGGGACTTATGGGAACCAACATACACATTATGGAAATTCAAGGATAAAAGAGAAAGTGACAGAAAACTCCTTAAAAACATAATGGCTGAAAACCTACCAAGTCTGGGGTGAGCAATACACTTTCAGATTATGAAGCCCCAAGGCCACAGAGTGGTTGAGCATTAAGAGGTCTACACTGGGCCGGCGCCGCGGCTCACTAGGCTAATCCTCCACCTTGTGGCGCCAGCACACCGGGTTCTAGTCCTGGTTGGGGCGCCGGATTCTGTCCCGGTTGCCCCTCTTCCAGGCCAGCTCTCTGCTGTGGCCAGGGAGTGCAGTGGAGGATGGCCCAAGTGCTTGGGCCCTGCACCCCATGGGAGACCAGGAGAAGTACCTGGCTCCTGCCATCGGATCAGTGCGGTGTGCCTGCCGCGGCGGCCATTGGAAGGTGAACCAACGGCAAAAGGAAGACCTTTCTCTCTGTCTCTCTCTCTCTCACTGTCCACTCTGCCTGTTTAAAAAAAAAAAAAAAAAAAAGGTCTACACCAAAATATACTATAATTAAACTGTTGAAAGTCAAAGGCAGAGAGGGAATTATGAACGCAGAAAGAGAAACGCAACTGACGCATAGAGAGGAACTCCATTCCCAGCCATATGACTATGAGCAGATTTCTCAGGAGACAGTGGTATAGCATGTTCAGTGTTAAAAGAAAAAACGTTGTGAACTTAGAATACTATACCCAGCAAAATCGTCCCTGAAAAATGAAAGAGGGGCAGCTGATGTGGCACAGTAGTTTAAATTGTCGCTTGGCCCACCTGCACCCCATACTAGAATGCCTGGTGGAAATCCTGGCGTTTATCTTAGAGCTCTGTTTCTGTTAGCAAAATGGCGCAGTCTTATCTGTGGTGCCGTCTAAGCCCCAGACATCATCTCAGGCTCTGGCCCCCTGTCACCATCTTAGCTTCAGTCCTAAGCCCAGCCTGGCTCACTGGATGTCAGGTGACTACAAGGCCCAACCACAAGTGTCAGCTCCACCTACACCCTAACAGGATTCCTTGTTCCCACTTCCCTACCCTCTGCAAGAGTGTAACAGGACCTGCTTCCCACACACGTGCTCTTGCTTGCTCTCTCTCTCTCTCTCTCCCCCCTCCCCCCCACCCTGGCCTGTCAGTTCCCCCACCCAACAATAACCCTTTGCCTTAGCTCCAGTGTTTGGTGTGCTTCGTGGTGTCCTCACAGTTTCAGCCTCCCTGCTGAAGAGGATGGCTCCAGTGCTTGGATCCTTCACGCCCACAAGAGTGACCCAGATGAGGGAGCTGCTGACTCCTGGCTCTGACCTGACCAAGCCTTGGCTCTAGTGGGCATCTGGGGAGTGAGCCAGCAGATGGAAAATCACTCTCTCTCTCTTTCTCATTCTGACTTTTAAATCAATAAAAAAATTTAAACAAAATAAAAATTAAGGGGATATAAAGACATTTCCATCAAGCAGAAACTGGGGGAGTTTGTCAACACTAAGCCTGCCTTACCAGAGGTGCTAAAAAGAGTTACTCAGGCCAGTGCTGCGGCGTAGTGGGTAAAGCTGTTGCCTGCACTGCTGGCATCCCATTTGGGTGCTGGTTCGAGTCCCAGCTGCTCCACTTCCAATCCAGCTCTCTGCTATGGCCTGGGAAAGCAGTGGAGGATGGCCCAGGTGCTTGGGTCCCGCACCCGCATGGGAGACCCAGAAGAAGCACCTGGCTCCTGGCTTCAGATTGGCGCAGCTCCGGGCATTGCGGCCAATTGGGGAGTGAACCAGTGGATGGAAGACCTCTCTCTCTCTCTCTCTCTCTCTGTGCCTCTCCTCTCTCTGTGTAACTCTGACCTTCAAATAAATAAATAAATCTTTTAAAAAAAGAGTTATTCAAGTTAAAATTAAATGACACTAAATAGCAACATTAAAGTATATGAAATAAATATAAATAAGAAAAAATATATATATAACTTAGCATAAAATCACCTAGCATTAAAGTTAAGACAAAGTACTAACAGTAACTACAGCCATAAAATTGTGTTAATGGATATAAAATACAGGAAAAGAAATGAATTCTGTCATTAATAACAAAGTATGTGGGGAGGGGAAGGCCAAGTTTCTATGTGATTAAAATTATCATTTAAAAATAAGCTTTATTTTAAATTTTCATTTATTTGACAGGTAGAGTTATAGACAGTGAGAGAGAGAGAGACAGAGAAAGGTCTTCCTTCCGTCGGTTCAACCCCAAATGACGGCTACGGCCAGAACTACACTGATCCGAAGCCAGGAGCCAGGTGCTTCCTCCTGGTCTCCCACGCAGGTGCAGGGGCCCAAGCACCTGGGCCATCCTCCACTGCCCTCCCAGGCCACAGAGAGCTGGAAGAGGAGCAACCAGGACTAGAACTCGGCGCCCATATGGGATGCTGGTGCCGCAGGTGGAAGATTAACTAAGTGAGCCACGGCGCCAGCCCCAAAAATAAGCTTTTATAACTGTAAAAGTTTTAGGCAAGCTTCATGGTAACTACAAAGACAAAGCTATAGTAGACACAAAAAGACAAGAGAAAGAATAAGACTATGTAACTATGAAGAATCACCAGTTACAAAGAAAAATAAGAGCAGAAGAGAGCAATGTCAGAATCACAGAGGAGTTAGAAAGCAATGAATAAAATGACTGTAGTAAATAACTGCCTATCAACAGTTAGCTAAGTCTAAATGGGTTAAGTTAATCAATAAAAAGATGTACAGAGTCTGAATGAATTTAAGAAAACAAGAGCCAGCTACATGCTGTCTATAAGACACTTTTTATTTAAGAACATACATGGGCTAAAAGTGAGAAGATGAAAACAGATATTTCATAAAACTTCTAACCAAAAGTAAGCAACAGTGAATATACTTATATCTGACAAAGCAGACTTTAAGACAAAAATTGTGAAAAGATGGGGCTAGCGCTGTGGCTTAGAGGGTAAAGCCGCTGCCTGTAGTGCCAGCATCTCATATGGGAACTGGTTTGAGTCCCAGCTGCTCCACTTCTGATCTAGCTCTCGTTATGGCCTGGGAAAGCAGTAGAAGATGGCCCAAGATTGGGAAGTGAATGGTGAATGGAAGACCCTCTCCCTCTCCCTCTCCCTCTCTCTCTCCCTCTCCCCCATTCCCCCCACCCCCTCTCCCCCTCTCCCCCTCTCCCTCTCTCCCCCCTCCCTCTCCTGACTCTCTGTAACTCTGCCTTTCAAAGAAAGAAATAAATATTTTTAAAAAATTATAAAAAAAAAAAAAGGGGGCCGGCGCTGTGGAGCAGTAGGTTAATCCTCTGCCTGTGGAGCCGGCATCCCATATGGGCACTGGTTCTTGTCCTGGCTGCTCCTCTTCCAATCTAGCTCTCCGCTGTGGCCTGGCAAAGCAGTAAAAGATGGCCCAAGTGCCTGGGCCCCTGCACCCTTGTGGGAGACCAAGAGGAAGCACTTGGCTCCTGGCTTCGGATTGGCACAGCTCCGGCAGTAGCGGCCATTTGAGGAGTGAATCAACAGGAGGAAGACTTTTCTCTCTGTCTCTCCCTCTCACTGTCTGCAACTGTATCTCTCAAATAAATTAAAAAAATTATAAAAAGAGACGTGGTCACTGTATAGTGATAAAAGGTCCAATTCAAAAGGAAAATATAACAATTACAAACATTATATGCCCAATATTAGAAAACGTAAATATATAATCAAACATTGAAAGCTCTAAAGGGAGAAATGGACAATGAGATTTTAGTGCCCTGTTTTCAGTAACTGATAAATCATCAGTTACAGAGAACACTGTAGACCAAAGGGACCTAAGGGATATATATATATATATATGTATATATATACAAAAAATCACCCAACAGTGTCAGAATATACATTCTTCTCAAGCACACATGGAACAATCTCTTGGATAGATCACATACTCATCACAAAACAAGTCTTAACAAATTTAAGATTAAAATCATTTCAAACACCTTTTCCAACCACATGGCATGAAACTAGAAGTGAATTACAAAAGGAAATTGGGAAAATCCCAAACATTAAATAGCACAATCTTGAAAAGGAATCACTATTAGGAAAGGGCTTGCTATCACCATTTTGTTAATTGCTTTCTAATTATTTTGTACTTATGACATTCCTCTCTGCTCTTGTTTTTCTTTGTGATTTGATGATTTTTTATAGTTTTTTATAGTTTTATAGTTTATAGCATACTTTTATACTTTACCTTGTCTTTTTGTACCCACTGTAGCTTTTTCTTTGTAGTTAGAAATTTCAAAATAGAAATTAGAAAATATCTCCAAACAAATGTAAACGAAAATAGAATATTCAAAAGTTTAGGTTAAGCAACAAAAATAGTATGAAGTGAAAATTTCAAAGTGATGATGCCTACATTTAAGAAGAAGAAAGATCTCAAGCAAGCAATGTAACTAAATGTCCAGCTACCAGGAAAACTTGGAAGAAAAGAAGCTAAACCTGAGGTTAGCACAAGAAAGGAAATAATAGACTAGAGCAGCAGAACAATCATGCAAATGATAGAAAAACAAAACAAAAATTGGTGAAACTGAGTTGATTTTTCAGTAGAGATAGAAAATAACAAAACCTTAGTTAGGCTAAGACACACACAAAAAAGAAGGCTCAAATAAATGAAATCATAAGTGAAGTAAGAAACATTACAACCAGCACTACAGAAATTTTCAAAAATAGATCATAAGAACTACTTAAGAATAAGTGTTTGCTAAGAAATTGGGTAACCTAGCAGTGGATGGGGTCATAGAAATAAACAAAAAACAAACATCTTTAAACATGGAAATTCATATTATTAAAAATATTTTATCTCCAAGCTTTTCAAATTGCATACCTTAAATATATATGGTTTTTTCAATGCTCATCAGATCTTAATAGAGTGTCTTTAAGAGGATTTTATAAGAGCAAGTTTATAGGAAACATTTTACCTCTTAAATTTCCTTTTATTTCAATTAAATTGGCACATTAAACAATGAGTAACAATAGCATTTAAACATCTTTTTAAGTGAGCAATAATAAATATTATGAACTTAATTTTCACTTACTTTTGACCCTGAGACGCTGCTGCTTCTGAATTCACTACCATGCTGCTCCCCTAGACAAGAAGAGAGAATGGCCCCCACGGTCGGTGGGAGGCGTCCTGATCTCTTTCACCTGTGTATACCAAAGTGAGCCTTACTGCCTACAAGCCCATTTGCATGTTTTTTCCCAACATTTCAAGTCTTGTTGAAATTATTTTTCTGCTCTTTGTGAAAGCAAAGCAAGACAAAATCAAGGTATAAACCATCTTTGTCATGTCCTCCCTGCATATCTGTAGTGAGTCCTCTAGCAACTAACAGCCATATGCCTGGTCCAGTGGAGGGACTCCATAAATATCTGTTGCATACATTTAAGAATCAAATTTTATTCATGGAGCGGGATCAGTTTTTACAATAGCATGTTTGAGTTTTGACGTTTAGACCAAACCCATTTTTTAGAATCTGTTTTGCTTCACGTTTGCAAATATCTTCATTATTTTTGGTCAGTTGGAAGGTGCAACTGAGATTAACTTGACTTGCCTCTTATCCAAAAGAAAAAATACAATGTGTGATAAATGTCACTTATTTCTTCAATCAAACGTTTTGTGAAGTGTAAAAACATTTTTTCATCCATCAGAATAAATCCTGAAAAATCCATCATGCCTTTGTTTAGGAGTTTCCATGAGACACCTCAAGGGTGGTTGCTTTTCTTCTTCCATTGACTTGTATTATTGGTGAAATGCAAGTAATCAGGGTCACTATTGTGGCATAGCAGGTAAAGCCACCATCTGTGTAGCCAGCATCCTAAATAGGCTCCTGTTAGTGTCCTGGCTGCTCCACTTATGATCCAGCTCACTGCTAATGGCTTGGGGAAATCACGGATAATGGTTCAAGAACCTGGGCACATGCCTCCCATGTGGGAGATCTGCAAGAAGCTCCTGGCTTTGGCCTGGCCCAGTCCTAGCTGTTGCAGCTTTCTGTCGAGTGAACCAGAAAATGAAAGATCTCTCTCCCTCTTTCTGTAAATTTTTCAAAATAAGTGAATGAATATTTTTTTAAATGCAAGTAATTATTCTCATGCTGCTATTCCCTTTTTTCATTGATAAAAGTTGGGACTGAGTTTTCAACAGGCATAGTAGCTCTTCCTTGCTGGGATCTATTCTGGAAAGAGCTGTGTAAAGCACAGGTATGTGGGCTTGGTTTCAGGTTCTACTTCCTTGCTGCTCTGTGACACCTGTTCTAAGCCCTCTTGTGAGCAAGTTACCTTTGCTACCCGCTCCTGCAGCGACCTCAACCCAGGGGCAGCTCTCTCCTTGCACCTCTGCCCTGCCAGTGTGGCTGCTTTACTCCTCTGCTGACCCAAAGCTTCTTTAGCCCTCAGCTTTCACAATGTGCGGCTCCCTCAGCTATTTAGGGTCAATTTAGCTAATTAAGGGAGACATCATGGGCCACAAATCTCTGTTGAGACCTCTGTAGCTGCTTCTTAAGACTTTATTCTTCAAAACCAAAGTGAGAGGGAAAGAAAGGGGAAAAGCAAAGATGAAAGAAAACAAGAGGGAGCGAGGGGTGCACAAAAGGGAGATAACTCTCTGTCTCGAGCTATAGCATAAGCCCCGTGCAAGCCCAGTGAAGAGCAACAGCGGTGACTCATTAAATGTCAGCATGCTTAGCTTTTGTGTATGGGGAATTCACCATGGAGGGGAAGGATTACTGGAGCTCTTTGTGATTGCTATGGTTCTAACACAGTGATTCACGCATAGCAATTGTCAAATATTTGTGGATTAGCCAGCAGGCAGGTAGAGTATCTCTCCTCCAAACCAGCATTCACAGGAATTCCTAGTTTCATTTATACCTCTCATGTGTACTAAATTCACAGTTTAATAAGCGTACTGCCCTAATCACTGATTTTATAGTGTGATTTTGAAATAATTTTAATCTTTTTAATTCAGTGAACTAAAATGCGTACCCAGGAATCATGTTGGTAAATGTGAGATGAATTATGTTAGTGTGGGGTGAGAGGAGGAGCAGATGTGTGCACCTGGAGAATAGCTTCAAATCTCACTGCAATAAGAAGCCTAATTCTAGCTGGAAATGGCATGTTCGTGCTCACCGTCACCACTTTCAAAAGCTTAAGAAAATTAAGTCTTTTTACATAAGCGATCTGGAAACAGTAGTTTGAAAGGAGACTGCAAAAATGTTTGAGAAACCTTTTCTATAGAATGCAAGTTTTTATTTCCTATGTAAATTCTCAAAAGCAAGTGGTGGTTTATCAAAATTGCAAGAGTTAATGTATATGATCCCAGATGTTCCACCTTCCCATTTTTTTTATCTGAAAGTCTATAAAAATATATAGGCCTATAAATGAATGGTCAGTGATTTAACTTATACTTCTAAGTCTACAGCGTTTGCAAAAGTCTTGTAAGGCACAGATACAACCTCTTCCTACCTACCTACACACACACACAAATCTAAATTACAGATCTGCATTGCATCTTTGCATTATATCTAATCTGCTTAGAACAAGGGAACAAAACAATTTTTTTCTGCATCTCAGAAGTGATCAGGGAATTAACTTCACAATTCCCGTGATTACTTAGGAAAACTCTATGTGCCACAGAGTTTTCTCCTATAGTGATTCATACATTCATTCTTTGCCTTTATCTCATCATCTGCATTCTCTCCAGAAAGCAGAGCCTGAGACAAGAATGTATGTGGAATTCATTTGGGAAGTAATCCCAGGAAACAAAGCGGAAGGATCAGGGAAGGAGGCAGAGCCAGTCCAAGCTGTGTTCTCAGAGGGTTCTCCTTGTGAGTCATTGTAACTCAATCACCCGGGGCCTTCTGATTAGCCATATAGAATGTGTCAGAATCGTCCACTGGGGAAAGGTAGCGTTAACCAGCTCCCACCCCTCCCTGGGCTACAGCTACCCCTGGGAGAATTAACTCTCTGTGGTTCCCTATCACTCCTGCAGAATAGAAGCCAGGACCTCACATCACGGCATTAGAGACCTGCGGAGGCTGATCACAAGAGACACGGGGTACAGCCAAAGCCGGTGCAAATCTGGCTACCACAGAAATGGCTGGACTACAAAATGGGCTGAGCAGTATCTGATACACTCATTTAGCAGGAGAGACTATGGGAAAACAAACACAAACAGAGCATTACAATTCTAGGTGCCTTGCAGAAATTAGACAGGAAATAGCTTTCAGCATAGGGTTGTGTCTGTCATGTGCGCTCTTGGAGTTTTGCTGCAAAGTATCAGAGTAACCCCAGTGGAGTGAAATTAGAGAGAAGCGCAAACCAGCAGGAACAATGTTTGTTAGCAGCAGATAAAGTTCCCAGTGGGGGAGCCTGGAACAGATTAGCCCAAAGGGAAAGTGAGACTACAGCAGGAGGACTGGGCTTGAATCACTGATGGGATTGGAAGAGGAAATGGAGGCAGCCAACATTCATAGGAAATATTAAGGAAGAGGAAAATGGGGAAAGAAGAGTTGAAGAGATTTTGTTGTGCATAAATTGAAATCACATTTGTTGTTTTGAAGGAACTATGGTAGAGGTATCATTTGGATTTGTTTCTCATTTTCTTTCATTTTAGTTGCTCAACTTTTAATTTTTGTCTTTCTTATTTGTTTTTAACACTGTGTGGAGAAGAATCCAAATTCGAGGACAGGAAGAATGCAAGAGCGATAATTAGATTAGACCTTAAGTCACCATTCTCATGGTTCTGTATTTTTTCCTTTTAAAAACTGACAGTGTCGTGAATACTGTGCTGTGCTGAGTTGTCCAAATCCTCCTTTGGGAACGGAGGCCTTCTTCCCCAGGTGCCAGGATTGCTGTCAGATGATAGTCATCAGGGATCACTGGGCTCACCCAGTCACACCTATTCCCCTGGTGGCCCACATGCAGCGATCAATCAGTGTGGGGGTTTGCGTCCCAGGACCAACATCCACTTGGCAACAACTCCAAAGAATCATCCAGTTTCTGTGTAGGCTTGGCTGAATCCCCAGCTGAGGGGCATCACGACTCATCTTGTTTCACTGTTCCTAAAGCCATAGTTTGGAATGAGTAAACTAACACATGGACTCCATGGAAACGTTCCCTAAGCAGAGTTTGTCTTGTCTTGCTATGGTACTACCAGAATGTGCTATAGTAAACATCAGTTTCACAGGAGAAGGGATACAAAGTTATTCTTGTCTTTCCCTCTTCTCTCTTTCCTGCTCTTACAGCTGAACAGATTCCATCTCTCTCCAAAAGGAGCCCCTGCGCCAGTGCTGTCTTCACCGCCTCCCATGCGTGCCATCCCACTGCTGCGCTTGCACACTTCTCTATTCCTCCACATTCTTGATGGCCCACTTAACAATATGCTTCTCCTGTGATGCCTTTTCTGGCTTTTGTATTCGTTGTTCTTTCTTCTCTGAAATTATCTAGAAAGCATTCCGCGTGAGGTACGATAGCACTTCCTCATGGCATGCTTTGGTGTGACTATGGTTTGCTTCCCTGAACTCAGGCAAGAGTTTAAGCCTCTAAGTCGTATGATGATGGCATCAAGAGAATGGCAACTTAATCTGACATGGTGTTTAGGGTGCAGCTTCTGTGACTGAATCCTTGCAGCAAGGGGAGACACTGACACAGACACAGGCTCTCCCTGTCTCTCTCTCTTTTTTTTTTTCCTTTCTTGACAGGCAGAGTGGACAGTGAGAGAGAGAGACAGAGAGAAAGGTCTTCCTTTTGCCGTTGGTTCACCCTCCAATGTCCGCCACAGCTGGCGCACTGCAGCCGACGCACCGCGCTGATCCGATGGCAGGAACCAGGTACTTCTCCTGGTCTCCCATGGGGTGCAGGGCCCAAGGACTTGGGCCATCCTCCACTGCACTCCCAGGCCACAGCAGAGAGCTGGCCTGGAAGAGGGGCAACTGGGACAGAATCTGGCGCCCCGAGCGGGACTAGAACCCGGTGTGCCGGAACCGCTAGGCGGAGGATTAGCCTAGTGAGCCGCGGCGCTGGCCTCCCTGTCTCTTGCAATGTGGTGTGCTGAGTCTTCTGAGGACTGGCCTAGCAACAAGGGCATCCCCAGATGAAGCTCTCAGACCTTGTGCCTTCACAATCATGAGCCAAAAGAACCCTCTTCTCTCTATAAAATAGCCTGCTCAGGCATTTTGTTAGAGTAAAGGAAAACAGACTAATACACTGTGTTTTATATTTGGATTTTGTTTACTTATGTATATGTATCTCCCCTGTTCAAATTGGCAAAGTCATAAGGAAGAACCCAAGATTGACTCTTCTTGGAGTTCAGTTCAGTGTACCACTGTGATGGATATGGGCTCAACGTTTTCCATAAATTCACCCATATTATTTTTACAAATACCTAGTGAGGCCTATGCTAGTACTTTCTTCATCTTGCAGTCAGAAAATGGAGGCTCAGAGAGACCAAAGAAATGCTTAGGAGCCCAGAGCGGAAAATAGCAGAGCTTGATCCATCTCTCCACAAAGCCTTGGTTCTGAACCTCTCTACCATGTGCCTTCTAGTCATTCAAGAAGGCTTAAAGGAGAGCCTGATCTAAATCTACACCACCAAATGTGGAGTTGGTTTGTGAAGGCCTGCACTGGGATATATCACTTAGCTTTGTCAAAGCCGTTTTAGTAGCACCAGTGAGAAAACAGCTGTGAGCAATAATAGTAACTAATGCATGAATTCTTGCGATCTCTTCTTTTGTTCTAACTTTGGCATCAAGTTATTCATGTGCTCCCCAAATATGATTCGGCATAACTCTCTGCATTTTAGTCATCACGAGGGGCATCAGAATGTTAGTAATGTCCCTCCAGGTGCTCACACCATCAATAAAGGCAAGGTGTACCTTGCAGGCATCTGTACTCTGGAGGCTAGGAGAGACAAGTGCTGCTGGAATCATAAGCATGTGTTTAGAAACCACTGATGTAATTAAAGTCATCATTGCTCTTTCACAGTTTTTTAACCTTTGAGTATCAAATGGGAACGAAAATAGACCAGTCTGTGAAGGGCATTCAGAAATGCGTGATGCTCGAATTATTCATCCTGGACCACTTGTGACCACGGCATCTGTGTCACCTCAGCCTGTAAAAATATCTTGTTCAGTTTTAGTCACTCAAAGCAGCCATAGTCAGAAAAAAATGGCTTTGAAATATAAATTTTACCTTAAAAATGTGTGCGAATTTGATTTTCTGTATGTACTTAAATTTAAAAAAAATTAATAACCACAGAACAAAAAACAGCAACTATAACAACAAACCCAAATAGACTCACAGAGGAAAGTTAAGTTCATGGCATTGTTCAACAGGTGACTTGTCAGTTAATTAAATTGTAATTTATTGGGGGGAAAAGAAGAAACTAAAGCAGCAGAAAGAACCCACTCCATATTAGGTTTTATATCTATGCAAATACTATCTTCAGCAAGTGCTACAATATTTTTAGATACTAAGTACATGAAGATAATATTTTTTAAAAAACTTTCATTTATGTTAGCCATGTTAGCCTTTGGTTAAGAGAGTCCCAGAGCAGTAGTCCCCAGACTACATTGAGTGGAAATTTTGATAATTTTAACCCTTTGCTAGGAGGTCACATCTGTTGTCCATATCAAGAAATGAAATGATATCTGATTCGCTGGCAGTCTCTTTTTCTATCCCCAGGAAACGTTCCTCGAATAACTGCTCCAGTGAAGAAAGGCGTCTGCTGGTATTGTTCTTTATAGAATGTCTCACACTGTAATTTTCATCACAGGTAAATGATCTGAGATTTTCAAATGACTTACAGCTGCCACAATCAAGTCTTTTCATCTGACTCTTCTGGTTTATTTACCTTGCTGTGATCCTATCATGGCTGTGAAAACATTTACAATTTTGCCTTTCATTTGTTGATTGAGTGCATTACACCCTAGGGGAAAAAAATGCCATCTAATCCAACTTTGCAAACCAATCTTTATCATTAAGATAAACAATCCATTCACATGTCCAGATTTTTGCCCTTTTCCTTTGAGTAATTTTGGCCTGGATCTTTCTCCCAGCTGAAGCAGTAAACATCTGCTTTGGAGTAAGCTCTAAAAGCAATTCTGTTTTATTTCACATTTTTCACAGGAGATACAGGTAACTGTGTTTGGTTGTTTTATGTTGCCCTCATCTCCCCCTTAATTTACTATATACCAATCCATTAAAGGCAATAATTCAAACTATTGACTGAGAAAAGTGCATTTTAAAGCATTGTCACTATAGTGTGTGTGTGTGTGTGTGTAATGCTGCAGAGGCATTAGAATCCTTTCAAACTGATTGCAGAATCAAAAGCTATTTTATCTTATACTTGTACAATAAAATAAGTTAACCATTTTTAAAGGGTGAAAGAAAAATGTACAAATATTTACACCTGGTTTAATGTTCATCCTCAACAGAATTGTGATGATAGTTAATTAGACTAGATTAAGGATTACCTAGGTACTTGGAAAGGCAATACTTGGGGTGTGTCTAGGAGGGTGTTTACAACTGAGATTAGCACATGAGTCTGAGGACTAGGTGGCGAGACCTGGCCTCAGTGTGGGTGACATCATCAACTGGCTGAGAGTCTGGACAGAACAAATACAGAAGGTGAATTTTTTTCTTACTCTGAGAGCTGGTGATGTGGGCAATAAATGTATTCATTTCTGGGACATAGCAGGTGCTGCCAGCAGTGCGGGCATTCCATATGGGCGCCGGTTCGAGTCCTGCCTGCTCCACTTCCCATCCAGCTCTCTGCTATGGCCTGGGAAAGCAGTGGAAGATGGCCCAAGTCCTTGGGCCCAGGGACCCACGTGGGAGACCTGGAAGAAGCTCCTGGTTCCTGGCTTCAGATTGGTGCAGCTCTGGCCGTTGCGTCCAGTTGGGGAGTGAACCAGTAGATGAAGGACCTCTCTCTCTCTCTGCCTCTCCTCTCTGTGTGTGACTCTGACTTTCAAATAAAAATAAATCTTTAAAAACAAACAAAACAAAACAAAACAAAAATAGTATTAATTTCTAAGCAAGGTTCTTGCATCCCACAGAGGTAAAAACACTAAGTGGAGACTAGTACTATCTACAAATTGGAACAGTATTTAACAGTCGGCCATCTCACACTGAGGAATACCCATCATGAATGGGCCAAAGAGCTTCCAATACTTGAAAGAACCAAAAATGTTACCTCTAAATAAGAGTGGGAGTGTTCCATCTAACAGCAGAAAGAGTCCATTCAAGACCAGGCCACAGAGGAAATAAAGCTCTGCTCCTACCTTCCTCCTTTTTTTTGTAAGGAGAAGGGTGGTACCCCAATTGGATATACAACCAGGGTGGAATCTGAGCATGAGCCCTGAGAGTGGGCAACCCTGGATGCAACAGGTGCATCCTGGGAAGTTGGGCATATCCAACTGACAGTTAAAGAGATAGGGTTACATTGCAGGGTACAAGAAGATTTCCAGTTCACCTAAATTTTAACTAACAGCCCTAGTTATACCATGTCACTGGAACACACTCAACTCTTGCCTTATTGGCATTTGGACTCCAGAATTTACACCTGCACCCTGCTCCCCTGACTGGTATTCAGATTTTTAACCTTGAACTTAGAGTCACATCCTCAGCCCCTATTTCTGAGACTCTTGGACTTGGATTGTGCCACACTACTGGCATTTCAGGGTCTACAGCCAGCAAATATATTGGTGTAGGACTTTTCAGTTGATGTAAGACTTCTCCGTTGCCATAATTGTGTATGCCAGTTACCCTAAAGAATACCTTGTCATGTATGTTATATACTTACCCTATCAGTTCTTACCTCCAGAGAACTTTAACTAATGCAATTGCCTTTATCAACAAGTGTTTTGCTCCTTTGAGATGATCTTGTAGGAAAAAGACTCTCTCTTTAGCAGAAGGGGATTTATTAGAGAATATGAGAGACTCATCTAGACCAAAGACTGAGGAATCAGACTTGGAACAACACCCAAGAGTCTTGTAGCACTTGATACATTGATTATCACCCTCTTTGAGACATTGACACGAATGAATCCTAACAATTTTTGTTGTTTTATTACTTTGCATGTTTCAGAGAAGGAAAATCTAATTGGCTTATCTTAGCTTAACTGTGTTCACTACCTTGATATGGCACAGTGGTAACTGTCCCTAAGCATCCAATTTCCCCTGGGTATGCTCAGCTTTTATAATCAATCTCTTGCAAAAGCTACATTCTGAGGGCAAGTTCTCAATAACCAAGGACCTCTCCCTAAGCCCCCTTCCAATCACTATAATTATATGAAGGGCTCTACCTAATCTACCAACTGTTAACATTTAGCTATTAGCCTTTAACATAGGACTTTGGGGTGTTAATGTCTCTATGAATTGGGGACCCAAACCTTGTCTAAGCATAGCATCCACCTCTCACTCCCCAAAACTGTACTTCTCACAAACAACATAAAATCATTCTATCCCCATAAGCCCCAAAGTCTTAATGTTACGGCATTGCTCAAGAGTCCATGTCTAAATTTCTTCTGAGACTCAAGGCATTACCAGAGCTGGGCCAGAGGTTCTTATCTTCCCATGAAAAAAGAATTTCAGATGTGAGACAGATTTGGGCAGTAAGCAAGCTAGTGAAATTTATATATTTTTTAAAAGTTTGAAGGTTTATTTATTTATTTGAAAGTCGGAGTTACAGACTGCTGGTTCACTCCCCAAACGGCTGCAATGACTTTGGCTTGGTCCAGGAGCATCATCCAGATCTCCCACGTGGGTGCAGGGGCCCAAGCACTTTTCTCAGGCCATTAGCATGGAGTTTGGTTAGAAGTGTAGCAGCCAGGATATGATGAACTGGGACGCGTATGGGACACCGGCATCTCAGGCAGCAGCTTAACCTGCTAGGTCACAACGCTGGCCCCCAAGCTAGTGAATTTAATGAGTGGCGTACTTCTGACAGGCCAGGCGAGCAACCAGCAAGCAACTGAGAGCCCAGTGTGCATTCGGATGGGTGTTTGTGGGCATGGCATGCAACTTTTCCTGCTATTTTCCCTCCCTGATTCCTCTTCCGGGATAATGCTAGGTGGAAGGACTTCTGGGTGTGAAATTCTTCAGTTTTATCAGTGCAGTGTTGTTGGACCAAACAGAACCGTTGGTGCCAGGCCAGCAAGATTCTCCTGGGATGTCCCCAGGACAGGTGAGACCCATCTGCCCTGGAGGGTTAGTGGACAGTAAGATTCTAAGGTGCCAGATGCCAATTTCCCCCAACAATGCCATCAGACGTGGGCAGGACTTTGATGTGTAATCACCAGGCCAATGCCACTGGACTTGGGCAGGACTTTGATGTGTTATCACCAGGCTGCTTTTAAGGCAGGCTTCCAGTCTCCATCTTTCAGGTAACTGCACAGCCTTCCGATTTTTTCCTTCAGCACTTCTCACACACATAGGCTGATGTCCACCTTCCTGCCTAACAAAGGCAAACTCCATTAGCTGTGAACTTGTAAGAACAGAAACTAGTTATGTACTTCCAAGGTGTGATGACAAGGCAGGCCTAGGATATACATCTCCAATCCAAAAGAGGAAGAGGCTGAAATAGAAAGGGATGATCAGGCCAAAGCAAGACCAAAACCCAGTAGGGTGAACGTTCAATCCTAAAGCCCCATGTCCAGCGTCTGGCGCATTGTGTGGTGCAGAATGAACTCCCAGCAGCTCAGGCAGCTCCACCACTACTACTCTGCTGTTCATAGCCCGTGCTTCAGTTCTCTAAGGCAGGAAGCTCGTGTCTGCGGCTCTCCTACAGGGACCTCTCTGCAGGGGCTCCTCCAGTGTGACAGACTCCACTTGGGCCCCAGGTTGTCAGAAACATGCTTTGCATTCTAGACAGGCCTTCTTAACTCTAGGATGGCTTTATTATCCTCTACCCACACGGCTGCTTTCGGAGACTGCATGCTCACACCTGGGACCTCCCTGGGTTTGCCTGATTGCAGATTTCCTCTGAGTGTATCACAGTGCTCATAGCTCCCCCCTTTCTGAGGTCGCCCCTGCAACTTGACTTCTACGGTTCCAGCAGGCATCACTCCCCCAGGAGCACCATGCAGGGGTTCCAGCTCTGTGGCACAACTGTCTCGTCTCCCAGCCTTCCCTATGTCAGCTCAATGGAAGCTTCTATGACCCCATAACTCTCGCATCTTGCATGCGTGAAAAGCCAGCATCACTTGGATGCTGTCACCATGGTCTGCTACCAGCATGAGCCGTGCCTGGGCTTGCTGGAACCACAGCTGTAGTGGCCTCAGAGCATTTTTTTTTGACAGGCAGAGTGGACAGTGTGAGAGAGAGACAGAGAGAAAGGTCTCCCTTTTCTGTTGTTTCACCCTCCAATGGCCACCGCGCTGATCCGATGGCAGGAGCCAGGAGCCAGGGGCTTTTCCTGGTCTCCCATGGGGTGCAGGGCCCAAGCACCTGGGCCATCCTCCACTGCACTCCCTGGCCACAGCAGAGGGCTGGCCTGGAAGAGGGGCAACCGGGACAGAATCCGGAGCCCCGACCGGGACTAGAACCCGGTGTGCCGGCGCCGCTAGGCGGAGGATTAGCCTAGTGAGCCGCGGCGCCGGCCCCTCAGAGCATTTTGCAAAGATAGAATCTAGAGCTGACCCTGAGAGAGCAGGGTACCCTGAAGCGCTTTCCTAAAAGAATCCTGTCCTGGAAGATCTTTGAGACAAATTTGTACTTGTGGTTCTCTGATGAGGCTGTGATGGGGAGAGCTGCCCGGATGGCCTCAGAAATTCCTCAGGCTCTTTCTCCCACTGTCTCATTAGCATGTGCTTCCCTTTGATGTTCTGCAATCTCTTTAGCAAGTGGCATCTCCAACTCACTTTCCTTTGCTGAACAAGCTTTTTCTTCCATCTATGACTGGGCTTAATTGTTCCAAGTCTTTCCTCATTGCTCCCGACTCTCACTGTAAACACGCTAACAGCACTCGATAACGCCCATGCTGCCCCCCAAACACTTCCGTGTCTCGGAACCTCCCCCACCAGACAAACTAGTGCATCCCTTTGAGTTCAGCCCCCCACAAAGTTTCAGGGCAGGGACACAAAACAGCCACATTCTTCACCACAGTGTAAAAGAGTGCTCTTTAGTTCAATTCCCAATAGAATCTTCATTTCCATCTGAAACCTCACCAGCATGGCATTTGTCATCCACATTTCTCGTCTCACTCTGTTACAGCATTCTGAACTGTTCTCTAACCTGCTCCCCCAGTCCATGCCAACCTTTTTCAGTAAATTAATTCCAGAGGCTCCTCCACATCTTCAGGTATAGTTAATAGTAACGACACATTCCTGGATACCGATTTTCTGTTAGCCAGCTGTTCACGACTGTAAGTAAAAACCTGAGAGAAGCTACTCATAAAAGGAAGAAAATGCATTTCAGTGCAGTTTTGGGAGCACACAGTCCAACAGCAGCAGCCCCATTAGTCTGGTGTCTGGTGAAGGTGGGGTGTGTGGGGAGGAATGAGTCCCTGGTGAACTGGGAAGCAGCGTGGTGAGCTTTTATACCCACCCCTCTCAGGAGAGCTACTTTCTGAGGTGCAGCCCCCAATAGCACAAGGGCCTCCTACCAGCTCCACTTCCTATCATCATAATGGAACAAAGCTTCCACCCATAATCCATCAACTTCCAAGTTTCATCCACTAATCACTAACATAAGACTTTGGGGTTTAAACATCTGTATGAGTTGGGGAGCCAACTCTGGTTTCAGCTCCAACACAGGTTAACAAAATTATGGCACAACCTTCATAGAACAGGAATTCAACCCTGCTACTGTGCTTCCTCTAAGATTATTTTTAGGACTTGTTTGCTGCATCACTCCTGATTCCCTATATGGAAGTGTACCTTAAAATATTTTGTTTTAAGTAAATGTCCCAGGGCCAGTGCTGTGGCATAGCAGGTAAAGCCACCGCCTGCAGTGCCAGCATCCCATATGAGTGCCAGTTTGAGTCCCAGGTGCTCCACTTCTGATGATTCAGCTCTCTGCTATGGCCTGGGAAGGTAATGGAGGATGGCTGAAGCGCTTGGGCCCCTGGGCCCGTGTGGGGGTCTTGGAGGAGGCTCCTGGCTTCGGATCAGTGCAACTCCAGCAGTTGCGGCCATTTGGAGAGTGAACCAGCAAATGGAAGACCTCTCTCTCTCTCTCTCTCTCTTTCTCTCTCTCTTTGCCTCTGCCTCTCTGTGGTTCTGCCTTTCAAATAAATACATAGTCCTTAAAAGAAATAAATTGTAAAAATAAAGTAAATGCTCCAGGAAGTTTTGATTCCCCTGGTGGGGGGAGGGGTGGTGGTGGTCTGATTTTGATTAAAAAAGATCTAGTGCATGAAAATGTTTTCCTCTTGATTTGGTGCTAGGAAGTGTAGTCAGATGCACAGTGCAGATATTGCTTGTATTCTTCATTGCGGCCCGCAAAGTCGTATTCTTTGAGTTTTTGCTCTTGGATTCTCAGTCTAATTTTTATTTTTCTGGATTTTGGCCTTTGTATTTTGGTATTTTATTTTATATGCTTTTATTGGTACCAGACACAACTACTATGTCAAATTTGGTGAAGCATAAATAAGTGTGACAGTACTTCAACAAGCAGAATGCTCGTGATTCTAAACGACACACATCCTGCTTTTTTTCTAGTGTTCCAGGGAACTAGTCTTTATTTTTTATTTATTTTTGCTTTGCCTGCCAAGTTCCTATTCTCCTTCCAAAATTTCTGGATATTTTCTCTCAACCAAGCCTTTATATATTTAATTATAATCATGTGGCCTTATGTTGTGTGAGCAGAGTGGGATCCAGGTTTCATGGGGCCTAAAGTTATACAACATTGAGGACACTCCTGTAGTAAATGCACTACTAGAATTAAAGTGAATATTTAGAATGAGAAAAGAAATCACAATGCATACATTAAAAAGAAATTTAAAAGAAGACTGTCAATCACGAACAATCAAATTTGGAAAAAAATGATAATATTATTATTATGTAACCTCCCATAGTATTTTTCATCAAATATGGTTTAAAATAGTTCATTATCTATAAACAAGATTGAATTTGTCTTTTCTCAACAAACATCATTATTTTTCTATGAAAATTAATATTTATTTTAACCAAAAGTAATTTATTACCTAAATCTTTAAATATAACATAATTTTTACATATTTCAAAATAAAATAAAATTTTAATACATAAAAGTTAAAATCAAACTGAAAGGAATAAGTCAGTGTATCAAATTGTTATTTAGCTACACACTAAACCCAAGTAGATTAACAAAACAATTTGAAAGTTGATTTAGTAGTCTAATTTTTTTGGCAATAATTCACTATTTTAAAGTAATTATATATATCATAAGATAATGCAAGTAAAAATTATATTAACATTTTAGAAACAAACATTTTTTTAAAAAGATTTATTTGGAAGTCAGAGTTACACAGAAAGAGAAGGAGAAGCAGAGAGAGAGAGAGAGAGAAAGAGGTCTTCCACCCACTGGTTCACTCCCCAGTTGGCTGCAACGGCTGGAGCTGTGCCTATTCAGAGCCAGGAGCCAGGAGCTTCTTCCAGGTCTCCCACATGGGTGCATGGGCCCAAGGACTTGGGCCATCTTCCACTGCCTTCCCAGGCCACAGCAGGGAGCTGGATCAGAAGTAGAGCAGCTGGAACCTGAACCAGCGCCCACATGGAATGCCGGCACTGCAGGCTGTGGCTTTACCTGCCATACCACAGCGCTGGCCCCAAAACTAACATTTTTAGGGTGAGCTAAACGCATTATAGTCTCTGATTTACAACGCTTTGACTCTATGATGGTGTGAAAGTGATACACAGTCACTAGAGCCATACTTCGAAGTTTGCATTTGGATCTCTTCCCAGGGTGGTGACTTGCAGTACTGTCCTCTGTCATGATGCGGGGACGCGGCGGTCACAGTTCCCAGCCGGTCAGGAGAGCCAGCAGCCGGACCTTACAGTGCGCACGGGGATTCAAACTAAAAGATAACTCGGTTTCCAGGAGCTTCCTGAAGCCCCTCTTTCCAGACTTTGCCTTTCTTTGTCTATTAGCCTATTTCCCCTGCACTGGGCCTCGTTAGGCTCACGAGGTCAGTGCTTAATGCCATGCCTCTCTGGATGGGCTGACCCATCTCTCTCTAAAACTGAAACTTAGGAGCCAGGCAAGCCCGGGGGCTGTGCGAAGTGTACAATCTTCCATTCCTGCAGTGACGAGTAACTCACTGGGCCTTGGAAACTGGGAGAACAGACTGCACGGTTCACTCCCGATTTCCTCAGACGACTTGGGCTTCCTCTTTGTTCCTCTAGAGTAGTTTTCCAACCCGAGCAGGCCGTTGGCAAGTGGTTGGACAGCAAAGCACAGCTCACAGACCAAAAAGCTTTCCTTTCCAGTTACCGTAACATTGTGGTGGGGGAGCAGGAATATGGATTTTTTTTTTTATTCCAGGTCCTTGTCATACACAAAGAGAGGAACTCCTAGTGCTGATCTATATAAAGTCAGTTTTATTCAAGAAGTGAGAAACCAAGCACACACACACACACACAGAGAAATACCTGTCATGAGTGGTCCCAAAACTGAAAGGGGGGAGGGAAATTGAGAGAGCACCCTAGCACCTCCCCCAGTTGTGGTCTCTGGCAGAACAGAGAGGACCTCCCAGTACCTCCTTTTATGAGAGAGAGAGGGTTTCCTCTACAGACACAAAGCCACCTGGGAGTTTTATGTACCTCCATAAAATTCATAAATATACATATTTATATGGCATCTTTTCCCTCAGGTCCCGGATGAAACAGTGGCATCCTGGAAAGGGGGTGTTCTGATTGACAAGTAGGATAGAATTCCATGAACAGGGGCTTATGGACTGCAGATACCTCTAGCTCCACAGATCCTCCCTGACTGCCTGTCTTACCCATAGGAACATCACCTTTTTCTTTTTTCTTTCTTTTTTAATTTTTTATTTAATAAATACATACAGCACCTTTTGCCAGCTGGTTTATATTCCTGTCTGTGTTCTGTGGTCTGCTGAGCATCAGTAGCTAGTCAAACACCCCGCAACAAAGTCATGCCCCCTATTTTGAGTACAAAACAGTGGCTTATTTCTTCTAAACTCACACAGCTGTTTAATCTCCAGTGTCTTAATGGTTGATTGATTAAGCATGGAGACTTGATCTAATGATGGCATCTGAGAGGTGGGAACAATGAGAAATCTGGTCATTAGGGGTATGCCTTCTTGGGGGGGTGGTGTTTGTGAGAGGTTTGAGTATTTCAGTTTAAGTTCAACCTATGTTCTCTCTTGCTCCTGGCTCTCAGTGTGATCACTGCTGCTGTACCCGCCATAATCAACCTCTGCCAGAAGCCAGACTATGGGGCCACCCAATCCTATAATTCCAAACTGTAAGATGAGATAAACCTTTTCTTTCCTTAAAGAAACTCCTGTTAGATATTTTAAACTAATGAAAAGTGGACGAATACACTACTTTTCTTTGCCACAGCACATTAAGTGACATTAAGTAAACATTTGCCCAAAATCTGACATTGTTTTCAGGGCATCCCTATAAATCACACTCTGAATGTCTCCATACTGAGGCCATGAACCAACCTAGGACTAACCATGGGATTTCCTCTGTTAGGTTCCCTTTGCCCACACCCCCTAACTTTCATTCTCCCAGCAGGCTTGCCAATTGTCAGAATGTGAACTATCTCTTTAACTAAACTCTCTCCTGTACACCTTTGTGCCTCTTCTATGAATTCTTACTCACATGGAGGGAAGAGCCTAGAATAAGCCCAACCAGGGGCCCCATGGCCCACAGCAATATGGAGCATAGAAAGAGAGCAATTGACTTCTCCTGGGAAAGTTGAAATAAAAAGCTGCAACTAATGGACATAATAATGCTGAATTTTGAAAGATGATCAAAGTTTGGGATGCATATTAACCAACTCTTTCATCAGTACCACGAATACCTGAGAGAAGCCACTTATAAAAAGGGAAGAGGTTGATTGTGGCTCACACTATTGGAGGTTCAGAGTCCAAGGGAACTGAACCCCCTTGGTTCAGCTGCCTGGTGAGCCCAGAGGGTGGCAATAGCAGAAGCAAATAGAAAGAATGATCACACAGCAGCCAGGAAGCAGAGACAGGGAGCATGTTCATCCTAGTCTGCTCAATGCCAGGGGCTCCACCTCAGCAACCTCAGCCAGTCTAATCACTTCCAAAAGGCTCTACGCTCAGGCACTGTAGCTGAATTGAATCTCTATACTTAATACCTTAACCTTGAACAATAATCCATATTGTTCCTTTATTAACATGGTGTTTTGGGGACCAAGCCTTTAACACATGAGCAATTAGGGGATGTCCAGACCGTAACAGAGTGGGAGTCATTATAAAATGGCATTCACAGTGAAGGCAGCAAAGGCAACAAATTGTACTATCAGCAAGGTACAAGGCAGTTAACGATTATAGCATAGCAATCAGAGAGACATTGATGGGCATGAGAAAGAGACCAGAAGGCATTAGTGAGAGGTAAGAGAAGAAGATGCAGCCAGTTTGAGACTATAACATAAAAACTAGATCAAACCTCTTTATTCTTACACACTCACACATGATACAATAAAAAAGAAAAGCCATTTCTTCAGGCTATTTATGTATAATGTACCTTATTTTGCTGATATTTAAATTTAAACATTAGCGTAGTTTGCTTCCACTTCTCAGAAAGAAGGCAGGGAAAGACAAAAAACACGATCAAGTACATTGGATGCAGACAACCCAATACACATGTGCACGAGCTCAAACTCACACATGTTCTATAGAGAGAGTTCTCGGGGCTTTCATAGCTGGCGTCTGGTTTGCAGCAACTTAGGAGCCAACAGAAGCCATTAAAGGCAAAGCAAATGAGAAGCAGCTTGCTTGGAAGTATCAGGACAGGTTTTGAATATGTTGGCTTGGTTATAAATGGAATATCTTTCTTCCAGTTGGCTAGAACTACTCCGAAGAAAGAATTAGATTGCATCAAAAGAGAGAATGCATTTGACAACTCAAAATTACAAAATATTTTTTTATTTTGATGTTTCTGTATCTACTTCATTTTTGATCTATTTCCTTAATTATTTCATAAAAAACATGCTTAGGATTCAATAGAGACACACTAGGAATCTGAACAACTTTGGGATTCTGTTCAAGATTCCAAAAGGACAATTTCTTAGTCGTAATAAATCATCTCAATGAATGCTTGCATTTTCTCTACCTCCATGTTTTGGAAGTAAGCATGAGATGCTGCACACACCAAATTTTTGTTTATTTAGTATAGAGTCTTTTACATCTTTAACTTTACAGACTATCTTCTACTCCCTCATTATTTTTGAAACAAAAGAACAAAGTTATTTTTGTTCTAAGTTGGTAGAATGTTAAATTTTTGCTTCTAACTTTTTCTTTTCTTTCAGTTTATGAAAAACATCACTTCAAACAAATTGGCCAGGTCTATTTAAATGACACATAGATGTCTCATTTCTAGAGATGAAACAATATTTCTGCAAAACTAAAGCACATAATATGGAAAAATACACTGCAAAGCTTTTTGGCCTCAAATACACAGAAGTATTGCTCTTACCTTGGAAATAGTCCATGCCTTTAGATTAGTATGATTATATGTTCATGTAAAAAATCCATACAGATTCTTTTAGCTCTACCAATTGCAAAATAAATTGTTGTCAGACACTGGAAATCTTTTGATATGCCCTTTTAATATGAAAAATAACTAGAGATCACATATTTCTGAAATAGCAACATTGGCGAAGTACACTATGTGAAGAAAAACAAATGGAAAATGCATCACAAAGAAACTTTCATAGAGTAAAGATGTATTCAACTACATCTGGTTATAAATATGAGTGAAATTTCTCCCTTTAGAAGTTTTATAGGAGTTTTTAGAGTTATAGCATAGAAAATGATTTGGTAAACCTTCATATAGTTACATCTGAAGACAAAGTAGTGAATGCAATGAAAAAATCAGATAATTGCAATTTTTAGAATAGATATTTTGTGAACCCAGCATTCAAATAATAGAGAAATGTCTCAACTCTCTCCCAATAAAGTTTTTGAGGAGGCCTAAGTGCAGCAATGAGAAATAAACTCAAGAAAGAGCAGCAGCTTTGTACAATCACTCTGAAACTCCATCTGCATCACAAAATACATCTGAAACTCTGAAAATAGCATTGCTTTGGGGAATCATAACATATTCAATTAAAACACTGATATTGATATTAAGTGTACTTTTTAGTAATACGCACATGTACACACACACACCGGGGGGGGGGGGGGTGGGAGGGGAGGGATGCTCTTTTGATAGAGCAAGCATTTAGCCTAGCCAGTCAGATGTCTGCTTCCCACATCTGAATAGCCAATTCCATCTCTGGCCCTGGCCCTGGCCCTGGCCCTGGCTCTGGCTCCTGACTAGTCTCATGTGAATGCAGACTCTGGATGAGCAGGGATGGTTCAAGCGGTTGGGTTTCTGCCACCCACATGGGAGACCTGCATTGATTTCTTGGCTCCTGGCTTAAGCCACCGTGCAGCCTCAGCCATGGCAGGCATTTGAGTGTTGCAACAGCAGATGGGATCTGTGTGTGTGTGTGTGTGTGTGTGCCTCTCAAATAAATAAATAAAAACATAAAACATGTTCTCCTTTTCCTTCATCATGCAGCTCCTCCCCACAAGCCAAAGTCAGCTTTGTTCAACACTGTGGGCAACATTCCAAAAGAAACCTCTAAGGACTGATGGATGAGAAAGAGAAACCCACCTGTTACTAGGATACCAAGGGCCTTCATCTTCTGACATGTTGTAAATTGGAAGCAAGTGGAAGACTCACTCATAATGCAAAAAAGCAGCTTGAAAGGCAAGCCACTCCACAGATATTTCATTACACACTGGTTTAAGGAACACTGCCCACATTAAATGTATTGGTAGACTCTGTCATAAAGTAAAAGAGTAACTAAAATGTGGATTAGAAACAGCGGAGAGATTTAATTTGAAAGAACCGCATAAAGTTTGTGTCACACTGCCAAAGCAAAATATACCCGTGCTGGCTCCCACTCTCCTGGAGCAAGGCTTAAGCTGAGTTAAATGAGAAAAATGCTTGAATATGTTCAAAAGCCTGGAAATAATTTTGAACTTTACATGTGCTTTGCTATTGTACCTATAGGGAGGGGGACATACTTTATCAATGTAGTTATTAAATTACCCTCCAGACTTGTCCACGTAATATGGGTTAGGCAAGGAGCTAGTTAGTGAGCATAGGAGCTGAGAGGCTGTCCGCTGTCTCCTTGCCAGAGTCACATACTGCTAAAGCTCGACCCCCTTTTGTGCTGATCCAACATGCACTTTGCCAAGGTGCACCTGAGCCTCACTCCCCCAGTATGTGCAAGATGCCATGATGACCACATGTAGGGTGAGCTTCATCTGGAGAGGCCATGATGCCACTTGGACTAAAGCTCTGCCCAACCTCCACCCCATTTGTAGATTCAATCAGAGCACTACCCCCTGCCCAAATCAGGCGCACCCCAAATGTTGGTAGGCACAGCAGCTGCAGCAGACATCACTGTATCCTCTTGGAGAGAGGCTGCCTGCATTTGCTTCTGAGTATATATTATCTCTTTAATCTCCGTAAATAAACCCAGCTCTCATTTTAGTACCTTATCTGCGTTTCTGCTTTGAATTCTTCTCTCAAGCCGAGACGAGAACTTGGAAATCCAGTTGGGAGCCTTGTGTCCCACAACACATTTCCTATATCATACCATTTGCTTCAACATATTCCCATAGTTCTTTTTCTCCTCCATTTCTCAAGACTTTAATTTTTTTTATTTCTTATTCTGACTTCTGCAGGGAAACAAGTGTTTAGCTTAGTGATCAAGACATTCTTCTCCCGTAATAGAGAACCTGGATTCCATAGCAACTCTAGATCTTGATTGACCCTGGCTTCCTGGAGGCAGTGGTGATGGCTCAAATAATCAGGTTCCTGCCATTTGCACAGGAGGTCTGGACTGAGTTCTCAGCTCCACACTTTAGCTGTTGCAGGAATTTGGTGGGGATCTTTCTCTTTCTCTCGCTCTTTCTCTCTCTCTCTTGTTCTCACTCTCTCACCTCTCTCCCCTACCTCTCAAATTAAAAACACACCAAGCAAACAAAAAAACATAAAGGGGAAAAAATACTTCTCCAGTTTTTCTATGCCACCGCAACTTGACACTGGAAAATTTTAGTCAAGTGACTTTGTAGCATAATCATTGGTGTTTAAATTTGTGAGGGATACACAGATCTATTATGGTGATTTTCATTCATATATCATGTTGACAGATGTACAATATTTGTACTTTCTATAATGGTAACATTTATGTGAAGCATCTAGGGATCATTCACCCATCTATTTGTTTATTTACTCATTTGAGAGAGAGAGGGAGAGAGGTCTTCCATCCACTGCTTCACACCCCAAATGTCTGCAATAGCAGGCACTAGGTTAGGGCACACCCAGACTCCAGAACTCAGTCTGGATCTCTCATGGGAGTGGCAGAGACCCATGTGCTTAGCTATGACGTCTGACTCCTGGGTCTGCATTAGCAAGAAGATGGGACTGGAAGCAGAGCTGCAACTCAAACTGAGGTCCTTTATTGTGGATGTGCACATCGAGTAGAGTCTTAGCCATTGTACAACACATTTGTCCCTCTAGGGAATTTATATATGATTAATTAAAGAATCGGTATAATTCAATCATTGTAAGAGTTGTTTTATGTAGTTATCTTGTTGCTGTTTGAAGTAAAAATTGTAATAATTCAAACACACATTTTTCTGTAATTTTTGTCATCACTAGCATTAAAACTGCATCTTTTAATCTTCTTTGCTTGCTAGAGAAATAAGAAAGCAGGTTGTGGGTGATTTTAGCTATAGGACTACTCTTCAGTTACCTTTGCACAGCGGATTTTATACTCCGAGCCTTCTACTCTGAGCAGCATGGTCCCAAGAGACTACCGCTTAACAAGGGCTCTTGGGATCAGGCCATTTATGTCACTAGGATGTTCTGTGAAATTAACACATTGTACTTGTCATAGGGCTATTGTAATGGAAATCTATTCTTCTGCAGTTAGCTTCAGAGACCACAGATCATTTTCTGTGGAGACACGTTTCCAAAAAAAAAAGCTTGGAGACAACTTTAGGTTGTTACGAGGTGGCACTGCTGGAAAAGATAAACTAAAAACACATGATAGTCAAACTCCCCTTATTTCCCTTATTTATAAAAGTGACAGTTACAAACATTAAAAACACACTGTGATAAAAAATTAAAAATTCTCTGCGTTCTTGACTTTCTCATATTGTTTACCTGAGAACATTTTGAAAAATGAGCTATAGGACTTTGGGTCCTGTAGCAAGTGTTTTAAAAATCTGTTCTAGTGACTACAAGGGGGTCTTACAGATCAAACCCTTTCCTAGGAGTCAAGAGATCTGCCTTTGAATCCAGTTCAGCCATTAGTTGGTTGTGTAACCCTAAAAGTGCCAATTCAATGTTACAGGTTTCAAGATTTTTACTTGTAAAATAAAAGAATTGTGCCAATATTCCCATTTCCTAAAAGAAATTCATCGTGTCATAGAATTTTCTGGTTTCTACTGCATATGCTTTTTGGATTAGTTCTGGAGAATGTTTAGTCACCAGGCGTACGTCTCACATTCATGAGGGAAAATGGGGGGCTGCTTGTTGTTTGAGGGATCCCCATTTCTCAGGCTTCATTAACAACCTCCCAACATGACTCAGGAATGTGACCGCCTGGACTGTTAAGAGCAAGCAAGTGCTCCCACTTCATTTCTACAGTTTGGGTTGCAAAAACTGTGCAGAGTAAATGCATTTTCAGCCACTTTTAGGGGAGCAGGTAATACCTTGGGGCACTGAGGCAGCAACCCTCTGGGAATTGGTCATTGTTATATCTGTATTTACAAAAAAAATAAACATTATTGCATTCAACATGACATAAAATGGGCAGTTACTACAATCTGTATTCTCATGAATTTACATTACTGATTGATGCACAAGTTAGTGGGACAAAACAGAACTCAGCCACTTGCACAGCCACGTGCAGCCCTCATGCTGTCTACACACAACGTTGCTTGTTGTTGCCAATTCTCAGACTTCCTAACTAATATATAGAAATAATCACCAATACGGTTTATAAGCAATATAGATTAACTGGGAGAAGTCCATTGTTGTTATTAATTAAAGTAATGTTAGCCTACTTAGAAGTTGCTAGTGAACAACCAACAATTTGACTTTCGATATGCAAAAAAGCACAAGTAAGTGACTTTGGAAGACTACAATTTGTCTCTTGTAATGACTCCTATGTAGGACTTTGCCCCCCCTCACCCTCCCCCTGCTTGGATGGTTTCCCAGGTTAGCAAACCAAAGGTCATTACAATGTTATTTTAGTCTACTCCCCTAGGCAAATTAATACAATATAACTACAAATTAATATATTTTACCTCTGATTATTAATGTGTTCTTATAAAACTTTCAAATAATGCAAAAATAATAAAATATCAGTCATAAGTATCCTATAAGGGGGAGGTGAGTTAAACAGATTAAAAATTAGGAATGTCTTGTTAAATGCATATTATGTATAAGATAGAATGTTCAATAAAAGGAACAATTTTTCAGCTTAAGACAAAACCCCTGAAACTATGAGGAAGAGTATAATAATGTGGACATTTTGCAAATATGGTAAGTTAAGTGATAAAGAAGCATTTCTGGCCGGCGCCGCGGCTCACTAGGCTAATCCTCCGCCTTGCGGCGCCGGCATACCGGGTTCTAGTCCCAGTCGGGGTGCCGGATTCTGTCCCGGTTGCCCTTCTTCCAGGCCAGCTCTCTGTTGTGGTCTGGGAATGCAGTGGAGGATGGCCCAAGTGCTTGGGCCCTGCACCCCATGGGAGACCAGGAGAAGCACCTGGCTCCTGCCATCGGATCAGCGCGGTGCACCGGCTGCAGCGCATCGGCCGCGGCGGCCATTGGAGGGTGAACCAACGGCAAAGGAAGACCTTTCTCTCTGTCTCTCTCTCTCACTGTCCACTCTGACTGTCAGAAAAAAAAAAAAAAAAAGAAGCATTTCTGAAATATAAAGAAAACTATGAAAGAGTAAGGTATGGTACATCAAATATCTGAAGAATAGTGTCACTTTTTTATTTTGTGAAAGAACACAAATTAACATGTCCTTTCATGACCAACAAAGCAAAATGCTGCACAACAAAACCATCAGTCTAGTCCTCCAAAACCACATTTAATCATCAACACAATTAACAAGAATCAATCATATATGTGACCCAAAGAAAGACCTACAAAAGACTGACTTTTCAACACTTTTACATGAGTGAACTAGGAAAATGTCTTTTCCCTATTTTTCAGTAAAGATTCTTAGAAATAGGGAATGATATAATCCTTTTTAATATGAAAAAGAAATCTATTTTGAATGGAAAATAAATATTAAAATCAACTGTGACATACTACAGGCATTTTTATTACAAACTAGAAAAGAATAAAAGATTAGGATGCTGAAATTCAAGTAAGAATATAAGCTAAATTGAAATTTGTATTAATCTTGGCTTTATTTATCCCCACTTAGCAACAATCAACATTTAAGAAAAATCCATTAGGCTCCAGTAATGTGCCAAAAAATTGGTGAGGCCCTGGGGGTTTTAGTAATGAATAAAGTGAGTTGCTGTATTTAGGAATTTCTAGTCTAAAGGTAAGACAGAGAAATAGACAATCTTAGATAGTTATGACACATGCTGTGATAAAGGTTAAAAACTGATTTCTAGGGAAGCATGTAAGAAGGGGATATATTGCCAGAAAGGGAGGTCTCTACACTAACTCTTCAGAGTAAGACCAGAGAAGAAAACAAATTGAAGAGAGGGTATCGAAAAGGGCTACAGATATTTGTATGAGGAGATGAAAAAACAGGCATGTGAAATAGCATGGTGTATTTGAAGAACTGCAGATATCCAGGATAATTTTCAGAAAATTTGTTTTAGTACTCCCCAATAAGTCAAGTCCCACTAACTTTGGATTTTGATTTTTTAAAAATAATCATTATATAATTGCATTTTTGATGGCTATGAATTGGTATCGAGGGTAGGCATCTGGATTAGAAGCTAAGCTGCTGCTTTGGGTGCCTGCATCCCATATCAGAAGGCTGGGGCTTGGGTCCTGGCTCTGGTTCCTGATTACAGATTGCTGCTACAGAGCCTCCCAGGAGGCAGCAGGTGCTGCTCAAGTGGCTGGGTCCCTGCCACTCATGTGGGAGACCTGGACTGGGTTTGATGGCTCTTAGTTTCAGTCCCTAGATGGGCTGTGGTGAACATTGCAAAGTAAAGCCACAGATGAGAGTTCTCACTGTCTCTGCTTCCAAAAATAAATAAATGAGTAAATATTGTTATCATAAACATCTTTGTCATTCATTTGACTTGATTCCTAGTCACAGGAAAAAGACATAACCTGCCAATTCTTCCATTGTCCATTACTTCCCCTAACTTACTGCTCAAACATCAATACCTAATTTCTGAACATTTGTCCCTAGAAAGACCATAGTATTTCTAGCTTTTTCAAAACCATGGGCTAGCTTACACCACTGGGAAAGCCTACACCAATCATTATTTATAGCAGATCTTGATTAAGTCATGTCTGGAAGTCAGGTAGGGCACATATTAATCTGAAAATCCTCTTCAAAAAGTTGATAATTTTTCCTACATTTTTACACTTTTCAAACCTTTAATAACCTCCTGGAGTTTTCTGTGTGCTCTGCTGGGATGAAGCATAGTATCCACAAACAAATCCTCACATTTCATTTCAGCAAGATAACTTTGTTTACCTTCAAAATGAGCTTCATCTTTTGTTTGCAGACAGGAGTCTATTTGCAGTGAAGGTGGAGTTGCCATCACAGCTCCTACTGGAAACCTTGCAATCTTTGTCTGTTAAGTTCAGCAACTAACCAGCGCCAATGTCTAGAGCATATTATCAGTTAATACTTATTGAATACATAAATGAATGCTCATGGATCTGCATTTGTACTGCTGACTAGATGGTCTCTAAAGAGCTATTTTAAATCTGAATTTCTGAAATTCTGTATGGAAAAAAATTGATCTGTAAGAAAAGATCTGTATCCTGAACATTTTCAGGAAAGGAAAAAGAAAGAGAAAGGATGGGGGCAGTTGGAGAGAGGAGGTGAGAAAACATATAGGTGGGACACAATACAGAGAGAGGAGTCGTTTGAAATTACCTAGACTGCCCCATGTGCAGATTCTATCAACACTAATAAATGAATAAATGAGTAATTGCCATCTGCTCTCTCAGGTACAAATTTGACCCCTAATAGTAGGTTAAGAGTGAGATCTGTTTAATCCACATGGAGTACACATCCCAGGTAACAAATCCTTCCTGTTCAGCTAAAAAAGAGCATTTGAAGACCCTGAGGCTGATTTCTTTAGGGGGAAATGTTATTTACCCATTTTGAGAAAAGCTTGAGAAATTCATTCAACAGTAAAGATTTGCTTTAATGTAAAACTGTAACTCCTTTAGTTGATCTGCTTCAGAGTTTCATCGGTGCTCATGTGAAGAGATCATGGGTGCAATCCAAAATGACAGGAGTTTTAGCTTCTTCTGACTATTCATTGAATGCTCATTGTCAGTTACTCAAGGTACAAAGTGCTGTGGAAGCAGTTTCTCATTTATTTCTCACAATAATCTTCAATGATATGTAGTATTATGGTGCGAACTTTATGGGATGCTGGCAGTGCATGTGGCAGCTTAACCCTCTGTGCCACAATGCTGGCCCCCAAAAGTAAGTTTTTAAGAACTACTTTCAGGGCTGGTGTTGAGGCACTGTGGGTCTTGCAGCAATGGCATTGCATATGGAAGTCTTGGTTTGAGTCACAGCTACTCTGTTTCTGATTCTTCTCCCAGCTAATGCGGCTGGGAGGGCAGCAGATGATGACCCATGTGGCCCCTGCAACCCTTGTGGGAGACTCGGATGGAATTCATGCTTCTGGCTTCAGCCTGGCCCAGACTTAGCAGTTGGGGCTACTTGGGGAGTGAAACAGCAGATGAAAGATCTATTTCTCTCTGTCATTCTGCCTTTCAAGTGAATACATCAATTTTTTTTAAGAGGAGCCAGTGCTGCGTATAACAGGTTAAGCCACGTCCTGTATCCGTGCTTATTCAAATCCTGGCTACTCTCCTTCCAATTCAGCTCCCTACAAATTGCACTTGGGAAAGCGGCAGAAGATGGCCCAAGTACTGGACCCCAGTCATCTATGTGGTAGACATGGATGGAGTTCCTGGCTCCTGGCTTTGGCCTGACCAAGGCCTCACTGTTGCAGCCATTTGGGGGCTGAACCAGTAGATAGAAGATCTCACTCTCTCTCTCTGTTGTTTTGCCCTTCAAATATTTAATATTATTAAATATTAAAAAGAACATAACTTTCAAAAATAAAAATTAAAAAAAATATTTTCAAGTGTAAATGATCATTAGAATATTTTCTAGGAAAATATTCACGTAAAAGTCCCCTTGCTGAGTATCTCACTTCCCATGTTGGATCACTCTCCCCTTTATTTATTCTATCGGTTAGTGTTAGCAGGTACTAGACTTGCTTATGTGCTCCCTTTGACTCTTAGTCCTTTCATTATGATCAATTGTGAACTGAAATTGATCACTTGGACTAGTGAGATGGCATTGGTACATGCCACCTTGATGGGATTAAATTGGAGTACCCTGGTATGTTTCTAACTCTACCATTTGGGGCAAGTCAGCTTGAGCATGTCCCAAATTATACATCTCTTCCCTCTCTTATTCCTACTCTTATGTTTAACAGGGATCACATTTCAGTTAAATTTCAACACTTAAGAATAACTGTGTATTAATTACAGAATTAAACCAGTCATATTAAGTAGAACAGACAGAAAAACTACTAAGAGGGATAATGTATTAAGTTGTTCATTAACAGTCAGGGCTATGCTGATCAAGTCACCGTTTCCCATAGTGTCCATTCCACTTCAACAGGTTTCCTTTTTGGTGTTCAGTCAGTTGTCACCAATCAGGGAGAACATATGGTATTTGTCCCTTTGGGACAAATTTGGGAATAAATAAAGGGGAGAGTGATCCAACATGGGAAGTGAGATACTCAGCAGACTCATAGAATGGCAGATGTCCTAAATAGCACTCTGGCCTCAGAATAAGCCCTAAAGGCATTCGGATCTGGCTGAAAAGCCCATGAGAGTATTTCAGGCATGGAAAGCCAAGACACTCTGGCAAAAGATCTCTGTGAGTGAGATCTCAGTGGAAAGAACAGGTCTTCAAAGAAGGAGGTACCTTTTTCTGAAGGGAGGAGAGAACCTCCACTTTGACTATGACCTTGTCTAAACAAGATAAGAATCGGAGAACTCAGAGGGCTTCCATAGCCTTGGAAACTCATGACTGGAGCATAGGGAGATTACTGATGCCATAGACAGGAGTGTCAATTGGTAAAGTCAACAACAGGAGTCACTGTGCACTTACTCCTCACGTAGGATCTCTGTCCTTAATGTGCTGTGCATTGAGATTTAATGCTATAACGAGTACTCAAACAGTATATTTCACTTTGTGTTTCTATGGGGGTGCAAACTGTTGAAATCTTTACTTAATGCATACTAAACTGATCTTCTGTAAAAAAAAAAAAAAAGAAAGAAAAAAAAAAAAGAAACTATCAACTCCCAACTTGACTCTCACTGGGATTAAACATGACAATAGGTCTGATCTGATTTCATCATCATTAAAAAAAAATCATCTATTATTTTTCACTTTATGTTTCTGTGTGGGAGCAAACTGTTGAAATCCTTACTTAATGTATACTAAGCTGATCTTCTGTATATTAAGATAATCGAAAATGAATCTTGATGTGAATGGAAGGGGAGAGGGAGCGGGAAAGGGGAGGGTTGTGGGTGGGAGGGAAGGTATGGGGGGGAAGCCATTGTAATCCATTATTCGTACTTTGGAAACTTATATTCATTAAATAAATAATAAAAAAAAAGAAAAAAAAAAGAAAAAAAAAGTCCCCTTGCTATTAACAAAATAGACATCAAAAGTGATGTTATTGCTTGTCTTTTTAGCATTGTTCCAAAGCTAACATACTGAATTTTTAAGTAATCCACTTTATGTATTTTATGATCAATTACCTAGCTAATTTTTTCTAATTTTTATCTTATTCTTTGTAAGATCAAGTTTGATACATTAGTTATTTCAAGATTAACAAGTTATTGAAAGCTATTATATGAAAATACTCTGTTGTTTCTTTAACTAGTGATGTTAGCTATTCAGGACAATAAACTAAATAGTTTGTATGCATTATATCTATCTATGTATAAATCTATGAGTATTTACTGGTAGCTATCTTGGTGTAAATTATAGTTTTGAAATGACTTGGTTGAACATATGTATCTCTTACCATTTTTAGTAAGCTAAGCCTTCAACATAAAAAGACATCAAAACAAAAAGGACTCACTATTTTCAAGCTAACGTTCAGTTCTCTTTAGTGACAGGATAAAATCACTAAATTATAGGACATTCTCTTCCTTACTCAAATTTACCCTTCCCAAAGAGCTAATTAAGAGCGTCAACTTCAGTTTCTTTGAAATCATCACTGATTTCATGGAAAATAGCATGAAACTAGGCATGTGTAAGGCTTGTAAAGGTATCACCATGTAGAAAGACCTCTCTCAGTCTTCCCACAGATTGAGAAATTGCGCCTTGCTGTTGTTCTTAACACATTTTATCTTTGAACTTCGTTATGTGTTCCACGATTATGTAATCTTGACTGGAGCGTCACTCAACTAAAGGGGTTGCTTGTCTGGTGGCCTTCAGTTAACAGTCTATCTTTTGAAGTCAGATTGTTTTCTTTGTATTTGTTGCAATAGTGAGTCATAGCCTCATGTTCATGTAGTTTCTCAGCAGTGTATATCCATTTGTATAATAGTTTTCCAACTGTTCATATTTGGCAACTCAGATTTTCTAGGTTCACTCTTATATTACATAGGTAACAGTCTTTCCCTTTATGATGAAGAAAGGCAGTTGACTGATGACATTAGTTTATTTTTGTTCTGCAGAAGCATGTTTTGACTCCATATTAGGAAGCTTAATGTCTTGGCTTCTTCGGAACTCATCAACCCAGCATAGAATTATTGTTGGGATTGAATAGGTTATGCCTATTAAAAACTATAGCCCAGGGGCTGGCGCTGTGGCATAGCGGGTTAATGCCCTGGCCTGAAGCGCCAGCATCCCCTATGGGTGCCGGTTTGAAACCCGGCTGCTCCACTTCCTGTCTAGCTCTCTGCTATGGCCTGGGATAGCAGTAGAAGATGGCCCAAGTCCTTGGGCCCCTGCACCCATGTGGGAGACCCAGAAGAAGCTCCTGGGTCTTGGCTTGGATCGGCACAGCTCTGGCCATTGCAGCTATCTCGTCAGAGAACCACCAGATGGAAGCCCTCTCTCTCTCTCTCTCTCTCTCTCTCTCTCTCTCTGCCTCTCCTCTCTCTGTGTAACTCTGACTTTCAAATAAAATAAATAAATCTTAAAAAAAAAAAAAACAACTATAGCCCAAATGTCTACCTCTTAACTTCAAGGAAATTTCAGCTGGTTTTGCCAACACACTCCAATCTTATCTTTTTAGTTTCTTTTCAACTTTGTTGTCGAAGGCAACATTTGTTCAAGTTGGTAGAAATTCTGTTCAAGTCATTTTTCTTGGCCAAATATGTGAACAAGTCTCCATCTTCTTCTTTAATTTTTCTCTATTCTCAAAAGAGATGAAGCTGACTGACAGACTTATGTCTGATTATTGTTCTCTCACAGTATAGTAGTTGCTAAGAAGAACTGAAGCCAAGACACTGAGATACTTTGAACCACTCATTCATATGTCAGTAGAGAAATTATAGGTTTTACAATGAACTCCCAAAGAGTAGGTGTTGTGATTACATTTGTAATGTTCAAATACCAAGTCAATATTTAAAGATCTGATTAACCTGTCCAATAATCATGGAAAATATTTACTCCAAATAGATTACATAGGTTTTTTGCATGATGTATATATCCATAATTTTAAATTAAATTGACTATAGAATCCCATAATGATAGGTTGTTAAGGGTAGGCAAACTGATTATATAAACCTCAAAATATCAGTGGTTTAGCACAATGAAAATATTTTGCTCAGTCACATTCCAATAAAGGTGGGCTGTGGGGAAAAGGAGGGTCAAATTTCTCCATTCAGTTATCTAGTAGCCTGTTCTCCCTTCTTCTTGGGCTTTCCCCTTTTCTGGGTCCATGGAGTCCTCCTTATTAACTTGAAAGAAAGGTAAAAACACAATAGCTACCCATGAGAGCATTTTGAAGTTCAGATGTGAAAGGCATTACATCATCTTTACATGGATTTTATTGTAAAAAATTGGGCAAACTCCATCTCCTAATTGCAACGCAGTCTGGGAAATGTGGTCTAGCTGTGTGCTCAAGAGAATTGAAAACTACACTGGTGAATGCTTAGCACTGTCTGCCACAAATGGCATCACAAGAAGATGGTTTTTTATTACATGTCCTTTGCTTACATTATTGAGATAGTAGTGGAAATAATGGCAATAGAAATGACCAGTGCCAAATAAATCTTTCATGTTGGAATATTTTTTTAAATGATGCCCACACTTCAGATTCACTGCCAAAATATTTAGAGAAGTGGATTCAACATATTACTTTATTTGGCTTAGATTGCATCTCTCATCTGTCTGGAAACTCATTTTCCTTTTACAGATTATGCTAAAAACCTTGCTTCGTCTTCTCAGCTTTAAATGCATTTCTCTCCTTCTCCACATAAAGGAACATTATCTGCAAAATTGCTTATTATGTGTACAACACTTTGACCTTCACATTTTCCAACACTTATCTGAAATTTGAGGAATAGGTATCATTATCCTTATTCAAAAGAAAGCTTAAACATAGATTAGCATCATGGACTCTATTAGAGTTGAAAGACAAACCTGGAACTCTAATTTTCAGACATACAATTTGAGTCTTTGTTATTAAATATGACTCCTTTTTTCAGCATTTATATCGTAATAACAAGGTAAGTAAAAACTCACTCATCCACTGTGTCTCCATTTTCTACAATCCAGTAGGTACACATGAGGAATTATCATTGAATGAATAGGTATTAAAAACTTATTTATATTTTTTTCCTTCTGTAAACAGCTTTATTAAGGTGATGAAATAATGACTCTATGGTAGTGCTAGTCCCACGATGTGCTTGTAACCACACACATACAATATACTATATTTATACTATACACAAAAATTTAATGTTCAAAATTATAAAAGAAAAAATATTCTTAATATTTCATCCAATTCTAGCTTAAAACCCCAACCTCTTCAAAACCTAAGTAAATGGTTAACATGAGCATTCAAATTTAAGATACCACCTTACTCCTTTGAAAAGTGTCTAGCTATGGTTTGGAAGTAAACACAAAGAACGTTCAAATCTAATATTGCATAAAATGTTTTCCAAAAAGCATTAATGAAAGTTTACCTACTGTCTCTAGTTGGAATGTCAAAATTTTGTCTAGATACAAAATTCTTTATCTTATAATTCTTGTAGACTCATCTTTCAATAAAAGACAGAAAGCAAATAAATTTGTACTTGGGTGGAAATAAAGATGCTCACTACCAATGAGGGAATGAGATTAAAAAGGGTATGGAGAGAAAATATCTCCAGGCCCACCCACTGTGAGAAGGATTTCAGCTGGATCCAATAGCAGTCGTCTAAAACCAACATGACAAGAAACAGAAAAAGGAATGAAACTTGGACAGCATTCCTGCCCACACACATGCAATTTCAATGGAAAGAATCACCAAACTAATTGGCATATGACAGTTTGCATATTAAGGGACTCAGCAAATGCTTACTTGTTCATGTTGGGTTTGAATACTATTTTTCTTACCCCACAATATAAAATTATAAACATATTAGTCAAAAGAATTTGTGCTATTTATATTCATGAAGAGATGCTAGGAGGTATGAAAAGATAGAAAAGCAGTAAATAAAAACCAATGCAAAGATTACATTTCTTTATGCACTGTTAGAAGAATTATGGATAATATATTAGAAAATGAAAGCTATAATACAAAAAGTCTTTCTTATTCATTAAGACCTGTCATATACTTCTTTTTTCCCACTATAAGTAAAAAAAAAAAAAGGCACCTGATTTATTGACTTATCTGAAGTAATAAATCTCATATGTTTAAACACTAGTAACTGATGACTATAGTGATTAATAATGTCCTGGGATTTGTTATAGTAAGTTGAAAAAATAGTTTTATTCTGTTGTGTATTTCTCCCAGGAAATAATGTAGGGTATTTCACATAGCAAAAGCCCAATATATAGTTGTAATGATCAATAACAATAATCATAGGAATAATAACAATGAGTGTGTTTCAGATAATTATTCTTGTTTTAGCCCAATGATTTTAAGGCCCATTCATCATTTGGAGACCTGTGTGGACCAAGATGTTATATGTAAGTTATCAAGCTCCTTTGAATTCTATTAACATGTCAAAAGCTTTATATTAAAAAGTTTTTATTTGAACGAATTTTGTCTGAGGAACAAATAAGCAAATACAAATACAAGTTTGTTAAAAAAAAAGTATCTGTATTCTAATCTATACTATTGATTATACCTTGTTTCTGCCAAAAACCTTTGCAAAACAAGAATAATAATACCACCTCAGGAACTGGTTCTACATGCCTTTGGAGACAGCAGATTAAGGACCTACAAAAATTCTCTCCTCCATAAAAGCAACAAGGCAACTGGAAGACGTGGTCAAAGTTAATGGTTTTTAGAACTCTGGAAATTAATCAGGGACTTGCAACAATCTGGATATTGTTTATTCACAAAAAATGGGAAAATCTCAGTAAGAACAGTGAGCTCTGTCACATTTATCTTCTCCCAGTCTCACCTCCATTCTCTAGTTCTATGAGGGTCTTAGCAGCCAACAATATCCCTGCAATTATTTGAAAAGTCAGAAGCCAAGCAGAGAGTGGTCATGAAGAAGTTTGAGACCTTCTACACCTCTTCCCAGATTCTTGTCATTATTTTACCTGCCTGAAAGTTTCTGAAAAATCCTATCCAAAAGTTTGTCTTTGTTTGACTCTCAGCCCTCCCAGAGTGAACAGCATTTTTCTTGGTACATTTGTCGGAAATAATCAGTGATAGCTGTTTTTTTAAAAAACATTTATTTATTTATTTGAAAGTCAGAGTTACACAGAGAGAGGAGAGGCAGAGAGAGAGAGGAGAGAGGTCTTCCATCCGATGGTTCACTCCACAGATGGCCGCAACATTGAGAGCTGCGCTGATCCGAAGCCAGGAGCCAGGAGCCTCTTCCAGGTCTCCCACGCGGTGGCAGGGGCCCAAGGACCTGGGCCATCTTCTATTGCTATCCCAGGCCATAGCAGAGCGCTGGATCAGAAGAGGGGCAGCTAGGACTAGAACCATGCCCATATGGCATGCCAATGCTTCAGGCCAGGGCGTTAACTCACTGTGCCACAGCTCCGGCCCCAAGTGATAGCTGTTTAACATCACAACTGCTTGACCCTTTGATAACTGTTGGGGCTGAACAAAATACCTAAAAGGAAAGCCTGGAGAATGAAATGAGGTTTTAAAGAACTCTGACATAGTTCTGAGAATCTAGAAAGCTGCTGTGAGTTGACCCATCTACATGCTGAGGAAAAACCTGAGAAGGCTCTGCTGTTGCACATGGCTGACCTGAGGGCCTGCCTGTTCAATCAGGAAGTGAGTGCTAAGACAGGACTGTGAGCATTGAAGGCGTGGCCCAACACACACACGCTGAGGCCCACATCAAACAGTCAGAGACATGCTGGTCCCAGTATGATCTGGCCACACACTTCAAAGAATACACATCTTAGAAAATTATTTCAAGAAATGAATTAAACAAGCAGAAACATAAAACAAAAGCAAAAGCAATAAACCCTGAAAAGAGGAAAGGATTTGAAAGGTAGAGGTGCCACATTTTATAATCTGTATGTCCAGTTTTCAAAAGGACATAGGAATGAAAAAGATCCCAGAAAAGCTAGATTGTAGAATTTCAAATTGGACTTATCAGAAAAAAAGTTTAGTAGTAAAGTCACCTATTTTAAATATATCCAAAGAACAAAATGAAAGAACAATGTCTCATCAAGTAAAGAATATTAATATACAAGTAGAATTTTTTAAAAAAGAACTAAAGTCTGAGTTGAATAGTACAATAACTGAAATGAAAAATTCATAAGAGGGCCTCATAACAAGACTCAAGTTGCAAAAGAATCAGTGAACTTGAAGGGGATCAATTGAGATCATTTAGTCTAACAAAATTAACAAATTTCTAGAGAAGAACAAACTATAGGAAGTAACTCAAGAAGATATAGAAAACCTGATTAGATCTATGGCCAGTGATTATATTGCATCAGTAACCCAATAATTTTCCCCAAGGAAAATTCCAATACTGGATAGCTGCACTGGTGAGTTCTACCTAATGTTTAAAGGATAATTCTTTTTTTTTTCTTGACAGATAGAGTTAGATAATGAGAGAGAGAGAAACAGAGAGAAAAGTCTTCCTTCCGTAGGTTCACTCCCAAAATGGCTGCTACGGCTGGAGCTACACCGATCCGAAGCCAGGAGCCAGGCGCCTCCTCCTGGTCTCCCACATGGGTGAAGGCTCCCAAGCACTTGCGCCATCCTCCACTGCCTTCCTGGGCCACAGCAAAGAGTTGGACTGGGAAAGGAGCAACCGGGACTAGAACCCGGTGCCCATATGGGATGCCAGCACTGCAGACGCAGGATTAGCCTAGTGAGCCAGGGCACTGGCCCCTAAAGGATAATTCTTTACAAGTCTTCTGGAAAACACAACAGGGAAGAGCACCTCCCAACTCATTCCACTAGGCCAGTATTACATTGATATCCCAAACAAAGACATCTCAAGAAGAGCAAACTAGAGAATACCATTTATGGATATAAATAGAAAAGCATTCATCAAAATCATGGAAACTTGATCTACCCATCTGACAAGATGGGATTTATCACAGGGATAAAAGATCATGGGAAAATCAATCAGTGGAATACATCAATTAGTAGAATAAATGGCAAACTACATGATCATCTCAATGTATACTTAAAAACATCTTATAAAAACATGGGCCAGTGTTGCAGTGCAGCAGATAAAACTGCAGGCTATAATGCTGGTATATGGGCATCAGCTTGTGCCTTGGCTGCTCCACTTCCTAACCAGTTCCCTGCTTATGGCCTGGAAAAAGCAGAAGATGGCCTAAGTGCTTGGGCTCCTGATACCCACTTGGGAGACCTGGAAGACTGATACCCGCTTGGGAGACTCTTGGCTCCTGGCTTCAGCCTGGCCCAGTCCTGGCCATTGTAGCCATCTGGAGTGTGCACCAGAAGATGGAAGATTCTCTCTCTCTCTCTCTCTCTCTCTCTCTCTCTCTCTCTCTCCTTCTCTTTCTAACTCTGCCTTTCAAACAAATAAATAAATCTTTTTTTTTTTTTTTGACAGGCAGAGTGGACAGAGAGAGAGACAGAGAGAAAGGTCTTCCTTTGCCATTGGTTCACCCTCCAATGGCCGCCGCGGCTGGCATGCTGCGGCCAGCGAACTGCGCTGATCCGATGGCAGGAGCCAGGTACTTCTCCTGGTCTCCCATGGGGTGCAGGGCCCAAGCACTTGGGCCATCCTCCACTGCACTCCCTGGCCATAGCAGAGAGCTGGCCTGGAAGAGGGGCAACTGTGATAGAATCCCGTGCCCTGACCGGGACTAGAACCCGGTGTGCCGGCGCCGCAAGGCGGAGGATTAGCCTAGTGAGCCGCAGCGCCGGCATAAATAAATCTTTAAAAAATAAAAAACCAAACCAGGGAGTTTGTCATCACCTTACCTGCCTCACCAGAAGTGCTAAGGAGAGTTCTTTAAGTTAAAGGACACTAAACAGCAGTACAAAAACATTTCAAAGTATAAATCTTATTGATAAACAAATAAATAAAAATCCAATGTTGTAATGATGGTATATAAATAACCTAGCATAAAATCACCCAGCATTAAAGTTAAAAGAAAAAGTATTAAGGATAGTATAACTATAAAATTTTGTTAACAAATAAGTAAGTTAAAAAGGAGTAAATTACAGTATCAATAACAAAAAAGTGTAAGGAAGGGGAATGTGGCTTTTGTATGCAGTTGAATTTATCAGCTTAACATACACTGTAATAACCATCAGAAGCTTCACACAAGCCTCAGGCAACCGTAAAATTTAAGAAGTTCAGTAGATATAAAAAAGTACAGAGAAGGGAATTAAATTCTATCATTCCAAAAAAAAAAATCACCAAATTCAAAAGGAAAACAGTGATGGAGAAGAGAGGAACAAAAGAACTTCAGAACAGTTAGAAAACAGTTACTGAAATGACAATACCAGGTCCTTACTCTAGACAACTACTTAAATCTAAATAGATTGAGCTCACCAATAAAAAGATACAGGTGTCTGAATGGATTAAAAACACAAGAGCCTATAATTTTCCATCAGCAAAATGCTCACTATAAATTTAAGTATTCATAAAGACTGAATGCAAAGGGATGAGAAAAGATATTGCATGAAAATATTCATCAAAAGGGGAATCACGGGCTACCACACAAAATAGACTGTAAGTAAAAATGATCACAAGACAAAGAAGGTCATTATTTAAAGATAAAGGGGTCAGTTCATCAAGAATATGTAATGATTGCAACTATTTTTGTACCAGATATGAGTACCCAAGTATATAAAGCAAATATGAATAGAACCGAAGGGAGAACAAAAAGCAGAGCAACAATAGTTGGGGACTCTATCATCCAACTCTCAAAAATGAATAAACAGATAAAAATATACACAATCAGTGGATTTGAACAATTCTATAGATGAGCAATCCTAACAGAAATACACAGAACATAACACCAGCAGCAGAAAAACACACTCTTCTCAAGCACACCTGGAACAGTCTTCTGTATATATCATATGCTGGAGGCACAAAGCAAGTCTTGACCAAGTGAAGAAGATTGATATTGGGGGCCCAAGAGGTTTATCCAGTGCTGTGGTGTTGGCATCCCTAGTGAGTGCTGATTCAAGGGCCAGCTGCTTTGCTTTCAACCTAGCTCCCCGGTGTGCCTAGAAGAGTAACTGAAGATGGACCAAGAGCTTGGCCCCTGTCACCCACATGGGAAACCCAATGGAATTTCAGCTTGGCCCAGCCTTGACTGTTGTAGTCATTTGGGGAGTGAACCAGCTGATGGAAGGTTTCTTACTCTCTCACTCTGTCACTCTGCTTTTCAAATAAATATAATAAATTTTTAAAAAGGAAGATTGGTGTCATATCAAATATAATTTTTTCAATCATAGTGGTATGAAAGTAGAAATCAATAAAAGGATGAGAGTTCACAATATATGGAAATTATGTACTATACTCCTGAATAACCAATGAGTAAAAGAAAAAGTCAAAAGAGAAATAAAAAAATATCTTGAGACAAAGATGGATGTGTAACATATCAAAACTTATGGGATACAGTAAAAGTAGTTCCAAGAAAAAATTTTGTATCTATAAACATGGGCATTAAAAAAAGAAAGATCTCTGAAAACAACTTAACTTTAAACCTGAAAGATTTAAAAAGAGAACAAAGTCCAAAGTTGGCAGAAAGCAGTAAATAATAAACATTAGAGCACAGATATATGAAATAGAAAATAATGAAAAAGATCAATGGAAATAAGAATTTTTTTCAGACGATAAACAGAATTTAAAAACCTTTAGCTAGACTAACCAAGGAAAACAGAGAACTGAAGCAAAGCAAATGATAGATGAGAGAGGAGATATTACAACTGATACTATAAAAAGATTCATAAGAGATTAGAATGAACAATTATACAGCAACAAATTGGATAACTCAGGAGAATGAATTAACTCATAGAACTATAAATGAAGATTAAATCATGGATAAATGCAAAATCTGAACAGACAATATCAAGTAAACAGACTCTGAATCAGTAATCTAATATTTCCCAACAAAGAAAAGCCCAGGACCATATGGCTTCACCATTGAATTCTTCCAAACTTTTAAAGAATTAAAATCAATCTCTCACAAATTCACCCAAAAATTGAAGAGGTAGGAATACTTCTAAGCTCATTTTATGAGGCCAGCATTTTCCTGACACCACAGCCAGATAAAAACATTATAATAAAAAATATTATAGGCCAATATCCCTCATGAACTTAGAATTAAAAAATTATCAACAAAATACTGGTAAACCAAATTCAACAGCATATTCAAAGATTAATTCATCATGAATCAGTGAGATTTATTCCTGGGATGCAAAAGTGGTTTGATATTTATAAATCAACAAATATCATGAACCACATTAACAAAAAGAAGGTTAAAAATCTATGATCATATCAACTAATGCAAAAAATGTACTTGACAAAATATAACATCATTTCCTGATTAAAAAACATTAACAAGGTGGGTATAGAGGAATATACTTCTAAATAACAAAGCCATGTATGAAAGTTCACAGGTAATACTTAGGATGTTCTAAGGTGAAGAACAAGGTAAGATTGTCCACTCTCACCCTCTTCTATTGTACATAGTTCTTGAAATCCTCTCCAGCGCAATTACATACAAAAAGAAATAATAGGCATCCAAATGAAAAAGGTAAACTGAAATGATTTCCATTTGCAGATGACATAATCTTGTATGTAGAGCACCCTAAAGACTCCACCAAGAAATGAATTACAACTAACAAATTGAATTTGTTGCAGGATACAACATCAGCACTCAAAAACCAGTTGTACTGCTTCTATACACTAACAATGAATGATCTGAAAATGAAATAAAGAAAACAATCTCATTTACAATACTACTAGAGATAATAAATAATCAGGAATAAATTATCCAAAGAGGTAAAAGAGCTGTAGGCTGAAAGCACTAATATGCTAATGAAATGAATTAGGGGAAGACTGAAATAAATGGAAAGATATCTTGTGTTCATGAATCATTGTAATTAACATTGTTAAAATGCCCATACCACCCCAAATTATCTATAGATTCAATAAAATCTGTCAAAACCCCAATGACACTTTCCCCTGAAGTAGAAAAGAAATCTGCAAACTTGTATTTTACTGAAAAAGATTGCAAGTAGCAAAAGCACCTGAAGAAGAGTAAACTTGGAAGAATCATTCTGTGTAATTTCAAACTACATTACAAAGTTATAGTAACCAAAAGAGTGTGATACAAACATAAAAACAGATACATATAACTGGAACAAATAGAGAGCTCAGAAGCAAGCCCATACAGGCTCGTTAATTAATCCTTTGACACGGGCAACGAGGAATTGTAGTCCCTTCAATAAACAGGGTTGGGAAAACTGGATATCCACATGCCCAAGAACGAAGGCACACACAGTCACACACACAGTCACACCACATATAAAAATTAACTCACAATAAATGAAAGATTTAAATTTGAGAGTCAAACTGTAAAATTCTTAGGAAAAAACAGAGGCACAAATCCTTGTGAGCTCACGTTAGGCAATGGTTTCTTGTATATGGACACTGAAAGCACAGTCAAGTACAGAGATCAAAAAGTTTTCATTGAAATGAAAAGCTTTTGTTCTTGAAACGACACTATTAAAAAGTGAAAATATATCCCACCAAAAAGAGAAAAATTTTCAAATCATGTTTCTGATAAGGAGGTCTTATCCAAGATATATGAAGTACTTCCATGATTCAATATTTTTCAGAGCCCAAATAACCCAATTAGAAAGTGGGCAAAAATTTGAATATACATTTCTCCCACAAAGATATACAAATGTCCAATGAATATGTGAAAAGATGCCCAGCATCACTAATCATTAAGGAAATGTAAACCAAAACCACAATGAGAACCCACTTAACACACAATAAGATAGCTATAATTTTAAAAAATACAGAACAGAAAATGGCAAGTATTTGCAAGTATGTGGAGAGATCGGAACTCTCCCACATTGCCAAAGGGAATGTGAAATAGTAGAGCAACTGTGAAAAAGAGTTTGGTAATTCCTCAAAAGTTTAAACATAGTATTAGCATGTGACCCAGAATCCTACTCCTAGGTACATACCTAAAGTAATCGAAAACATATGTCTCCACAGAAAACCTATATACGAATGTTCTTAGCAAAATTGTTCACAGTTTCTTTAAAAAAGCAGAAGCATTTAAAATGCCTATAAAATAATAAACAAATAAAATAATGGAAAGGGGCCCTTAAAAAAGTTCATGGAAAATGTGCATTATGAATAACTATGCACTGATTTTAGAAAATGTTTACAGCAAAACAAACTTATCTTCTATTTGAATTTTCCACAACTTTTTGAAGTACCCTAATTTGTCCCTACATGGATGACTATTTGATCATAAAAAGGAAAGTTAAAAAGAGAGACCTTAAAAACATTATGTTAAGTGAAAGAATCCGGACACAAAGATTAAATATTATATGATTTCATTTACAGAAAATGTCCACAACACAAATCAAAGAGAGTAGATTAGTGGTTACCAAAGGTTATAGAGACAGAGGACTGGGGACTGACAGCTAACAGTTACTGGTTTTTGTGTGTATGTGTGTGGGTAACGAAAATGTTCTGAAATTACATAGCAGTGATGGTTGCACAACTTTGTGAATATACTAGTTGTCTTTCTAAGGGTGAAAGCTTCTACATGCAAAGTATATATGAGTAAAAAAAGTCAATGCTAGTTTTCATTAAAGTTCATAATTTTGCCAGAATATATTAGAAAAACAGCAAATGAATTTCTCACTGTATAAAACTTGTACATTACTCATATTTCTTATACCTGACCTTCTTCTTACAAGCAAATATATTTAATGTAATTATTGATATCACTATTTGATGGTTGTCTACATTAAAGAGGTATATGGAAATTACAGATTATCAAAAACAGACAAAATTAACAAAATAGTCAATCAAGACATGGTAGTTAATTGGAAATTATCAAAGATATGATACAAAGCTATTTAAAAATATTAGAAATGGTTCTTGGCAAGGCTTTATATTAATCTGCATATGCAGCATACATATATGTGAGTCAGGAAATAGCAGTGAATACAAGGTACATTTCTCATTGATTTGGAGATCTATACACAGAGATCTCACGCACCCTCCACCTGGTAACTAGAGGGTTAATTCCAAAGAATGCGTTACTGGTTTTTAACAAAAAATAAAATCCACTGTGATCAATCCGTATTCCATCATGTGCCACAATTGTAAGGGGTCCCAGGATCATGAAAATATTAAAAGTGGAAAGTAATAACTATGATTTTTTGGTTGAATTAACTAGTTTTATGAGGAAGATCTTTTTACATTTGCTTCAAGATTTGTCTTGGTGGCTGCCACTATGGTGTAGTGGGTAAAACCATTGCCTCCAGTACCAGCATCCCTTGTGGGTGTGAGTTCAAGTCCCAGCTGCTCCACCTCTGATCCAGCTCCCTGCTAATGTGCCTGGGAAAGCAGGAAAAGATGGTCCAAGTACTTGGGCCCTGCACCCATGTGGGAGACCCCAGGGGAAGATCTTGGCTCCTGGCTTCAGATTGCTCAGCTCTGACTGCTGCTACCATTTGGGGAATGAACCAGCAGATGGAAGATTTCTCTCTCTCTCTCTCTCTCTCTCTGCCTTTCAAATAAATAAATAAATCATTAAAGAAGGATTTGTCTTAAATAATGCTTTCTCCACAGCAATTATTTCTTTATTTCTTTTCTATCCATTCTATGCCCACTTTTTTTAAAAAAAAATCAGATAATCTGATTTAACATAAGATTATTTCATCTTAATAGTCAGTTTTTAAATTCAGCAGTGAAGTTTAAATGAAGATATATGACTCCTTTTAATTTTAAAATAGGTACTATCCATCATGTAAAATGCCAATGTTTTCACAAAGACTTCTCAATTTATTTTTGAAAAATTTAAAGCTTTTCTCATTAGATCCAATTACATATCATGCTCCTTTTCTTATTAAATTATTCCTACATAGTCATGTTAAAATTTTAGTAGTAAGTTGTTAGGTTTCCTGATCCTTACTGTGAAGAATTCTTTTTATTCTTATGTGTGGTTCAACCATGGGATTATTTCTGATGTTGTCTCTTTTAAAAGCTATGTTTTTCCATTTTAATGTTCTGAGACACTTGCCTTTGTGCTTAGGGAGCTTTCTAGCTAAGTCTAGTATAGTGCATTATTCTTAGGAAATAAACTAAAAGTTGGCTTTTTATTTTTGCCTAAAATGTAAGGGTTGACTTTGGCCACTGCCTGTCTTACTAGTTTTTATTTTATTGTACTTATTGCTGTTTCCTACATCCTTTGTGATTGGGTAAAAAGTTAACGAGAAATCAATGACCATTATTTGTGGTGAACAAAGTGGAGAAAAAGAGACAGAAGAAAAGTGAATTAAGGAGAAAGGAAAAGGAAGAAAGAAAAGGGGACTGAGAGTCATATTAGGATTTATTGTATTTACTTGAAAGAGAAATGAGAGGACCTCATAGTCCCAACTTCGAATAAAAAGTAAAATAGCATACACAGGGAATGGAATATGGTGATATGCACTTGTAGGATTCCCCCAAGCCCTTGGCAGCTCAGTAGAATTCTTGCTTACCAACATCGTCACCAGCATATGTGAAGGTGATGATGAGTCAGTAGTGGGTTGTATAAACTTTCTCACATTTTTAATGAGGACCTAGAGGTCATGAATCATTCATAATTAACTTAATTATTTCATATTTGTGTGATAGTTTACATTTTCAGAAGTAAAAGACAATCCACACTAAAAATAATCTTACCAAAAGTTATTTTTATAGGAAGACATTCAAATTAATTGGATGTTTGCTACTGGGTCAGCATCTGCACAGTATTCCTATCTGAGTACAGCCATTTTGCAATCACGACACAATCATCAAGTTCAGGAGCCACCTGGTTGCCTCAGAGAATGCTTTCTTCTTTACCTGTTTATTGGTTATCTTTTTCTGAATAACAAATTACATAAACTTTAACAAGTTAAAGGAAACCACTTAGTTGGTTCCGAGTCTCTTGGAAGGTTTCAGTCATCTCAACCTTAACTCCTGGAGCAAGCTTAGAACACCCGGAGCCCGTATCAGAATGCATAGGTTCAACTGCCGGCTCCATTGCAGATTCCAGCTTCCTTGTATTTTAAAATTTATATTTAAGTTATACAAGTTTCATGTATTTCATACATACAGATTTAGGACATATTGACACTTCCCCCCCACCCTTCCTCCCACCCATCCTCTCACCCTTCTTCCTCCTTCTCCCATTCCCACTCTTAATTTTTACAAAGATCTATTTTCAATTTACTTAATGATCTTAAAGTTAACCCCACACTAAGCAAAAGAGTTCAACAAGTAGTGTGAAGGAAGAAAAAAACAAAACACTGTTTCTCAACAGAAGAGACAAAGGCTGTAAACAATCATCAAATCTGAAAATGTCCATTTCGCACTACTATATTAATTTGAGGTACTCTATTTACTACCACAGATTAGGGAAAACATATGATGCCTGTCTTTTGGAGACTGGCTTATTTCACTAAGGATCACTAGCCAACAGGGAAATGCAAATCAAAACCACAATGAGGTTTCACCTCACTCCAGTTAGAATGGCTCTCATACAGAAATCAACAAACATGCTGGCAATGATATGGGAAAAAAGGTACCCTGGTCCACTGATGGTGGGAATGTGAACTGGTGCAGTCACTGTGGAAGACAGTATGGAGATCTCTCAGAAATCTGAATATAGACCTACCATATGATCCAGCCATGCCCACTCCTGGGAATTTACCCAAACCAAAAGAAATCAGCATATGAAAGAATTGTCTGTACCCCCATGTTCATTGCAGCATGATTCACAATAGCTGAGATATGGAATCAACTGGGATGTCCATCGGTTGTTGACTGTATAAAGAAACTATGGGATATGTACGCCATGGAGTACTATCCAGCTTCCTTGTAATGCACACTCTAGGAGGCAGCAAGTAGTTGGGCTCCTGCCAGCCTTGTGGTAGACCCCGTTTGAGTTCCCGTTTGCAGGCATTTGAAGAGCGACTTAACAGACGGGAGATCTCTGTCTCCCTGTCCATCTGCATTTCAAACAAATAAGAAAATATATGTCATTATTATTTGTATTATATTTCTGTTCATCAAAGAAACTTTCTCTGAAATAATGCCATACAAATAACCACCTGTTAGGAGAGAAATCCATCCATGCATTCATTAATCAAATATTTCTAAGTTCCTCTCCGCCTCACCAGAACTGACAATCAACTTGAGAAGGCAAGAATGCAAATTTTCACAGCACAATGTGCCAGTGACACGAGAGATAAAGGCATACAGTAAGGTGTGGAGGAAGGCAGAGCTAAAAGCAACTATGAGAATTAGAAGGAACTTTACAAAGATGAGAAATTTAATATGGATTTTAAAGAATTACTAAGAATTTGCTGCATAGAAAAGTTATATCATTATAGAAATTAGAAACAGCATAGACAAGGGCTAAGATCACATGTGAAAACAGACTTATGCAGTTTTAAATCCTCTGGGATTCTTAGGGCTTCAGTCTCAGAGTTAACACTTCACAAATATTGCTTCTAATCTAGAAATTGGACTGTAGCCTGAAAAATAAGTCTGCAATGGGAGAAGTTCATTTTAATAAAAAATAACCGATCAATATATATTACCTTGAATCAAAGCCCAGAGACATGGAGAAATATATAAAAAGTCAAGTTTTGATTTAATAAGATACTAGCAAGGAAACAAGATCCCTTCTTACAAAGACGAGTTTAGGACAAAAATACTTCAGTCCCATGAAGAACATCAAAGCCAGATTTGGCAAAGCTCTTAGCTGCTCCCAATATTTTCTTTTCTACATTAAATACTCAGTTTTTGTTTGTGCATGCTACCTGTACATAGGCTATATTTCTCAGTGTTTTCTGCCACACATTGTGATAAAAAGGACTAAATTCTGGCCAGTAACAAGTGTAGGGAAGTGGCAATCTCTGGGATGTGTTCTTAAAGGAAACTTGTAAGCTTCTGCTTCCTTAGCTCTATCATGAACTCCAAGGTTGAATATAAAGCAATAAACAGCAGAGCAGTATGAATGATTCTTAATTTGCTATCTACACAAAAATAATTTATATTTTATGTTATTATATTATTTAAGAACTGCTTACAAAAACGGTAGCCAAGTATTTATACTTAGTTATAATCAAAGTCCTACATTAATCAACAAATAAAAATCTACCTATTTTGTAAAATTTAAGTCATCTCTTTGTTTCTATGTTCTTATTTCTACTCAAGAGCTACCTATTCTATTGGGTAGATGTTTTCCTTCTAAAGAGCACTGTGATTATTATTTTATAAAAAGCAAATACATAGAAATTTATTTGGGTTTTATATGAAAAATGAAGTGTGTGTTTCTACCACAAACTTCTCTCAAAGTGGACTGAGTTCCTGGCTACCCACTCTGAATCTTCCAATCTCTGAGTTAAGTACCTCCATGGGCTAACTCATCCCCTCTTCCCAACAGCCCAAGAAGCAGGTACTGTTTTCAGTACCAGTTTACAACTCACAGGTGTTAAGTACTGTAACTGACTAATGCCTCACAACCAGAAAACAATGGGCAACCTGACTCCGGCACTGGATTATTCTCCTACTTTCACCACCCCGCAGATATGGACATTCTGTATTGAAATTTTGTGACTGGGGCTTGTCTATAGCAGAAAAAATGTAAGGTGAAGCAGGCAAGTGTATCACTTGGCTTGAGGCATTCTTATTGATATATTCTTTGGTTTTTAAATTTTCTTTTCCTGAGATATTTACAAACAGAAATCCCATTCTGCCCAGTAACAGAAGTTTCTGCACCTGAACTCAAAATAAGGTTTCTGAAACCCTTGATGCATGTGTCAGACCTGGCCATGGTTTGGACCATTTCCTGTCCATCATTGTCTTCTTCTTTCAATTCCCCCTGGACCATTCTAATGCTTTCAGTCACACATCAGGTTCATGTGTACATCCTCTACCCCTCACTCTCTCTGAAATAGGTAGTTTCTGACTTGGATCTTTTGTTCCAATTCTCATTCTTAACCTGCATTTTGGTTCTGTCTAGAGAGTCATTGCCTCTTGACCTCATTTCCAACCAAAAATTTGGAGACTTGAGACTGAAAGCATAGAATTTGGTGGATGGTTTGATACTGTAATAAACCTATGATTAGCTTTGGCATTGTTCAGTCACAACCTAGACATCCATTGGCTGGTTCCCTTCCCTCTTTTATTCATCAAACCTTTAGTAAGCACCCATCAGGTGCTAGGTATCGTGCAGTGGGCTAAGACCATGAAAGAGTTGTTCCCTGCCCTTACAGATTAGTCACAATAGTAAACAGTTACAATTCCGAACAATAGTTACAATAATAAACAAAAAGTTACCCAACTGTGAGGTGAGGTTAAAACAAGGAAATAATTGACAAGATGATGGAACTCTAAAAGTTTTCAAATGGTTCACCAGGTCTATTAGGGAAGGAAGGAGATTATAACCAAGGGAGGGAAATTTACAAAGTCATAGCAGCATGGCCCAGCATAGCTTAAAGCTTAGGGTAGGACGAAGGGGGTAGTAGTCAGCGACAATGTGGAACAGGGGCTTAGGGAGTCACCAGGAAATGGCTCATACTCCATGCTTTGAAGGGACTCAGGCCCACCAATGAAAGGATGAGAGCTGCCAGGTTTCCCCACTCCTTTAGGCTTCCGCCCATCACCCTGCCACCAGGCTAGGGAACACACAGACATGATTAATGAGCTTTGTGACCAACCAGAAAACATTCCTGGCAGCAGCAAGCCCCAAGATACATCTAGGAATCTGCTTCCCTGGCAACATTTAGGTCAGAAATAAGTCTGTTTTGGAGAGTCTGGCTGCTGCCTTAGTCATGTATCTTTTTACTGGTGCTATATTATAGATGATTGCTGCTTCTTCCTTTAGATTATTGTCAGAAGTTGATGCAAATAAAAAGAATATTTTTATTTTCTCGGTTTTCAAGTAAGCTGAGATCGTGCAAACAGAAAAAAAAATGTGGTCACACTCTCCAGTTTCTAATAGCAAGACGTAGAGAAACATTCCTCTGTGAAATAATAATGCCTTATTGAAATGAAAAACTACAATACATACTTGAGAATGGCATGATGACAGTCTGCTCACTCCCTCAACCTCCTCTTCCCTTTCTGATGGTGACAGCAGGAGACATGTGTAGGGTGGTCCTGGAGTTAGCCTCCGAGACTCCCAATTTCAGAAGGTCAATGGATAAGGCTGATAACACCTGAAAAATCCAGAAGCTCTGCTTCCCTGAGTATTTAACTTCATGTGTCACTTTGTACTTCCTGACAGCCTTGAAATATGGAGCATATAGTTCCAGGCACTTAAAAGACCAGTGTTGTGTATTACTATTAGAGTCCTTTGGAGCAAATAAGTATCCAAGTGTAATTTTTTGAAGATGGGAATCTGTGTGGTCTTGAATACATTAGGAAACTGCAATATTCTGCTCATTTGGGGTTGTTTAACCAGGCCTGAGAGAGCTGCTTCCTTTTTCCATTTTTTTTTCACATTAGAACAATGTTTCCCTCCTATTTTACAATGATTGAAATTCCCAGTATCTCAACTCAGGCCAAAGAAAAAGAGAATAAGCAAGAAAATAATGTTCCAGAGACAAGATACACATTTTTGTGCTATGTAGTAATACCAAGAATTGAGTATCAAGACAAGGATAATCTCCCTGGATTTTTTTTTATTTTTAATAAATGCAGAGGCAGTTACAGGAAGAAATGAAATGTTGGCTGACAGAAGCAGCAGGGAAGATTTCATATTGGATAGTAACTAGTTCTGAGACATTTTGGCTGCCTACTTGCAGACCAGTAATTGGAAATTAAATATTCTCCTATATAAGAGAGAAGCACCTGCTTGCATCTTTGTGTTCTATTATTCCTGCTTTTCTCCTTTGATGCCTGATTTCCATGTGCTTGGAATAATTCATGAGAATCACTTTAAAATTTCAGAGAAAAGCAAGGGGTAAGAGCTTGCTACCTAGGAAAGTGATGCATAGCTTATTTTTGAATTTAAGAAACTTGAAAATCTTTCTCTCTACACTATCTGCTACAAACTCTGTGCCTTTAAAACAAAGCAATTATTTTAGAGTCAAGAGCCCAGGGCACAACAGCCAGCTCCCATTGATAAGTATCTGTGTATCCCAGGATAAATTTATCTACTTCTCTGAAACTTGATCATGTGATCTGTAAAATGATGTGAGGTGCTTGATAAATCACCAAGGACCATGTTAGCTTTAGTATTTTATTATCCTTTATTATGCTTTTGGAGGGGAGATTAATGCAATTTGGGATAAATGGAATCACACAAGAAAACTGGAGTTGTTCTTTTCCAACACTCTAGGCTCAAATAAGCAACCATGCATTTAAAAATGAAATCTGGTAGGGCCAACCTCATGGTCCAATGGGTTTAAGCCACCCCTTGTGATGCCAGCATCCATATCATCTTGTTTGAGTCATGGTTGCTCTGCTTCCAATCCAGCTGCCGGCTAATGCACCTGAGAAACCTGCAGAAGATGGCCCAAGTACTTGAATCTTTGAAACCCAGATGGAGCTCCAGGCTTCTGATTTCAACCTGATGCAGATTCAGCCATTGTGGCCATTTGGGGAGTGAACCAGTAGATAGATGGAAGTGCTCGCTCTCGTGCTCTCCTTCCCTCTCTCTCACTCATTCTGCCTTTCAAATAAGTAACCACATTTTTAAAAATTGAAATTTAAGAATGTAGTAAAAGATGTAGAATGAGAGAAGCTACCAAGCCAACACTTAGGGATTGGCGGAGGCCATTATCTGAACTGTACCCTGGGGTTATGTGCCTCTGCCACTTGGGGAGTGAGATTATGATTTGCAAGTGGCAGCTCTCCTCCGTCTCTCAGACCTCAGTCCTCACTAGTATCCCAGATCAGTGGCAGCTGCTTTTGCTCCCTTGGTGCGTCAAGTCAGTTTTGGACTGGAAAGGAACAGGTGTCTAAGATGAATGCTTGAGTAATGAAAGAAAAGCGCAGCCTTAAAGGTCAGCAAATGAGTCTCTGGGGAAGTCCGAGGATAGAGCTCGGGCATGTTCTAAACAAACTTTATTTTCCTTTGCTTTTCTTTGCATTGAAAATTATCCTTTTGGACAAATTTTTGTCAAACTAATGAAGTCAAATTATTAAAATATTTATGAAGTCAGCTGTATGGTGACTTGAGACACTACTGTAGACAAGTGACAAATGGTTATTATTGTTGCTATACTATATCTTGCATAATTCTTTGATTAAAGACTAGGAAAAATATCCCACCATTATGACCATAAATATCTCCCTAAATGTTTCTCATTTTAGGAATGTCTTCGTTTAGAAATGTGAAAAAGAAAAATGGGACAATGACACTAATAAATTCCTTGGTTTTGCTTTCATTGCCAAATGTTACAAGGCTGATGGTGCTTCTTCAGTAGTACCATTCTTGCAAAAGAAGTATAAAGTCAATTAAGCATGTTTCCAATGTATAGTAGACAAAGTGGTTTCAGGAAAAGAAAACTCAATTTGAAAATATTGTGCTTTACACTTTTTCATTGACGATCATCAAAAACTTCTCAAACTAGCTTAAGCACACACCACAAAGAAAATTATGACGGTACTAGGTTATCCCATGGAACTTAAGGGTAAGAATTAACTAGATCTCAGGAAGAAACTGGAACAAGAAATATTAACTGAATTCTTGTCTCTTACTGTGTCCATTTCTGCCCAACTACTTCATTATACTGTGTGATCATCTTCTGGAATTTTTCTGGTCTATAGTCCACGTGATAAAAATGTTCCCAAGTTCTTCAGCAACCTAGAAAGCATCTTATCGCCTTCCTGGTACCGGCTCCAAAATTCCCAACAGGAATTTGATTGAACCAGTGTGGGGCAGGTGTTTACTCTCAGACAGATAAATTGCAGCCAGGGTTTGGAGGACATATTCTAAGAACATAGGTGTCTCTGCTGCCACTGCTGAATAAAAGAGTTGAACTCTGAAAAAGGTGATGGTATTACTGTGTACTATTACATAGAAATGTACTGCCCACCCTTGGCCTCCCATATACAGGTATAGCATTCTCTTCACACACCTGACTCCAAAAACGTGCTGCTTAAAATTCTACAACTTTCCTAGGTGAAAACTCAAGAAGTTCATTTTCAGCACAATGTTATACTTGTCCTGCATTCTGATATAATGATTTGGGCAATAATTCCATGTGGCCAGGCTTCCTAAAGCTACTTGGTCCTATAATATTCAGTTTCAAATATTTAATTGGGACTGGCACAGTGGCGCAGTAGGTTACCCCTCCACCTGCAGCTTTGGCATCCCATAGGGACGTTGGTTCTAGTCTCAGCTGCTCCACTTCCCATTTAGCTCCCTGTTGGACCAGGGAAAGCAATGGAAGATGGCCCAAGTGCTTGGGCCCCTGCACCCACGTGGGAGACCCAGAAGAAGCTCCTGGCTCCTGGCTCCTGGCTTCAGCCCGGCTGCGGCCATGGTGGCCATTTGGGGAGTGACCAGCAGATAGAAGACCTTCCTCTCTGTCTCTCACCCTCACTATCTATAACTCTACCTCTCACATAAATAAAGTCTTTAAAAAAAATGCTTACTTGGTTCCTTACAATATGTAACACAACTAATAAACAATGATATGGAAGAAGTAGAATTATAAAACTTAGTTTGTTCAAAGAATGAAAAACATTGCAATGTAAGTTGGTCACTGATCAAAAATAAATTATAGGAATCATAAACATCTGTTTTCTAACTCTCTTCTTTGGAAGTGAAGTGAATTCCTTGGTTAATCTACTATTGATTGGGAGAGTTTCCCATGCAAACTTGTTTTCAGATATTATATTTGAAGTTGGGGTTTTAGAGAATTTATGTATAGGAGACTAAATCACTTTTGTAGTTCATTTCTTATCCCAGTTTGTACTTAGGACTGACCCTCCTGGGTTTTCTGGGAACATAATTTGTTTAAAATAGTGAGCAGTGATCTTTCAATTTCACCTGCAGGAATTCTATTTTTAAATAAGTAATAAGAGAAAATAATTGAGCCAGGATCCTTTTTTTTTTGAAAATATTTTTCAAATATTTATTTATTTATTTTTGAAAGGCAGAGCTACAGAGATGCAAAGGCAGAGAGGGGCAGGGAGTCTTCCATCTGCTAGTTCACTTCCCAGGTGGCCACACATCCGGAACTGCGTTGATCTAAAGCCAGGAGCCAGGAGCTTCTTCCAGGTCTCCCATGCAGGGGCTGGGGCCCAGGGACTTGGGCCATCTTCTACTGCTTTCCCAGGCTACAGCAGAGAGCTGAATAGGAAGTGGAGCAGCTGGGACTCAAACGGGCATCCATACGGGATGCTGGTCCTATGCTACAGCGCCGGCTGAGCCAGGCTCTTTGAATCCCTTACCTGATCTTGTTCTTGTTTTCTTGCATTCTACTTTGTATCACCTGGCTTTAAGACTCAGCCTTTCCCTCTCTTTTTCAGTTTAATGGTCTTTATAACGGACGGAAGACTTAGGTTAGAGATGGGGAATTTGTGTCTTTACTCTGTAAAGACCCCCTGATTAGTTCTGACTGAACATGCTTTCAAGGGAAAGGGGTTATCAATGTGTCTACCTCTGTAGTATTGCTGTTTGGGAGGAGTGTCCTAAGTTCCCTAGGAAGGCATTCCCATTTGGATTTCTTGAATCTGATTTATTCTTTTTTACTTTAGAATAGAATGCAACTTAGGATTTGGCAACTGCAATTCAGCCAGGTAAAAGATTATCTGAGCCCAAACTGGATGAAGCTAGAAGCTATACATTTGTGCTATTATCCTTCAGCTGCTTTGGTTTGAGCCATTCTGAACTGAAGATTATTACTTTCTTTAAGAACCCTTACAGAAGCTTAAATGAAGAGGCCAACATTCTAGTGTTTTGATTGTTTGCCAACACAACCCTTAAAAGTCCTTGATACAAATTATGAAAGGGGATGGATAAATAACTGCTCTACTATCTATCACAAGTATACCAATTTTGATTCCAAATAAAGGATTTTCACTGTCCATACCCTACTGTCATTCAACAACGGGTAATTTCTGAATTGAAAATTATTTCCTGGATAAACAGGTCACGTGCTTTCATATAGTGGAATGCTGCTTAGAAATAAAAAGAAAGTGCCTTAGTGAGGTCCTGACTTAAGTGATACAAAATCATGTACATCAAAAGCACTGTGCTGAATGGAAAATATAAGACGTGGCAATGTATTCTAGTGTGAGTGTGTTCATTTATGTTAATTCAAGACCAGGAAGAAGGCATCTATGACCACAAGAGTCAGAAGCCAATTGCCTTGGTGGGGGAGAGTAGAGAATTATCTGGAAAAGGACACCAGTGAATATCCTGAGTAATGAAAATGTTCACTATCTTCCTTTGGGTAGTTGTTATGTAGATGCTTACAATTGTGAAAAACTATCAAACTAAATACTGTGCATTTTATTATTTGTAAATTACATCTTAATTAAACAACTATCTTGCTAGAAGTAGCAGAAATCTTACTCGAAGTAGCTTTAGCAGTAAAAGAATCAAATACAGGGGTCTAACAGCATCTCAGGGAAGACAAAGATGCATAGGCAACTGAGGAATCAACTGGAACCAGGAACATCCAGTCCCCTACTAAAGCTAATCTTTGCACATCTGGTTTGTTTTCTTTCTTCTCCCTACTTAGCAGTTCCAGTCAGTGGAAAACAAAGACAACAATAGTTCCTAAATCTTATTTGTTAACAGATACCTTAATCCTTCTCTCATTAAGCAGATATTTATTGATATTGTGTTGATTGCCACAACATGCCAGATGTTCTTAAAGGTCTAGGGACAGCAACAATGAACTAGTTATACAAATCAATTTGAAGACCACATTTTAATTGAGGGGAGAGAAACAAGAGAAGGAAGCAATTATAAAAAAAATAGTATCATAAAAGAACATAATAGGATACTAGGGAAGGGGCAATGCAAGTGACTTGAAACTTGCACAATGGCCGGCGCCGCGGCTCACTAGGCTAATCCTCCGCCTTGCGGCGCCGGCACACCGGGTTCTAGTCCTGGTCGGGGCGCCGGATTCTGTCCCGGTTGCCCCTCTTCCAGGCCAGCTCTCTGCTGTGGCCAGGGAGTGCAGTGGAGGATGGCCCAAGTGCTTGGGCCCTGCACCCCATGGGAGACCAGGAGAAGCACCTGGCTCCTGCCTTCGGATCAGCGCGGTGCGCCGGCCGCAGCGCACTGGCTGCGGCGGCCATTGGAGGGTGAACCAACGGCAAAAAGGAAGACCTTTCTCTCTGTCTCTCTCTCTCACTGTCCACTCTGCCTGTCAAGGAAGGAAGGAAGGAAGGAAGGAAGGAAGGAAGGAAGGAAGGACCAAAGAAAGAAAGAAAGAAAGAAAGAAAGAAAAGAAAAGAAACTTGCGCGATGAGGTGTCCATCATGGGAAATGTAGAGGGTGCTCTTTTCCATTTTCAGGAAAAGCGAGTGTGAAGTTCTTAAATCTGCATATCTTGCTGTATTTCTGAGAAAGGAAGATAAGTGAAGCTGAATGAGGGCTTAAACAAATGAAGAAGGCAGACAAAACATATCAAATAGAACCGCGTAAACATGAGTAGAGTCCATCGCTTTATCTTAAGAACAGTGAAAAGCTAATATGGTATTTTAAACAAGGAAGAAATAGAATATGATTGAGATTATTTGTGACTAAGGTAACAGACTTATCAGTTGGTTTCAGTAGCCTTTTCTTGAGTTTATCCCTTTAATAAAGTTTTGAATAATAGAATGAATTTCTTCAGAGAAGATATCTGGAGAATTTGGTGAATTTGGTGAGATCTTGGTCAGGTGTCTACCTTTTAATTCAATGACTGTGGCCACTGAATAGATCATGTTACAAAAATTAGTTCCATCTAATTGTATGATGATGAGTCTTGCAAAAGTTTATGAAAATGCATATTATGAAAAACGATGCATGTATTTCAAGATTACTTTGCAACAAAATAAAATTACCTTTTTTCCATTTTTCCATAAAATGTTTTAAATATCCTAATATATTCAGAGGAAAGAGAATTTTTGGAAAAATTGTGACAGATTGACAATCCTACAAACGCTCAATCTAAATGCAGTGCAAAAGCTGGGGTTCTCTGTGAGCTGTTTTTTTATTGCGCTGCCAAATAGAAGATATGACACAGACTGGAGAAGCTTCAAGGAATCCGTAGAAATAAGAGACGTGGTTTGTGGCTTGGTTTGTGGTGTGTGCCTCTATCTACATCATCCACTCCAGAAATGTTGATATTTTGTTCAATATTTTGAAGCAGGCCTTAGAGGGATTGGCAGATGTGCCATTTTCCTTCAGGGTAAAGTAGCTGGAATTACTGAAGTTTCATGAGCAGATAGCTCCTAAATTCTCCCTTCCCAGCTCACTAGTGGGCATCAGGATAGGGCTCTGTTGTTGACTGCCGCACCTACAGTGAGTGTTGAATATGTAAGTTAGGCTATTACAAATATACTCCTATCTTATGTCTGCTTTGGAAATGTCAAAAAATGATGTCTTCATTCTGTTAAAAGAAAAATACAGCAACATTAACTGGAGGAAAAATTTGAGAATACTATGGTAGATTGCCAATAGAAATGGTCAACAGTGAGTCTGGCTTGTTTGCTGTTGGCTGAAAGCACAGGCTGCACACATCATCATGGCTCACTGCAGACATTGTCTTTCCTCCTTCTGCTAGATCTCTCATGTCAAATAGAGCACAGTTGGTGCTTTGTGTTTATTAAAAAGAATTATATATGGCCAGCGCCGTGGCTTACTTGGCTAATCCTCCACCTGTGGCATCGGCACCCCCGGTTCTAGTCCTGGTTGGGGTGCCGGGTGCTAGTCCCGGTTGCTCCTCTTCCAGTCCAGCTCTCTGCTGTGGCCCGGGAGGGCGGTGGAGGATGGCCCAGGTGCTTGGGTCCCTGCACCCATGTGGGAGACCCGGAAGAGGCACCCAGCTCCTGGCTTTGGATCGGTGCAGCGCCGGCTATAGCGGCCATTTGGGGAGTGAACCAATGGAGAGAATACCTTTCTCTCTGTCTCTTTCTCACTGTCTATAACTCTACCTGTCAAATAAAAAAAAAAAAAGAATTATATATGCATTAGAATGTATCAACGTCAAAGTTTTTCCAGTTATCTTTTTTAAAGTTTTATCTACTTATTTGAAAGGCAGAATTACAGAGAGAGGCGATACACACAGAGAGAGATCTTCTACCCACTGGTTCATTCCCCAAATGGCCCCAGGGGGCACACTAAAGCTAGGAGCCAGGAACTCCATCTGGGAGTCTCATGCAAGGGCCCAGGTATTTGGGATGTCTTCTTATGCTTTCCCAGCCTCATTAGCAGGGAGTTGGATCGGGAGTGAAGCAGCCAGGACTCTAACCAGAGCTCATATGGGATGTTGGGATCGCGGGCAGCAGCTTAACACACTGCACACCACACCAGCCCCACCAATCATCTCATAATACACCTTGTGTACTGCAATGAAGTCATCAGCTTCATGAAAAACAAGGCTTCTTCACGAAGTTTTTTAAGAAACGAAAACAAATGACTGGATTTCGTTGTTTCTTACTGCGGTATAGTATTCTAAAGAGTACATATCCCATAATTTCTTTATCCAGTCTATCGTTGATGGGCATTTAGGTTGGTTCCAGGTCTTAGCTATTGTGAATTGAGCTGCAATAAACATTAGGGTGCAGACCTCTTTTTTGTTTGCCAATTTAAATTCCTTTGGGTAAATTCCAAGGAGTGGGATGGCTGGGTCCAACGGTAGGGTTATCTTCAGGTTTCTGAGGAATCTCCAGACTGACTTCCATAGTGGCTTGACCAGTTTGCATTCCCACCAACAGTGGGTTAGTGTTCCTTTTTCCCCACATCCTCGCCAGCATCTGTTGTTGGTAGATTTCTGCATGTGAGCCATTCTAACCGGGGTGAGGTGAAACCTCATTGTGGTTTTGATTTGCATTTCCCTGATTGCCAATGACCTTGAACATTTTTTCATGTGCCTGTTGGCCATTTGGATTTCCTCTTTTGAAAAATGTCTATTGAGGTCCTTGGCCCATCTCTTAAGTGGGTTGTTGGTTTTGTTTTTGTGGAGTTTCTTGATCTCTTTGTAGATTCTGGTTATTAACCCTTTGTCTGTTGCATAGTTTGCAAATATTTTTTCCCATTCTGTCGGTTGTCTTTTCACTCTCCTGACTGTTTCTTTTGCAGTACAGAAACTTCTCAATTTGATGCAATCCCAATAGTTGATTTTGGCTTTGACTGCCTGTGCCTCCCGGGTCTTTTCCAGAAATTCTTTGCCTGTGCCAATATCTTGAAGGGTTTCTCCAATGTTCTCTAGTAACTTGATGGTGTCAGGTCGTAGATTTAGGTCTTTAATCCATGTTGAGTGGATTTTTGTGTAAGGTGTAAGGTAGGGGTCTTGCTTCATGATTCTGCACGTGGAAATCCAATTTTCCCAGCACCATTTATTGAATAGACTGTCCTTGCTCCAGGAATTAGTTTTAGATCCTTGATCAAATATAAGTTGGCTGTAGATGTTTGGGTTGATTTCTGGTGTTTCAATTCTGTTCCATTGGTCTATCCATCTGTTTCTGTACCAGTACCATGCTGTTTTAATTACAACTGCCCTGTAGTATGTCCTGAAATCTGGTATTGTGATGCCTCCGGCTTTGTTTTTGTTGTACAAGATTGCTTTAGCTATTCCAGGTCTCTTGTGCCTCCATATAAATTTCAGCACCATTTTTTCAACGAAATCCAGTCATTTGCAACAAAATGGAGGAATCTGGAACACATCATGCTGAGTGAAATAAGCCAGTCCCAAAGGGACAAATACCATATGTTCTCCCTGATCGGTGACGACTGACTGAACACCAAGAGGGAAACCTGTTGGAGTGAGGTGGACACTATGGGAAATGGTGGCTTGATCAGCATAGCCCTGACTGTTAATGAACAACTAAATACATTATCCCTCTTAGTAGTTTTTTTATCTGTTCTACTTAATATGACTGGTTTAGATCTGTAATTGATGCACAGTTATTCTTAAGTGTTGAAAATTAACTGAAATGTGATCCCTGTTGAACATGGTGGTGGGAATGGGAGAGGGAAGAGATGTATAATTTGGGACATGCTCAGGCTGACTTGCCCCAAGTGGTGGAGTTGGAAGCATACCAGGGGATTCCAATTCAATCCCATCGAGGTGGCATGTACCAATGCCATCTCACTGTTCCAGGTGATCAGTTTCAGTTCACAGTTGGTCATGGTGAAGGGACTGGGAGTCAAAGGGAGCACATAGACAAGTCTAGTACCTGCTAACGCTAACTGATGGAGTAAATAAAGGGGAGAGTGATCCAACATGGGAAGTGAGATACTCAGCAGACTCGTAGAATGGCAGATGTCCTAAATAGCACTCTGGCCTCAGAATCAGCCCTAAAGGCATTCGGAGCTGGCTGAAAAGCTCATGAGAGTATTTCAGGCATGGAAAGCCAAGACACTCTGGCAAAAGATCTCTGCGAGTGAGATCCCAGTGGAAAGAACAGGTCATCAAAGAAGGAGGTACCTTTCTCTGAAGGGAGGAGAGAACCTCCACTTTGACTATGACCTTGTATAAACAAGATAAGAGTCGGAGAACTCAGAGGGCTTCCATAGCCTTGGAAACTCATGACTGGAGCATAGGGAGATTACTGATGCCATAGACAGGAGTGTCAATTGGTAAAGTCAACAACAGGAGTCACTGTGCACTTACTCCTCATGTAGGATCTCTATCCTTAATGTGCTGTACATTGAGATTTAATGCTATAACGAGTACTCAAACAATATATTTCACTTTGTGTTTTTATGGGGGTGCAAACTGTTGAAATCCTTACTTAATGCATACTAAACTGATCCTCTGTTAAAAAAAAAAAAGAAATTATCAATTCCCAACTTGACTCTCACTGGGATTAAACATGACAATAGGTCTGCTCTGATTTCATCATCATTTAAAAAAATCATCTATTATTTTTCACTTTATGTTTCTGTGTGGGAGCAAACTGTTGAAATCCATACTTAATGTATACTAAGCTGATCTTCTGTATATTAAGATAATCGAAAATGAATCTTGATGTGAATGGAAGGGGAGAGGGAGTGGGAAAGGGGAGGGTTGTGGGTGGGAGGGACGGTATGGGGGGGAAGCCATTGTAATCCATAAGTCGTACTTTGGAAATTTATATGCATTAAATAAAAGTTAAAAAAAAGAAACAAAAACAGAAAATACATTTCTTTATACTGTGCAGAAAAATATGATTTTCAGAACACAAATCTCAAAGGTTGTGATTGAACCTGAGAAAGATGTTTCTGTTTTATTGAGATTAATAAAAGCCTTTTCTGAGCAGTTGAAAAGAAGGCGCTCATTAGTGGCCTGGATTGTTTTGCGGATAATTTGAGTCATGCCAATCAGGTAACATTCAGTCTCCAGGCTCTGCCCTAAGTAATGCAGTTTTACTGAAGGCCTGTAATCGCTTTTGGTGGAACCGCTCCAAAACTAAGGACAATTGAAGTAGAGCAATCTATAAGCCACCTAACACCAAAATAAATGCTCTGTGGACATAACAATAAACATAAACAGTGCAACGTGTTCTGTGCCTACAGATCCTATGGGTCTCAAGGAAGGCTGTGCATAGCTTTCCAAGAATTCTCCATGAATATTCTACTCAGAATGCTAAGATCGATTGTTATCCCAACATTCAGCTTTCAGATGCATCCATACACGTTTAAAAAGTGCTCTGAGTTCTGCTGATAATGGTCACCTTCCTGTCGGATGAGTGGCTTTGAGTAAGGGTAAAGGAGGAAGAAAAGTAGAGGCCAATCAATTCCCCATCTCATTGAAACTGATCAAGTCCCCACCCCAACTGCTTTCCTTAAAGTCTCACACTTCAGATCACTCTGCACCAGCCCTAATGGCTCTTGGGTCAACAAGATCCAGAGATACAACGTATTTCCTGGACCCTAAAAAAATTATTCAAGTCAGTTAATCCCTAGAGAGCTTGCAAGAGCCAGCCCCCATACGTGAGCTGCACCAGACAGCTCCAGCTTGCTCGCTGGTGTCTTGTCCCCAAGATGACTTCCTGTGCTCATTTGGAGCTATCAAGTAACAAGGAGTTCTGTCTTTCATCCATCCAAATGTGCTGTGCCCTACTATCCAAAGAACCTTTAAATCTTAGAGAATGCCCTCACACTAACCCTGTGAAATGCAGTCTGGTTTCTGTCATGCCAATGAGAAAATTGAGCCTCAAAGAGCCTTGTATGGTAGCCCAAATTTCATTGGTAGAGCTGGCATTAGAATCCACATCTGGATATGCTATATGCCCTCCTGCTCCCGGTCCTGAGCACAAGTTTTTTGTGTTTCTTTTTTAACATTTATTTATTTATTTGAAAGAGTTGCAGAGAGATGGGGACACACACACACACACACACAAAGAGAGAAAGAGAGGGGAAGAGGGGGAGAAAGAGAGAGGGAGAGAGAGAGAAATTGTCCATTCGCGGGTTCACTCCCCGGATGGCTGCTGTGGCCAGTGCTGAGCAAGGCAGAAGCCAGGAGCCAGGAGCTTCAGCTGGTCTCACATGGGTGGCAGGGATTCAGACACTTGGGCCATCCTCTGCTGCTTTTCCCAGGCCAGCATCAGGGAGCTGGATTGCAAGTGGAGCAGCCAGGACATGAATGGGTGCCTGTGTGGGATGCCAGCATTGCAGTTGGTGGATTTACCTACAATGCCTCAACACCAGCCCCCTGAGCACAAATTTTAAATTGACAAATTTAAGTAACCTCTGAGTAATATATATATATATATATATTTCAATGGTTTTCCTAGATTCACGTATACACATAATACACACAAATACACATAAGGGGGGTGGATTATATAGAGAGAGAGACATGACACCACTTAATATTTGGTTTGTTTAAGGAGCAGGCATTTAACGTAGTGTTTAAGATGCCTGGGTCCCACATCAGAGTGCCTGGAGTCCTTTCCTGGCTCTGGCTCCTGACTCCAGCTTCCTGCTAATACAGACCCTGTGAGGCAGTGATAATGGCCCAAGCAGCTGGATTTTTGCCACTTTATGGGAGGACTGGATTGCATTCCTGGCTCCTCAATTTGGTCTAGCCTCTGCTGTTGCAGGCACTTGGGGAGTAACTGGTGGATAGGAGCCCTCACCCTCTCTCTCTTTACCTCCCTCTGTCCTTTTGTCTTTCAAATAAAATGTAAGATAAATTTAAAAATACACTATTTGGGGGCTAGTGCTGTGGCATAGTGGGCTAAACCTTTGCCTGCAGTGCTGGCATCCCATATAGGTGCTGGTTCATATCCTGGTTCCTTCTCTTGCAATCTAGCTCTCTGCTGTGGCCTGGGACAGCAGTGGAGGATGGCCCAAGTGCTCAGCCCCTGTACCCACGTGGGAGACCCGGAAGAAGCTCCTGGCTCCTGGCTTCAGATTGGCTCTGCTCAGTCATTACAGCTATCTGGGGAGTGAACCAGCAGATGGAAGACCTCTCTCTCTGCCTCTGCCTGTTTGTGACTTTACCTTTCAAATAAATAAATAAATCTTTTAAAAAAATTTACAACTTATTTTTAAATCTTTAGAAAATTTTCAAGCCAGTTTTTTTTTTTTGATCTTTTTCTTTTTTTGACAGGCAGAGTAGACAGTGAGAGACAGAGAGACAGAGAGAAAGGTCTTCCTTCTGTTGGTTCACCCCTCAATGGCCGCTGCGGCCGGTGCAACACGCTGATCTGAAGCCAGGAGCCAGGTGCTTTTCCTGGTTTCCCATGCGTGTGCAGGGCCCTAGGACTTGGGCCATCCTCCACTGCACTCCCGGGCCAGAGCGGAGATCTGGACTGGAAGAGGAGCAACCGGGACAGAATCCGGTGCCCGACCGGGATTAGAACCCGGTGTGCCGGCGCCGCAGGTGGAGGATTAACCTATTGAGCCGCAGTGCTGGCCAACCAGTTGTTTTAAAAATGGAACCTTGACATTGACCCTGGTGAAAGTACTGATAAGACGGAAATGAGCAAACATTCCAAACCAGGGCTTGCTTTGTTTAACCAGATATGTATCAATATACCACAATATACCATGTACATACAGGCAGAAAAAGTAATATTTAACAATTGGAAATTGGTTAAATAAACTAGTTGACAAAGTAAGATGCATTCTTACAATAGAAATACACCTATAAAATTATATTGTAGACAAGTATCAGTGTGAGGTAATGAGCAAAATACATATTACTAATTTTAAACTACAGCTTGCAAAGTGAAACTTCAACATCATCTCCTTCTGTGAGAAAAAAAATAAGATGTGGAGTAAAATGGCTAGAAGGACGTGTGTGTGTGTGTGTGAGTGTGTGTGTGTAAATCTGAAAACTGGTTATATTTGATGGAATTATGGGTGAGCTTTATTGTTTATGTAGATATTTTCCAGACTTTCTGTATTTGGCATAGATTGCTTTTGTAAAACTTCTGAACTTCCCTCTTAAGTGAAGTCGTGACACTGGGAAGTTGATGCTTTTTATCTCAGCACTGCTAATGAAACACGTACAGAGACGGCCGGGAAACCCAAAGGTGCTGCCATGCATTAGAACTCAGAGCAGACTTGAAGAGCTATGTCTGAGTCTCATCATCATTTTTCCTTGTTAGCTGAGTAGCATCAGGCAAAACTAGTCTTCCCTGTAGATCCAGGAGGACCACACTTGCCCTGATCATCCTTGCTGTCAACACAAAGCAACCTAATACATGGAAATGTGGTAAGTACCAAACAAAGCAGACATGATCATGAGGCATTTTAAAGAAAATCCCTTCCGTGGTTTTAGGCTAATACACCTCTTCACATCTATCTTCCCGGTACTATGGAATTTACAAACCTTGCCTCTTCTGTTCTATCATTTTAACTGCTTAATTACCAATCACCCTAACTGCTTCTCTCTGGTTTGCTATTTTCCTAATGTGTTGTGCTACTCAGAGTTTCTTGTACTTTTATATATTCAGAATGTTCTGAAAATTACAAATTAAAAAAAATCAACAAAGTGGTCAATCTGAATTATAAGAAATAAAATCCTGGGGCCAACACTGTGGCATAGTGTGTAAGCTGCTGCCTGTGATGCCTGCAATCCCATTTGGGCCTCAGTTCAAGTCCCAGCTGCTCCACTTCCAATGCTGATCCCTGCTAATGCACCTCAGAAAGCAGCATAGGATGGCCAGGGTCCCTGGGCCCCTGCACCCATGTGGGAAACCTGGGTGAAGCTCCTGGCTCCTGGCTTCTGTCTGGCCTAGCCCTGGTCATTGTGGCTATCTGGGGGAGTGAATTAGCAGGTGGAAGACTTCTCTCCACCTCTCTCTGACTCTCCTTCTCTGTAACTCTCTTAAATAACTAAAGTTTTTTTTTTCTTTTTATTTGGAGGTAGTTATGACAGCGAGAGTGAGAGAGACAGAGAGACAGGTTTTCCTTCCGTTGGTTCACTCCCCAAATGGCTGCAACAGCCGGAGATGCACCGATCCGAAGCCAGGAGCCAAGTGCTTCTACCTGGTCTCCCATGCGGGTGCAGGGGCCCAAGCATTTGGGCCATCCTCCACTGCCTTCCCGGGCCACAGCAGAGAGCTGGACTGAAAGAGGACCAAGCGGGAATAGAACTGGCGCCCACATGGGATGCCAGTGCCACAGGTGGAGGATTAACCTAGTGCGCCACGGCGCTGGCCCCTAAAGTTTTAAAATGTATAAAAATAAACGAACAAACAAACCAACCTGACTAGGTATTACAAAGTAGAAAGTAAGGATTTATTATTTAATTTAAACCAACAAATTTCTGTTTAAAGCAATAAGAAAGGAACATGCATGCCTTAAGGACACATGTCCAACCAATACATACAAATGAGACTGAGAAATTATCTAATCCTTTATGATTTAGTGCCATTGTCTGCAAAATCAAGAAACTTCACTTTTTTGTTTGTACAAAACAAACAGAATATTATACAGAAGTGCTTACCACAAAAACACTTCGTCTAGTCATCCAACAAACTTACTGTAAGTGGCATTCACTTTTTGTTGTGATTGTAATTTGCATTTTAAGTTGCAACTTCTCATTTACTGTCTATTGCATTTGCTGTCACAATGTAGATTAATCTCCCTTAGATCAGGTACGGGGTTTTCCTCAACACTAATGTAGTCAAGGTGTATGGCAACCACTCGGTAGGTGTCCCTTTAACGAAGGTATGAGTGCATACTCTCCAACTCAGAATGGGTCCGTGGAGATGTAGATGTGAGTGGACTTAAAGGAAAGTATTTTTGTTTATGTTAGTTTACAGTGTTACTTTCATAGTATTAAGGATGTAACCGCTTCTTCCTTCCCAAGAAAGAAGGGATAATGTTTGGCTTGGAACAGGAGGGACCGTCTGATGCACTTGGCTCTCCGGGCATTACTCGGTTCTCTGACAGCAGGTGACACAGCCAGCAGCGACAGCTGAGAACTGTGCATGTCCCTGTGGCCAGCACTGGCAGAGCTCGTTGCCTCTGCTCACTTCCCACACCACGTCCCAACTCCCTTGCTCTACCAGCCACCACCTCCAGACTCTGGAAGGTCGTAACACGAAGTATCTACTCTGCAACCTGCCTCCTGCGTCCACTTTCTTGCTCCCTACCAATAATGCTAATAAAAAGCGACTCGCCGGAAAGCAGTTACTGATGTCAATGTAGGAGATAAGGCTTCTCTCAAAAGCCAGACCCCTCTTGTGCCCTTACCTGGGGTATTTTCTTAGCAAGAATGGTCTATGCTCCTGGGTGTTACCAACTCAATCACTTTCTTGTAAAGTTATGCCCATCTGCCATGCAAGAAGAATAGTACTCTTCTGAGAGTGCTAAAGAAAACTATTGGAGTGGCAGGGGAAATGAACAGCTACTAAAAAAAGGTAAAATGCTGCCAGTGAATCTAACTGATAAAAGTAATTAATTGGACATTAAGTGTAGATCAGGGAATACATGATATAGCATACGTTATAAACATAATTCATGTGCTTTTTTTATCTCTAGAAATGAACACACAAAACCCAATGGCCTTCCAGAACAGTAAATTCAGCTCTGTGGATGATCCTCGCGTGTAGCAGATGTCTCGCTAAGTGAATCAATTGCACGGGCCAAGTTAAACTGAAGCAGCGAGTAGGAAGAATGAGGTGCACGCACGTTGAGGAATAGGATTTAGGCAATTAAGAATGAAGAAAGCTACATACTATCTTGCTCCTCTAAAGCACCTTAAAGTTTATCAGCAAAGACTATCTCTCTACCTGCTTTTTCACATAGCAATTATAGCAATTTCCTAATCTCAGAAGGATGCTGCTGTCTTCTAAAGCAGTAAAACCCGTTCTAGAATTCTAGAATTATGTCACTGGCTTGTAAAATACTTTCTCCAAGTCTTCCTAACAACACCTTCTCAAGAAGACTCCACTTTGGAGATGATATCATATCCCACATATTTGACACATTTAAGAAGAACATAAATTTAAAGTACAATTTATAGCTGGTGAAGGCAAAATAGAAAGCATGTTACATGCTGATTGAAAGGCAGCACCAAAAATAGGCTTGTTTTAGTAGTTTCTTTTTTTTAAGATTTATTTTTCATTTATTTGAAATACAGTTACAGAGAGAGGTAGAGCCAGAGAGAGTGAGGTCTTCCATCTGCTGGTTCACTCCCCAAATGACTACAACTGCCAGAGCTGAGCTGACCTGAAGCTGGGAGCCAGGAGCTTCTTCCAGGTTTCCCACCTGGGTGTAGGGATTCAAGGGCTTGGACCATCTTCTACTGCTTTCCCAGGCCATAGCAGAGAGCTGGATCGGAAGTGGAGTAGCCGGGACTAGAACCAGTGTCCATAAGGGATGCCGGCACTGCAGGCCAGGGCGTTAACCCACTGCACCACAGCACAGTCCCCTTTTTTGTTTTTAGAAGACATAAAGCTCCACAAAAGATAGATGATCTCAAATTTAAGTGGGGCCAAGTAAATCCAAAGAATTCCTCTAAACAAGAAGTGAAGAGTCGGGGCAGAAACTTATTTCGTGTGATAGGGCTGAGATAGATGCACCAATTTAATTGGAATCAAGATTAAAATGGCTGCACAAAATTATCCCTCCAGGGTTGTTTCACTGCCAAGATACTGTAGATTTACACCCAGCTTGGTAAAACTTCCCATAAAGGACAATTTCTATCCTGACTAGAAAGTCTGAAATGAGTAAAGAAAGAAGGAACTCATGCAAATGTACCATTGTCATTTAAAAAAATGCATCTACAGCTACAGTGTATGAAGTGGCTCTTGCTAATTGGATAAAAATTCTGTGAACCTCTCCTGCATAGGTCCAATCTCAATCAGCTATGAAAATGCATAGTTATATAAAAATCAAACAGAAAGGGAATCATAAAAGAATTGTATTCCTGAGATAATTTGATGAGTCTCCCAGGAAAGCCAGGTCCATTCCCTGCGCAGACCAGCAGAACCTGGAGAGGTATGTGAACGGTTAATGCAATGCTAATTCAAGATTACAGGGTTTGCCAATCACAGTGTGTTCATTGCCCACCACATTAGTGATGTAAGGCATTGTCAACAAGCAGCAAGACAATGCAAGGGAGAGAAAGGCCACTTGCTCACTGATGGCTCCAAAAAACAAATCTGTCACTCCACAGTTCAGAACAAACAACGTCAGAGTGAGATGTTTGCAGAAAAACACCGAGATGAGTTAAGACACAAAACACTTTTATGAAGTAGTATTTCACGTAGATACTACAGGAATTCTTCCTTGAATCACATACAGACAGCAATGCCAGCCCAGTCTACCCGGAAGGGTTCTCGCTATAAGCGGAAACAATCCCCTGCCAATCCTTTATCTCATTTCACCCCGACGGCAGCCCTCTGAGGTATGAATTATTGCCCTTATCTGAAAGGTGAGGTTATGAAACTAAATGGCTTTTCCATGGTCCCAAGCCAGCTTAGCTTGGCAGAGAGCTAGTCCAAGTCCTCTTAAAGCCAGGAGCCCTGTGGAGGGCACTATACAGTAGGCTTCCCTGGTGAAGGCTTTTGGGTTTTGCTGTTTTGTTTTGTACACAATTTGTCACTTTTGTTATGATCCTTAAAAAAGAGTTACTAAGAAAATGTAATTTTTTAAAAACGCATAACATGCAGAGTCAAATATTTTAGGATGACATTTGAAAGCTAGAAAGTTACTTTGTCAAATTCCTACAAAAATGACTTACCCTTCAATTATCATCACAGAGCAGTAACAAATAGTTCCTGAGCCAATAGCCACCCAGATTCCATGCTTGGAGTAGCACTGGGCTGAAATACTGGTTCAAAAAAGTATGGAGGAGCTGGCATCTTGGCATAATGGGTAAAGCCACAGCCTGCAACGCAAGCATTACCTATGGGCACTCGTTTGAGTCCTGGCTGCTCCAGCTTCCTGGTATTGTGCCTGGGAAAGCAGCAAAAGATGGCCTGAGAACTTGGGCCCCTGTACCCATGTGAGAGACCCGGATGAAGTTCCTGGCTCCTGATTTGGACCTGGCCCAACAACAGCTATTGTGGCCATTTGGGGAGTGAACCAGTGCATGGAAGATCTCACTCTCTGTGTGTCTTTCCTTCTCGGTGTGTAACTCTGCCTTTCAAATAAATAAACAAATCTTTTAAAAATAGTAAGTATGGAACATTCCACCCAGCTTCGAACTAAATGACTTGGTGGGCCCTGTCTGTGGCTCAGCTTTCACTCTGAGCTCTCCTCTGAGGGATGTTTTGGAAGACCTCAACAACTGGACATTACGTGGAGCAGAAGAATTGATCTGAGACGTCCCACTCCCATTCTGCCTGTTTGTGTGGGTACTGTTCTTGTGCTGGGGGAAATGGAGCTTGACAATGAGAAGGAGCAAAGAGGGAGTGAGTTCTCCTTCGATCTGGCTTACCTGTGTTCCCACCCAGGGCTGTCTCAGAACTCCCTGGGACACACTGCCGACCTGGTGTGAAACCTCAGCTTGAATGCAGATACTTGACATCTACTCATATTTTTTGTGTGACAGCCATGAAAGAGCCACTTTTCTGAAGGTATTTTTATTCTCATTTTACATAAAATGTAAAAAATTACATCCTGGCTAAATCAAAATATGAGAGGGCTTCAGAAAATGCATGAAAAAATGAATATATCTAAGACTATGTATGGATTTCAAAATGTTTTGCATCAAAATAAACTTCTTTTAGTTCCATTTTTTCATGAATGTTTTGAAGTGTATCCACAGGATATTCTCATTATTTTTACTTGGGCTGACTTGAGAGAACCAATGGAGATGACTGGGAATAGGAATACTAAGCCTTTTTAAGTCTTTTAGCTTTAAAACAAAGACATGTTCCTTCACTTTTACTGCTTTCTCCTGTTACTGGCCTGCTTGCTTCCTCCCTTCAAAGTCAAAATGTTTAAAAAAAATACTTACATTGCTTATCACTAGCTATTATTCTTGAACTCATTTAACCTCTTTTTTTTTCAATCCTCACAATTTTTTTAAAAGATTCATGTATTTATTTCAAAGACAGAGGGAGAGAGAGAGAGAGAAAGAGAGAGAAAGATCATCTGTCTTCTGGTTCATTCCCCAAGAGGCCACAACCGCTAGAGCTGGACCAACATGAAGCCAGGAGCTTTTTCCAGGTCTCCCACATGGCTGAAAGGGCCCACGCACTTGGGCCATCTTTCACTGCTTTCATAGGCCATTAGCAGGGAACTGGATCAGAAGTGGAGCAGCTGGGATTCAAACCGGCGTCCATATGGGAGAGGTGGTGGCTTTACCTGCTAAACCACAGCACCAGCCACATTCTCAAAATTTTTCAAAAAATGTTATTTATTTATTTGAAAGAGACACAGAGAGACAGAGAGACAACTCCCAACCATTGGTTCACTCTCCAAATGGCCACCATAGCCAAGCTGAAGTTAGGAGACAGGAACTAAGTCCAGTTCTACGTGGTTGGCAGGGACCCAACTACTGGAACCATCACTGGCCCCAGGGTGCACATTAGCTGAAAGCTGGAATGGGAGCAGAGGCAGGACTCAAGCCTTGAACTCTCATAGGAGAGGAGGGCATTCCAAAAGGTGTCTTAACGCTGTGCAAAATACCCCTTCCCTAGCACACTTTTCAAGTAGCTTTGGCTAAAATTACCAACGACCTCTTTACATTAAATACAGTTGATGCATCTTAGACATTATCTTACTTAACATATTTGAGTATTTAATGTTTTTGACCTTATCAGTTTTTTTTTTTTTTTTTTTTTTAAAAGTGTGGGGAGCAACTTGGACTAGACTAAGTTACTGGAATTAAGACTTATTCTATGCATCTGCTCTCCCACAATATGGCGCTGAGAAGGGAAACAGCTTCTACACAGCTGCCTCCAGTTCAACCAATAAACTGTGGGACCTGCTCCTGATTGGAGGAGAGCAGCGTACTCGGCGTGTGGGTAGCAGAGTTGGGATTGGTGGAAGAGGACTATAAAGGAGGAGAGAGACAACATGCACCAGGAACATCTAAGGGGAACACCTGTGCAGCCCCCGAGAGAGCCGGCCGGCGGTGTGCCGCTCCCCTGCGGAAGTGGGGAATGTGGCCAGGGGGAACTGCCCTTCCACGGAGGTGGAAGGGATAGTAGCCAACCCGGGAAGAACCAGCAGCAAACCCAGGGAGGGCCGAGCAGACAGAAGAACAGCGCAGGGTCCTGTGTCGTTCCTCCATGAAGAGGGGGAGCGACATAATGGTGCCATGACTCGGATATGAAGCCTAGGCAGGGTTTAGTGTCGTTCCCCCATGAAGACGGGGAGCGACAAAAAGGTATAATTTGAAAGAACTCAAATAGAAAAATATTTGCGTTTTCCATCTTATAGTTGACTGCAAATCTATTTCACAAACACTTTTGAAGTGTCAGATAACTTCCCCAGCACATTACAAATGCTAATTAAATTTTGTATTTTGTGTTTGTATTGACCTCATGGGAGTAGGTTCTACTCAGACAGTCATTTTAGGGTTGGAGAAACAGGCCAGAGACGAATTTTTCCCTCGATGGAACCAATTATTTCCCTCTAGCTCCAAACTGGTGTATGATTATCAATACTGCTAAACATGGTCTCCTGTGTTGGATCCTTTGTATGCAGAGTCTGATGTCTTCTTTCTTGATTTTTCTACCTCCTTAAATTCTTCAGAAAGGAAATGGTCTGAATGTTTGTGTCCCCCTGAAACTCATGTGTCGAAACCCTAATTCCCAGAGTGGTAACATTCTAGAATGTCATATAGTTGGGGATCACACAGAAAACAGCCTTTTCAGATTGGCTTCATCCACTTAATAATATGCATCTAAGTTAGGTATGACAATATGCATTTAAGTAAGCTTGATAGCTCATTTCTTTTTAGCACTGAATGATAATATTCTGTTGCCTGGAATACCAGATTGTAGAGCTTGTTTAACCATTCATCTACTGAATAACATTGGTTGGTTCCAAGCTTTGTTAACTAGGACCAAAACCATTATAAATTTGTGAACATAGGGTGGGCATTGTGGCACAGCAAGTTAAGCCACTGCTTGGAACACATATGGGAGTGCCTGGTTCGAGTCCCAGCTACTCTGCACTTTCAATCTAGCTTTCTCTTAAGGCATCTGAGAGGCAACAGATAATGACCCAAATACTTTGGTTCCTACCACCCACATGGCGGACCCAAATGGAGTTATTGGCTCCTGGCTTTGGCGAGGTCTAGCACTGCCTGTTGTGGACATTTAGGGAGTGAACCAACGGATGGAAGATTCCTCTCTCTCTCTCTCTCTCCCTCCCTCCCTCCCTCCCTCCCCCCTTCTTCTCCCTCTCCTTCTCCCTCTCCTTCTGCGTGTCTCCCCATCTTTCTGACACTCTGCCTTTCAAATAAACAAATGAAACTTTTAAAAGTACATGTATACATATGACTACAAGTTTCTGTGTGGACACATTTTGTTGTTGTTGTTGTTTTTTGACAGGCAGAGTGGACAGTGAGAGAGAGAGACAGAAAGAAAGGTCTTCTTTTTGCCGTTGGTTCACCCTCCAATGGCCGCCGCATCACGCTGATGCGAAGCCAGGAGCCAGGTACTTCTCCTGGTCTCCCATGGGGTGCAGGGCACAAGGACTTGGGCCATCCTCCACTGCACTGCCTGGCCACAGCAGAGAGCTGGACTGGAAGAGGGGCAACCAGGACAGAATCCAGCGCCTCAACCGGGACTAGAACCCAGTGTGCCAGCACCGCAGGTGGAGGATTAGCCTATTGAGCCGCGGCGCGGGTCTGTGTGGACACATTATTAATTTATTTGGGTAAATACCAGGGACTGTATGCTTGGTCAGAATCTATTTGGTTTTCTGAGAAATCATCAAGCTCTTTTCTGAAGTAGCTGTATCATTTTGCATTCACATCAGTAAAGCATGAAAGCTACTGTTGCTTCTCAGCACCATCAGCATGTGGTGTTGTCAGTGTCCCGGGTTTTGAGCATTCTAATAGGTGCATATCTCATGGTTTGAATTTGCATTTCCCTGATAACAGGACATGCGGCTTCTTTTCATATGGTTATTTGCCACCTGTATATCATCTTTGCTGCACTGTGTTAAGGTCTTTGGCCCTTTAAAGAAATGGATTATTTGTGTTTTATTGTTGTTTTAAGAGTTCTTTGAATATATTGGGAAATAGTCCTTTATCTGATATGTGTTTTGCAAGTATTTTCCCCCAGCTTGTGACTCATCTTTTCACTTTTTTTTTTTTTTTTTTTGATAGGTGGAGTTAGACAGTGAGAGGGAGAGACAGAGAAAAAGGTCTTCCTTCCGTTGGTTCACCCCCCAAATGGCCGCTGCGGCAGGCACGCTGCGCCAATCCGAAGCCAGGAGCCAGGTGCTTCCTCCTGGTCTCCCATGCAGGTGCAGGGCTCAAGCACTTGGGCCATCCTCCACTACCTTCCTGGGCCAGAGCAGAGAGCTGGACTGGAAGAGGAGCAACCGGGACAGAATCCCATGCCACACCAGGGACTAGAACCTGGAGTGCCAGCGCTGCAGGTGGAGGATTAGCCAAGTGAGCCGTGGCACTGGCCAACTTTCTTGATTATGTTCTTGCAGAACAGGGATTTTTAATTTTAATGAACTATCTATTCTTTCTTACATTGATCAGGCCTGTAGTGTCGTATCTAAAACGTCACCATCAAATCAGTATTCATTTAGATGTTCTATTTATCTCCTAGCAGTTTCATAGTTTTTCAGTTTGTAATTAGGTATGTGAACCACTTTGAGTTAGCCTTTGTGAAGGGTATAAAGTGTGTGTGTGTGTGTGTGTGTGTGTTTGCTTGGGGAAATCAAGTTACTGAAATACCATTTACTGAAAATGGTATTTTCTCCATTGTATTGTCTTTGCTCCTCCGTCAAATATCTGTTTTGTATGGGTTTACTTTTGTGGTCTCTTTCCTGTTCCATTGACCTATTTGCTTCTTTTGTCAATACCATACTCTCTTTGTTTCTGTAGTAATCGTTGAGCAATGTCCTCTAACTTTGCATTTTTCATCAATATTGTGCTGATTCCTGAGTACCTTGATTCTACTTATAACTACTATCAGTTTATTGATAACCAGAAAATACATGGCTGGAATTTTGAGTGAGATTGCATTGAACCCATAGGAAAAATTGCAAAGAACTGACATCTTGACAATATTGAGAATTTCCATCCATGAACATAGAATACCTCTTCACTTATGGATACTTCTTAAACCAGGAATCTTTTTTAGAAATGAATTTTCCTGGGAGGCCAGTGCTGTGGCGCAGCAGGTTAATGCTCTGGCCTGAAGCATCGGCATCCCATATGGGCACCAGTTCAAGATCCGGCTGCTCCACTTCCGATCCAGCTCTCTGCTATGGCCTTGGAAATCAGTAGAAAATGGCCCAACTTCTTGGGCCCCTGCACCCTTGTGGGAGACCTGGAAGAAGCTTCTGGCTCCTGGTTTTGGATTGGCACAGTTCCAGCAGTTGTGGCCATCTGGGAAGTGAACCAGTGGATGGATGAACTCTCTCTCTCTCTGCCTCTCCTTCTCTCTCTGTGTAACTCCAACTTTCAAATAAACAAATACATCTTTAAAAAAAAGAAATGAATTCTCTATTTTTCTTGTGATAAGTGCTCAGTCATTATGGGCACAACAAAGTAATCAATAAGAGCAATGTGCTAACTGTATCTTCTTATTTCCCTGAGTTTTCAACCACTTTTTTTGCTCCTGGTCTTTATCATCTTACAATATAAACCATACTTAACTGCAAAGTCTGTCCAAGTTCTGCTGGTCTCACAGGTACCTTCCTTGCCAATAGCCTCTTTCTTTGGATGTTTGGAGTAATTCTAGTTTTCTTCACTCCTCTTTGACACTGAACATATTTTTGGTCCACTTTCCAGAATTTTTTCACTACTTTATCTCCATTCTCTTACAACTTATAATATTTTTCTTTCATAATTTTCATTTTATAGTATCAAGAAGAGAAGTAAGACCAAAACAACTCAATGTGAACACAGAATGTTGATTACTAGAGGCTCGGAGGGATGGGAGAGAAAGAAAGAGTTTGTATTAAAAAAATAAAAAAAAAACAACTGGGAAGCTGTGTGTGGCTCATTAATCATGGTGTACATACTAACATGAGACATTAGTAATAGGGGAAATGGAGTGGGAAATATATGGGAACTTTACAAGTTTTGTTTTGTAAATTGAAAACTATCCTGAAATAAAACCTTTAGAAAAATAAAAAGAAGAGCAGTAGAAACAAGATAAACACACCAAGTTCACAATCTTGAACCAGAGCATACTGTTTATCAATACTCTATCTTACCTTTATTCCTGAGACGCTACATATCTCTTAGGACAGATTCAAGTGAAAACCAACAAATTCAATTGATATACATTAAGCTATGAATAAATGATACTACCTCTAATTCCAAAAGTGGCATTTTATTATTAAACCAATTGAGTATAATGGGTGGAACTACAAGCAGAGTAAAGAAATTACTTTGAGCAGAGGGCTTTTCCTTAAAGAAACTCTTAGTTATACTTTACTTACAAACAATGGGAAAGAGAAAGTACCTTCTTTTTTTAATGGAACAACCCAGAAAAAAATAGGTTGGCAGAAGGCTCAAAAATTGCAGAAGATGAAGTTCCAAGATTGCTAAGTAGGGTGTAGCTGCACTAACTTGAGCTGTTCTGGAATATAAAAAGAAGAAAGGAGGGATTATCTTTTCAGGGGTCTGACTAGTGGAAATTTTCAGTGAAGAAGTGAAGAAACAAACAAAAAAAACAAAGCAAAACAAGGAAGACCCACTCCCCTCACAGGTAGTTGGCTTAGAGAAGGATTTAGAGAATATTTGCCAGTGAGATGTGAAGGGAAGACAGTGATGAGGCCGTGGGGAAAGCTTTTCCCACTCTCTTATGGAATCTTTTTTTGTTCTCTCTGGCTGGTTGTTGTGTCTGGAAGTGAGGATGACAGGAGAGAAGTGTGGGAGTGACCTGGTTCCTGGAAGATGTTTCTAAACCATTGAATTAGACTACGTAAGAGCCGCCTTTCCTCAAGACATTTTGCTTGGGGCGACAATAGATGTTCCTTGTTTAAACCATTCTGAGTTGAGTGTTTTGCACATACAGCAGAAAGTCTCCTAACAGTTACCCTACTTCCAAAGCCAAGCCCTCCAGGGAAACAAGTAAGAAAAAAGGAGGGCTCTGTTTGTACTGTTTCTCCCAGGCGGTCTTGAAGATGACCGTCCTGGTTATATCGCCACCTTTTAAGGAATGGAGGCCAATTCTGTGAATCAAATGCTCCTTAATATAGCAAAATAGTGTGTCCCAGATTCTGTTTGGGTCCTTTTGTCTTCTGGGAGCTTCTAGAATATTTGTGACAAGGAGGGAAATTTTTAGAAGTCAGGAAACTTCTCCAGATTCTTTATGATGTCTCTAAGTTGCTTTTTTTTTTTTTACTTGAGACTTCTTTTTATTTTATAGAAATAGAAAGTTTTATTTAATAAATATAAATTTCGTAAGCCCAACTTTTGGATTATAGCTGTTCTTCTCCCCCATATCCACCCTCCCACCTCCAAGCCATCCCACCTCCTACTCCCTCTCCCATCCCATTCTTCATAAAGATTCATTTTTTTTTTTTTTTTGACAGGCAGAGTGGACAGTGAGAGAGAGAGACAGAGAGAAAGGTCTTCCTTCCTTTGGTTCACCCCCCAAGTGGCCGCCACGGCCAGCACTGCGCCGATCCGAAGCCAGGAGCCAGGTGCTTCCTCCTAGTCTCCCATGCGGGTGCAGGGCCCAAGCACTTGGGCCATCCTCCACTGCACTCCCGGGCCACAGCAGAGAGCTGGACTGGAAGAGGAGCGACCGGGACAGAATCCGGCACCCCAACCGGGACTAGAACTCAGGGTGCCGGTGACGCAGGTGGAGGATTAGCCAAGTGAGCTGTGGTGCCAGCCAAGATTCATTTTTAATTATCTTTATATACAAAAGATCAACTCTAAGTAAAGATTTCAACAGTTTGCACCCACACAGACACATCAAGTATAAAGTACTGTTTGAAGACTAGAGATTTCTTAAAAGAGAAAGGATATTAAATGCAAATGTACCAGGTCTTCTAGTTTCTATAAATTTTAACACAGTTGTAGATTTCAATTCATACTATATTTATATAGTTTGAAATATTTTACTTTTTCTCCAGATAATTTTCTAAAATCAGGATAGTTTCTGGAAACATAAAGCAATTATTTCATTTTGTCTTAATAATAAACACTAACTGAGTGAAGCATTTTATGTGATATCCCAAAGTAGTACCTAAAATTGAATTCGGCAAATCTAGTAACTTAAACTCTTTTGATTTACTCCCTTATCTACATAAATCAAGGTTCCTCAGAGAACTAACTGAAGCTATTTTCTGATTTGTAGTTAATACAAGTATTTTTGCAGTGCGATCCCACTTCATAATAAAATTCTTGCTGCCACGTTCTGTTCTTACATGTTACTGTGATGGTCCAGAAGGCACTCTTAATTTTGTTAGGGGCAAATCATTCTTGCTACTACGTACAAAAATCATAAAATAAAGGCAAAACTCCCAATACACACAGGAAAACTTGGATCTTATTATTTATACTGCTGTATTTCATCTGTTGCAGCTTTCATAAAGATTCTTGCTTTAAGGGAAAAAACAGTGGCACACTTTAAGAAGGGATTTAGAAGCATATAATAAATGCGAGTTAATGAGTATGTTTAGAAATATGGTATATTCTGTCGCTCCCCATCTTCGTGGAGGAACGACACAGGACCCTGCGCTGTTCTTTGGTCTGCTCGGCCTTCCCCGGGTTTGCTGCTGGTTCTTCCTGGGTTGGCTGCCGTCCCTTCCACCTCCGTGGAAGGGCGGTTCCCCCTAGCCACATTCCCCACTTCCGCGGGGGAGTGGCACACCGCCGGCCGGCTCTCTCGGGGGCTGCACAGGTGTTCCCCTTAGATGTTCCTGGTGCATGTTGTCTCTCTCCTCCTTTATAGTCCTCTTCCACCAATCCCAACTCTGCTACCCACACGCCGAGTACGCTGCTCTCCTCCAATCAGGAGCAGGTCCCACAGTTTATTGGTTGAACTGGAGGCAGCTGTGTAGAAGCTGTTTCCCTTCTCAGCGCCATATTGTGGGAAAGCAGATGCATAGAATAAGTCTTAATTCCAGTAACTCAGTCCAGTCTGGGTTGCTCCCCACATATTCGTACATGAAAATATACTTTCTTTGTATCATTCCACTTATGTGATAATTTTGTCTATGTCTCAGTGTAATTTCAGTAGTAAAAGAGCAGCATTTATGATACTATATTCATAATTTCTCCCTGAGATTAAAAGTATAAATTCATTTAAACCTAAAATTACCCAGATTATATTATTTTATAAGCATTATCTTGCAGAAAAAGAAACCTAAGATTTTAAAGAAAGTTGGCAAAAGCAACACAGTTCATAAAACAGAGACGTTCTACAAATCGTGTGTCTGACCAGAGAGCCACCTTGTGATATTTATAAATGTTCAAGTTAAACAAAAAGAAATGAACCATTAGTACTTTTTTTTTTTTTTGACAGGCAGAGTTAGACAGTTAGAGAGAGAGGGAGACAGAGAGAAAGGTCTTCCTTCTGTTGGTTCACCCCCCAAATGGCCGCTATGGCCAGCGCACTGAGCTGATCCAAAGCCAGGAGCCAGGTGCTTCTCCTGGTCTCCCATGGGGTGCAGGGCCCAAGCACTTGGGCCATCCTCCACTGCACTCCCAGGCCACAGCAGAATGCTGGACTGGAAGAGGAGAAACCGGGACTAGAACCCAGGATGCCAGCGCCGCAGGCGGAGGGTTAGCCAATTGAGCCGCAGCGCTGGCTGAACCATTTTTTTTTTTTTTTTTTTAACAGCAGAGTGGACAGTGAGAGAGAGAGCAGAGAGAAAGGTCTTCCTTTTCCGTTGGTTCACTCCCAATGGCCACTGCGGCCAGCACGCTGCGGCCGGCGCACCACACTGATCCGAAGCCAGGAGCCAGGTGCTTCTCCTGGTCTCCCATGCAGGTGCAGGGCCCAAGCACTTGGGCCATCCTCCACTGCACTCCTGGGCCACAGCAGAGAGCTGGCCTGGAAGAGGAGCAACCAGGACAGAATCCGGTGCCTGACTGGGACTAGAACCCAGGGTGCCGGCGCCGCAGGCAGAGGATTAGCCTAGTGAGCCGTGGCACCTACCCGAACCATTGGTTTTTAAAAATTGTCAGATTGATAAGAATTGTTTTAATAAGCAGTAATTTTGTCATAACTATGTCTATAATTTGGATAAATCAGTTTCAAGAGAATTTAGTTACCAGCTGATGAAATTTCCACTCAAATCTCTTGTTTGTCTACTTAAAACTAAGAACACTTATAAATAAATAAGTTATGTATTCAGAATGTGAAAATAAACTTAACTCTTTTGCCTCCACAAAACTCAATTCTCTAAATGGTCTCTTGATTTTCCCCATCATAAGCAAACCGTACTGTTTCAGGGGAAGAAGTACAGCAGCAAATGTGGAAACAACAGCAGACAGAAACAGCAGGTGTCATGTAGCTGCAAAGCCCGAAAAGTACACAGGAGGGCAGAAAGTATGTGGAAAGTCGGTAGCAGGCTTCTCCAACTCCTGTAACCGGCTCCCACACAGCTCCTGAAGGCTGTGCTGAAGGGAATAAAGAAGTTACTGCAGAATAACAGGGAGGAAAGCCACCACGAGATGATTTAGGGCCTGGCTGTGGAAAACCTTGAACAAAAACACATATATTCTTAATGAATTTTTAAAAATTGTAGTGATGGGGACCCAGCGCTGTGGCGTAGTGGGTAAAGCTGCTGCCTGCAGTGCTGGCATCCCATATGGGTGCCAGTTTGAGTCCCAGCTGCTCCACTTCCCATTAAGCTCTCTGCTATGGCCTGGGAGAGCAGTGAAAGATGGCCCAAGTCCTTGGGCCCCTGTGCCCTCGTGGGAGACCCGAGGAGGCTCCTGGCTTCGAGCTTTGGATCAGGGCAGCTCTGGCCATTGTGACCGATTGGGAAGTGAACCAGCGGATTGAAGACCTCTCTCTCTCTCTCTCTCTCTCCCCCCCCCCTTTTTCTCTCTCTCTCTCTCCCTCCCTCCCTCCCTCCCTTTGTCTCCTTTCGTTCTGCCTCTGTGCCTCTCAAATTAATGTTTTGTTTTGTTTTGTTTTTTTAATAGGCCAAACTTGAGCTGGCACTGTGGGATAGTAGGCTAAGCCTCTGCCTGTAATGCTGGCATCCCATATGGGTGTCGATTTGTGTCCTGGCTGCTCGTCTTCTGATCCAGCTCTCTGCTTATGGTCTTGGAAATCAGTAGAAGATGGCCCAAATGTTTGGGTTCCTGCAGCCACATGGAAGACTCATAATAAGCTCCTGGTTCCTGGCTTTAGATCAGCCTAGCTCTGGCCATTGTGGCTATTTGGGGAGTGAACCAGCAAATTGAAGGTCTTTCTCTCTCTCTCTCTCTACCTCTCTCTGTAATTCTTCCTTCCAAATAAATAAATAAATCATTTTAAAAAATCACATCCTAAGGCAATAAAATGATGCTTTTTATTTGAACTTTCATTGGGCTGGCATTGTGACATAGCAAGTTAAACCAGTGCCTGTGATGCCAGTATTCTATATTGGAGCCTGACTGCTCTGCCTCCCTGTCAGCTCCCTGCTAATGCACCTGGGAAGGCAGCACAGGATGGCCCAGGTATTGGGACCCTACAACCCACATGGGAAACCCAGGCTGGCCATTGCAACCATTTGGGGAATGAGCCAACAGATGGAACATCTCTCTGTCTCTCCCTCTTTCTCTGTCATTCTGCTCTTCAAATAAATAAATTAATCATTTTTAAAAGTCTTTTTCATTTAAAAAATCATTTTTTGCATAATAACCTTATCTGTGCATCAAAAAAATGCTAAGATCCCTCTTTGTTTTGCAAAGAAAAGAGGATCAAAAAAATTGCTTGACTAAAATGATCTCTTCAGTAGGTCTAATACCCATGGTCTTTCCAAAACACTACGCCAAAGTACCCATAAAATGATAATTTAAATATGCCTTGCAAAAATTAAATGAAGTTAAAAATACATAAGTTGACCCAATTAGGCACAAAAATTAAGTATCTCATACAGGAAGATTTTCCCTTTAGTGGAAAAGGAATAGATGATTCTAGTGGTCTTAGAACCCTGTTAGGTCATCTGTGAATAAAGGTTTGTGCCTTCCTTGTATCAAAATAAGTTCCAGAGGGACTTACCATTTAAAGGCAAAAATGAGCCCCTTAAAGAGCTGGAGGGAAGTATAGGTGGCTATTTTTATGTCTCTGGTATTCAGACAACTTTACTAAATGTCACAACAAAACAGAAGCCATGAAGGAAGCAATATTTAACTACATAAAATATAAAACCCCTTCTAGCCAAAATACATTATAAATATTTTAGTTAAAATATAAGTATTACTTACATGTCAATAAAAAGTAAAACCCTAAAAATTGAGGGGGTAAGTGCATTGAATAGTAAATTCACATACATATATATACAAATAAACATCCAATAAATATATAAGAATATTCAATCTCAATATACAGATTAAATAAAGAAGCTCAAACTTAAGACAGTATATATTCAATCTAGGCTTACCTATAGGCTAAAAAAATTTTAATCTAGAATAAACTATTCAGTTTAATATTTTAAACTACAAAAAAGTATTTAATTTCTCTGTGCCTCATTAATAAGATGATATTAATAGGACTTACTCTACTTCACAGGGTTATTGCAAGGATCAAAAGACATAATTCCTTTTAAGTTTTCTAGAAAGTGTTTGGCAAATAGTAAGGAGTGAAGAATTTTTAGATGTTAGAATAACAATAAGAACACCTGTTTCACTCCTCAGATTGTCAAAAATGCATACAATACTTCCTATAAGCCTTGAGGAATCAATCCCTCACACACACTACTAGCCAACTGTAAATAGATAGAGTCTTTCAAAAGGACAAAATACATCAAACTTCAGAAATACATATCCTCTGATCTAATTTTTCATCTTCGGGATATTTGTTCTGAGCAAATGAATATCATTTATCAATGTCTTCAAGCCAACTTTGTGGCATAGCAAGTAAAGCCGCTGCCTATGATCCTGTATGGATGCCAGTTTGTATCCCAGCTGCTCCACTCCCAACCCAGTTCCCTGCTAATGGCCTGGAAAAAGCAACAGAAAATGGTCAAAATGTTTGGGCCCCTAACTCCCACTTGGCAGACTCAGATGAAGCTCCTGGCTCCTGGCTTTAGCCTGGCCCAGGCTTGGCCATTGCAGCCAGCAGGGGAATAAACCTGTGGATGGAAGAGTGATTTCTCTCTCTCTCTCTCTCTCTCTCTCTCTCTCTCCATAATTCTGCTCGTCAAATAAATAAATATTTTTAAAAAATAAACGTCTTATTTTAAGAGAAAAATTTAATGGGAAAAATGTATAATTTACATGCCTGGTGATATAAAATGATTAAATAAATTATGATATAGCCATATTCTTCAAAATTTTTTGTTTGCTTTTATTTGAAAAAGAGAAACAGGTAGAGTATTCACATCTACTGGTTAATTCCCCAGATGTCCACAATAGCAGCTGCTGTGTCAAGAAACTCAATCCAGGACCTCCAAATGGGTGGAACTCAAAAGCCATCACTGGCTGCCCCATAGGGTAAACATTAGCAGGAAACAAATTGAGTGCAGGGTTGGGATCTGAACATAGACACTCTGGTATGGGATGTGGGCATCCTAAGTGGTATCCTAACTCTTTCGCCAAATATCTGCCTTGATATACATGCATTAAGCATGTGTCTGTGTGTTTTCATTACATATATGTGTATGCCATATGCATGTTATATTGTGTGTTTAATACTATCTGTGTATTTGCATATATGGCAATTTATGTGGAATATTATATGGCAAAGTATGATGAGATTTCAAGAAAATAATACATAAATATGATGTGCACTCAGGTTATCACTGGAGAGGAATGGTGGCAGATGATTTGAATTTTCTTTCTAACTATTGTCTTCAAAACTTTGTAGTGACTGTTCTTATGATAAGAATATAATAAGAAAGTATGTTGGGGCCAGCGCTGTAACATAGTAGGTTAAGCCTCTGCCTGTGGCACTGGCATCCCATATAGGCATGGTTCAAGTCCCAACTGCTCCCCTTCCAATGCAGCTCCCTGTTTATGTGCCTGGGAAAGCAGTAGAAGATGGCCCCAAGTCCTTGGGCACCTGCACCCATGTGGGAGACCCAGAAGAAGCTCTTGGCTCCTAGCTTTGGATCAGTCTAGCTCTGACTATTGTGGCCATTTAGGGAGTGAACCAGTGGATGGAAGACCTCAATTCTCTCCATCTCGCTGTCTGTAACTCTGCCTCTCAAATAAATAAATAAATCTTTAAAAAGAAAGTATGTTTTTGTTTTCCTTTAGAGCAAAAGAAGGAGTGAGGAATAGAGAACAATGCAGTAGGCATTGGGAGAAGTTGCTTTTAGCTATCCATCTGGTTCAAATTCTAACACAGTAAATAGCAACATTATCTATAAAGCTGCCTCTCATGTAAGTGGTGACAGTCAATCTAAATTTTGCTAATGTGTTTGTAACTAACCAGACTGAATGTTTCTTAAAACCAGCGTAAAGGATGTGAATATATGTAAATCATGTCCCATGGATATGATTTAAACTGTAGCAAAGGACAACTTAAAGGCCATATAAATCAGTAATTCATGTGGGTAATAGAGACATTGCATTCATTTTTCTGACAAACGTTTATTGAACATCTAATTCCATGCCAGTGCTATGCTATATCCTGGTGAGATCAAAGAAAGGAACAGAAATTCTGACCTTGGTGTGGAAAATCTTTCATTCAGGTGGGAAAGAGACCATTGGCAAGTTGACAAGCTCTCAAGTTTGGCAGGAGATGTGTTAAGGGAAGTGCAGTGTGCGGGTCTTATATGGTCTTGCAGATATATATAAAGATCTCTGTCTTCTTTTTTTAACTTTTATTTAATAAATATAAATTTCCAAAGTACAGTTTATGGATTACAATGGCTTTTTCCCCCTCCATAACTTCCCTTCCACCCACAGCCCTCCCTCCTATCTCTCACTCTCTCTCCCATTCCATTCGCATCAAGATTCATTTTCAATTATCTTTATATACAGAAGATCAATTTAGTATATATTAAGTAAAGATTTCAACAGTTTGCACCCACACAGAAACAGAAAGTGTAAAGTACTGTTTGAGTACCAGTTATAGCATTAATTCACATTGTACAACACATTAAAGACAGAGATCCTACATGAAGAGTAAGTGCACAGTGACTCCTGTTGTTGACTTAAAAAATTGACACTCTTCTTTATGGCGTCAGTAATGTCCCTAGGCTCTTGTCATGAGTTGCCAAGGCTATGGAAGCCTTTTGACTTTGTGGGCATTGATCTTATTTAGACAAGGTCATAGTCAAAGTGGAAGTTCTCTCCTCCCTTCAGAGAAAGGTACCTCCTTCTTTGATGACCTGTTCTTTCCACTGTGATTTCACTCGCAGAGATCTATCATTTAGGTCTTCTTTTTTAGCCAGAGTGTCTTGGCTTTCCATGCCTAAAATACTCTCATGGGCTTTTCAGCTGGATCTGAATGCCTTAAGGGCTAATTCTGAGGCCAGAGTGCTGTTTAGGACATCTGCCATTCTATGAGTCTGCTGTGTATCCTGCTTCCCATGTTGGATGGTTCTCTCCCTCTTTTTTTATTCTATCGGTTAGTATTTTCAGACACTAGTCTTGTTTATGTGATCCCTTTGACTTTTAGTCCTATCATTATGATCAATTGTGAACAGAAATTGATCACTTGGACTAGTGAGATGGCATTGGTACATGCCACCTTGATGGGATTGAATTGGAATCCCCTGGCACGTTTCTAACTCTACCATTTGGGGCAAGTCCGATTGAGCATGTCCCAAATTGTACATCTCCTCCCTCTCTTATTCCCACTCTTATATTAAACAGAGATCACTTTTCAGTTAAATTTAAACACCTAAGAATAATTGTGTGTTAATTACAGAGTTCAACCAATAGTATTTAGTAGGAAAAAAAATACTAAAAGGGATAAAGTATTAAGTTGTTCATCAACAGGACAAGGGCTGATCAAGTCACCATTTCTCACAGTGTCCATTTCACTTCAACAGGATTCCTCTTTGGTGCTTGGTTAGTTGTCACCGATCAGGGAGAACATATGTTATTTGTCCCTTTGGGATTGGCTTATTTCACTCAGCATGATGTGTTCCAGATTTTGTTGTAAATGACCGGATTTCATTGTTTTTTACTGCTGTATAGTATTCTATTGAGTACATGTCCCATAATTTCTTTATCCAGTCTACTGTTGATGGGCATTTAGGTTGATTCCAGAGTTCACTGGCCACACCCATCACAAGCCTCTAAGGATCCATCAAAAGCAGACAGTCCACTTAATCTAGGGTCATAGTATACTGAGAAAACCCACCACAGCAAGGGATCTCTGTCTTCTACTCGGAAGTCATTGTAGTGTTTTGAGCATAGAAGTGGCATGCTCTATGTATTATAATATCACCTTAGTAGTTTTCTTGAAATTACAGAATTAGGGACATAAATTGTAAGTATACTGGAATAATTCAGGCAATGATGGGGTAGCTTGGAACAAACTGGTGGCAGTAAGAGATGAGATGAGAAGTTGTTGGAGTCTGTACATATTTGGAAAACAACATCATTTTGAAGAAGTCAACAGAATTTGCTGATGTAAAGAAAACCATGGCATCTGAGGTTGAAAGAAATTAGAAATGACCATTTTAAGACTATGAAGGGGGGCTGGCGCTGTGGCATAGCAGGTAAAACCACCACCTGCAGTGCCAGCATCCCATATGGACATCAGTTCGAGACCTGGCTGCTCCACTTCCCATCCAGCTCTCTGCTGTGGCCTGAGAAAGCAGTAGAAGATGGCCCAAGTCCTTCTCCCAGGTAGGAGACCCAGAAGAGGCTTCTGGCTGCTGGCTTCAGACCGGTACAGCTCTAGCCGTTGCGGCCATCTGGGGAGTGAACCAGCAGATGGAAGACCTCTCTCTCCTTCTCTCCCTCTCCTTCTCTCTCTGTGTAACTCTGACTTTCAAATAAATAAATAAATCTTTTAAAAAATGAACAAAAGAAAAATAGAATCACCATTAAATAAAATGATAAAGATTGCAAGAGGAGCAGCTCTTGGAAGGAAAGATGAGTTCAATGATATGTAAAGTTCAAGATGCCTAATAGACATCTAAATGGAGCTGTCAAAGAGGAAGAGGGATAGAAGAAATTCAGGGGGAGATTTTAGGATTAAGGACTCACATATGTGCGCATCAGAGCATTTAGACAGCATTTTTCATCATGGGAAAAGATAACACTCATAGAGTGAGTATAGTGAGAGATGAGAAGAGAATTAAGATGGAGCTGAGGGACTCCAATGTCAATACACTGAGAATATGGATAGGAACCCACAAATGATAACGAGGAGCAGAAAATATAAATATATATAAAGATAAAATATATAAGATATATGGGGTGCTGATAGGCATTTAGCCTAGAGGTTGAGACACTGGCTAGATGCCAGAGTCTGGGTTCAACTCCCTGCTCTGGTTCCCAATTCCAACTTACTCTGGGCAGTTGATGGCTCAACTAATTGGGTATCTGCCACCCATGTGGCAGACCTGGATTGATTTCCTGGCTCCCAGATTCATCCCAGTATTCCTTATGGCCCTGTAGGCATTTGAGGAATGAATTAGTGGATGGGAACACTCTCCCTTTTCCTCTCTCTTAAATAAAACAAAAAATGAAAGAAGACTGGGTCAATTGTTAAATCTTATGGGTAGGTTGACTAGAGAAGTGGCCACTGGGTTTGGAGACAAGGAAGTTATAGGGAGCTTGAAAGCCCTGGTGTCATGTGAAAATAAAAGGTAAGAAGATAGTGTAAGAGCTGACGCTGTGGCTTAGCCGGTTAAGTTGCCATCTGCAAGGCTGGCATCACATATGGGTGGTGGTTCAAGTCCCAGCTACTCCACTTTGGATCCAGCTTCCTGCTAATGTGCTTAGGAAAGCAGTGGAAGATGGCTCAAGTGCTTGGGCACCTTCACCCACATGGGAGACCCAGAAGCAACTCCTGGCTTCTGCATTCAACTGACCCAGCCATTGCAGCATTTGGGTAGTAAACCAATGGATAGAAAATCTGTGTGTGTGTGTGTGTGTGTGTGTTTGTAACTCTGAGTTTCAAATAAAGAAAGAAAGAATGTAGTACAGCTCTTCCAAGAGTTTTGTGGTTTGAAAAATATAAAAAGAAATTTTAAAGGAGAAAAATGAAACAGATGGAGAAAGAAATCGCATCCAGATGGCATCCAGCTTTTTATTTTTAATATGAGGGAAATAGCAATGGTCTGTATCCTTATAAGAAAAGTGCAGAACACACAGAAAAATTGATGATGCAAGAAGAGAGAGTATTGGAGCAGTGCTCTTGATTAACCAAGGGGGCATGTATCTCACAGACAGAGGCTGTCTCAGTGTGATTCTCTGGGAGAAGAAAGCCTTGTGCATTAATATTTTGTCAGAAGGCTGAAATTCCAAAGCAGCAAAAGTGAGGATGAAGGGAGTGCTGTGGGATAGGAAGGGAAGCTATTAGAATCTTATTGATCTGGCTATAGGCGGTGACAAGGGATTGCTCACTTTTGAGGGTGTCTTCAGAGTACTATAGAGGAGGAAGTAGTAAGTCCCCAGACAACGCGCCTAAAGGGAGAAATGGAAAAAAATATGTTTAGCCGTTCATGTATCCCATCTGTCAAAGTTGTCTCACTAAGGGAAGATTCCGGCTGAGAGGCATGCTGGGAAGCTGGGAAGTGTGGATGCACAGTTAGGGGTCAGGAAGTTGCCATTGGCCTCTGCCTAGAGATCACTCTGGAGACAAGGAAGGAATAGCCTCAGAGTGGACACCTTGTCCAGTGGCAGTAGTAGCATGAACCTAATGAACTCTTTGATGATTTAAACGGTTGGTAAGATAGACCAGGCAGAAAACAAGGAAAACATATAGATTTGAGGTGATGCATAACTGGAAAGAACACAAAAGAGTCAAGCCTTTGGTTGCAGAATTGATTGTTCATCCAAGATAACAAGAGAGATGGCAAGACATACGGGCATAGATGCAGATAGGGAGTAATGAGCTTGTAAAAATTCCTTTCTGTTTGCTTCTATTTTCTCAGTAAGATTATGCAAGAGTGAGAACACAAGATAAAGAGATTCTGGTTTGTGGAGCAAGGAATTTAAAATGGTCTGGTCCCTACCAGGCACTGGGGGCAACAGTGAGGATGCCACTTGGGACAGCTTCGTCCCGTATCAGAGTGTGTGGGATTGAGTTCCCATTCTGCTCCCACTTCCAGCTTCTCCTAAGTCACTCCATGGATGGCATCAGGTGATGGCTCCCTCCCACACACATGGGAGGCTCAGACTGAATTTCAGGTTCCTGACTTTGGATTGACCCAACCCCAGGTCTTGCAGGCATTTGGGAAGTGAACCAGCAAGATGAATGATCTCTCTTTTCTTTCTTTTTTCTTTCTTTCTTTCTTTCTTTCTTTCTTTCTTTCTTTCTTTCTTTCTTTCTTTCTTTCTTTCTTCTTTCTCTCTCTCTCTCTCTCTTTCTCTCTTTCTCTGCAAGTCTCTCTCTGCTCCATTTCTCTGTCTTTCAAATAAAAAATGCAAGTAATTAAATTTTAAAAATTATTTAAATGGCCACAGGAGAATAGGAGTGTAAAAAGACCAGGAAGCCTGAGGGTACTTGCCTAGGAGATCTGCAAAAGCATCCTGTGGAAGGAATCTTGAAGTTAAGACCTTAAGAATGAGTTGAGGGGCCAATGATGTGGTGTAGCAGGTGAAACAGCTGCCTGCAATGCCGGCATCCCATATGGGCGCCAGTTTAAGTCCTGGTTGCTCCACTTCTGAACCGGCTCTCTGCTATGGCCTGGGAAAGCAGTGGAAGATAGCCCAAGCCCTTGGATCCCTGCACCTACGTGGGAGACCTGGAAGAAGCTCCTGGCTCCTGGCTTCGGATCGGTGCAGCTCTGGCCATTGAGGCCATCTGGGGAGTGAACCAGCACATGGAAGACCCCTCCCTCTCTGCCTCCCCTTCTCTCTCTGTGTAACTCTTTCAAATAAATAAATAAATATTTTTTAAAAAGAATGAGTTGAATTTATTCAAATGGACAGGGGACTTATCTTCTGGAAAAGGGAATATAGCATGTGCTAACATTTAACTATGAATAAGTGTATAGTCAGCAAAAAGTAGGAAGAAAATCACAGAAAGAGATGGGTGGAAGATTCGCTCTTTAGGTCTTACATTTCATGAAACTGGATAGATGCTACCTATGATAGGAAATAAATGTTTTAAAATATTAACAAAATATTTAAATTAACAAATAGCTTATTATTCTTAATTGAATGGTTATTATTAAGTAGGAGTTTGGTCATTTGTGACAACATTGTTAAGAAAAATACCCGCTGCAGCATAGTGGGCTAGGCCTCCACCTGCAGCGCTAGCATCCCATATGGGCACTGGTTCATGTCCTGGCTGCTCCTCTTAGGATCCAGCTCTCTGCTGTGGCCTGGGAAAGCAGTAGAAGATGGCCCAAGTGCTTGGGCCCCTGCACCCACGTGGGAGACCTGGAGGAGGCTCCTGGCTCTTGGCTTTGGATCTGCCCAGCTCTAACCATTTTGTCCATTTGGAGAGCGAACCAGTGGATAGAGGACCTTTTTCTCTGTCTCTCCTCTGTCTGTGGCTCTACCTCTCAAATAAATAAATAATTTTTTTAAAAAAATAGCTGGTAAATTATGGTTATTGAAATGCAAGTTAAGAGTTAAGGAATATATAAACACTTGTGAAATTCAGATATATTGGAAATTACTGATGTTCTTAATGAAAGGCACAATTAGTTTCATGACTAGAAAAGTAAGCATAACTGTTATTCACACATCTGAAAAATAGTTATCATTTTGCAGATAATAGACTAACTATATTATATTCGGCTCTTCTTTAATAGCTTCATAGCTATTACATGAAAGGAATTTAATGATATACTTACGATACTTAGTATATTTAGTAAAAGCATCCTAAGAGCATACTCAGAATTGCATAAATACACAACTGTGCAAATACATAGATACTCATAACTTTTGCAGAGAAGCTAGATAAAATGTGAAATGGCAAAACATAAAAATAAAACCAATTACCATCTTGGCAATAAGCATTCCTTCATTCTACTTCGGCATTTCTCTGGAAGTGTGCATTAGCATCAATTCAGATAGTAATGTTTTGATACTAATATCTCTAGGAGTTTTTATATTTCTCATAAATAAACAAAATATACTTGGACATAATGACATCTAAAAGTATAGAGAACAGCAAATATGACAGAAAAGGTATTAATTGTTCTATTTGAAAAGTCATATGCTTATATTAAAATTTTAGGTCTTCATCTAAACTTGCTAACATGTATGCATGTATTTCAACATTTTTTGCATCCAAGTAAACTTATATTTTAATTCCATTGTCCATGAACTTTTATTGTCCTTGTACTGACTGCTCTACATAACTCATGTGTCCTGAAATGCATCTTTGGGGATTTTTTTTATTTTTATTCACTTGTCATAATAGTATTAGTGTGTCCACTACGTTCAGAATTACACTAAGAGCTATGGATATTGCAAAAAGTAGCTTAGTGCCTACACTTTGGGAGATTCTCAGAGACATTTTCTTTTCAATCCCCTGCTCCAATAAGGTCAATGGCTTAAGCCCATGAGGTTCCTCAAAACGGACAAGGAATATGATCGAACAACATGAATCATGAGTGCTTCCATCATTAGCCATTAAAGCACTGCGGGAAATTTAAGTCACTGCATGCATGACATGCTGTGGTCCATGGAGGGGGAGCAGGGCTGTGCCTCCTTTAATTACTCCCATGGAACTGAGCACATGTCTAGCCATGGTCTTTTATTTTACTATTTTCCAAATAATGAGTCCTCTAATTGCTTCAGCTGGAGCAGCCGTGCTCCTTGGCTGGCCAGGGTTCTTTCCCTCTCTGCGTTCCCTGCTTTCTCCACACACACGCACGCACACACACATACATGCGCACATTCTCCCTCCGTCCCCTCCCCTCCCTTTCCCATCTTGTTCGTTTCTTTTGGTCTGAATTTGATGAAGGTCTGGTTTTTACTCCCTGAAACTTTAAGTGGTTGAATTAAATCACAACTTGCTTTGGTCAATCATCCAGGGAGCTCTTTAGGAATTGGGGAAACATTTTATTTACGACCCAGCTTTCCACCTGTGCTGACAAGGCATGGAATTTACAGCTCTATTGCAAGCGTTATAACCAGCACCTCAGAAATTCCACATTCTCCTGCGCTGCATTATTATGGCACATTTGTCAGGCAGCCAATTGCTGTGTCAGCCCCTAATTGATTTATATTAGCATCTGCAGGAATGAGATGGGGGAGGGGTGGAGGTGAGCCTGGTCCCACTTCATGGAACTCAGTTGCCAAACTTCTTGAGGACATGGGAGATGTGTCCACAGAATCCAACACAGATATGCTATTTTTCCTTTTGTTGTATTTTTATGCAGTATGTTTGAAATTACAGATGTTCACAAAGCCGGTATAAACTTTTATTGCTTTGTAAAAAGTCCAAGGAGCTTAGCCTCTCCCTGCCACTATCACTTAGCTATAAAGAACACCTGGCTCTGAAAGGTGGACTTTGCTTTTCCTTTGGTGGCGGATAATGAAACCAAGAAATCCGCAAAATCTTCTCTGACAACCTCATTTACAAAAAAAAAAAAAAAAAAAAAAAAGTGGGAGCTAGCTTTATTAGCTCTTTTTTATACTTAGACCCCACCCCTCCTGGATCAGAAACATAAATCCATATTAACGCATTTAGACACACCCAGTCCGAGGTTAGCTTCAAGTTGAGGGAAACATGGAGGAATCAGCAGGAAGGGATCGTGGTGAGAATGCACAAGACACTCATTCCCTGCAATTTCAGATCTTGGCACAAATGGTTCACAGAACTCCCAACTGGTAGTGGAGACTTGGGGGTATTGGCCAACGTGGTTTTATCTGTTGGTATCTTTGGTGGACATGGCAGTCCATGCCACTCCCTGATGTGCCATATGTAATCCCATTCACAGACTTCAGCTGTGGGTCTGCCTTCTGTTGGTGTGTGAGTGTGAAACAATTTACTTACCTGCATTGTGAAGTTCCTGCAACAAGTGTAGGGGCAAGGGTCTGGGACAGGAGCTACACATTCTGTGAGTGTGGAAACCGCAGAGCTGATGAAAGAAAGGAGGCACGTGAATTTATCTGGGCCTCTGGCTTTGCAGCAACCCCAGCTGAGAGTGGCTCTAGCAAGGGACCTGTCCCTAGAGAACCTATTGGTGAGTCAACAGTGGCCCCAGAAGCAGGCCTGGGTCAAAGTATTCCTTGACTGTCATGTGCTTCGGTCACAGTGCACCTGGCTCACAGAATGTCTGTGTCATAGTGCTTCTCTGGCATTGTGTGCCTGGATCACAACTCACCAGTTACAGGGAGCTTAAACCTGGCTTCATCCCAGTGTACTTGGATCACCTGAAACACCATCTTCCGAGTGTACCTTGATCACACCATGCTGGGGTCACCAGGCTCCTCAGCCCCTGCATCACTCGGGTCCCAGTATATTGGTCACAGAACAACTCTGACACATTTGATGTTAAGTCTTGGCCACTAAGGACCTTGTCTACAGTGTGCCATGGTTACAGAATGTCTTACTCTCTCACACCTGTATCTATGTCATGGGATCACAGCAGCCTTTGCTAATTGCAGGCCTCTATCTCCACATACTTGGGATACAGCATGCCTAGCAGCCTTTGGTCACTAAAACGTGATGCTTACCCTGTACTGTACCACTGTGTACTGGGATCATGGCTCACGTGGGTCTGAACATGACTTGGTCACAATGTCACTTCTATTTATTTGCAAAGCTGTGGTAGAAATAATCTCTTGTAGTTTCGGTGTTATCATCAAGGGGTGGAGGAAAAAGGATGAGATTCCAGAAACAGAGTGAGATATTATATAACTAGTTTCAGAGGCGCTCAAAATTATGTTGATATTTATGGTAAAACAAACAAACAAACTTGGGTCATGTTAAAGTGAGCATTTTGTAAATATGCATGCATACACAAAATTTCTCTTGGTGATAGTGTTGGGAGTTCACTTTTGTTCTTTTGCCTTTGTAAATGTCTATTTTTTTTGACAGTTTGTGATTGCTTGATTTTTTTTTTTTTTTAGATTTTATGTATTTATTTGAGAGGTAGAGTTATAGACAGTGAGAGGGAGAGACACAGAGATCTTCCATCTGCTGGTTCACTACCTAAATGGCCGCAACAGCCAGAGCTGCGCTGATCTGAAGCCAGGAGCCAGGAGCTTCTTCCGGGTCTCCCATGTGGGTGCAGGGGCCCAAGGACTTGGGCCATCTTCTACTGCTTTCCCAGGCCACAGCAGAGAGCTGGACTGGGAGAGGAGCAGCTGGGGCTAGAACCGGTGCCCATGTAGGATGCCAGCACTGCAGGTGGAGGATTAACCTAGTGTGCAACGACGCCAGCCCGATTGATTGATTTTAAAGAAAGGAAACTCCTTTCATTAAGACCCACCTCCCACAGTCACTGGACACCTTGCCAGGAAGTTGCCAGCGAGACTCACTTCTCCCTCTGGCTTCCAGATGCTGCCTTTGCCACTCCCAAGGACCACATTGAGATAGTGGTGGGGATGGGCAGGAATTTATCTCTTCAGCTTTACCTCTTTAAGACTATGGCTGTCCTTGCCAAACAAAATATGACAATGTATTTATATTTTTAAAAATATATTTATTTTATGTAAGAGGCAGTGAGACAGGCAGAAAGAGAAAGAGAGCTCACATGAACTGGTTCACTCCCTAAATGCCCACAATGACCAGATATGGGCGGGGCTAAAACCGAGACCCAGGGACTCTATCCAGGTCTTCCATATGGGTGGCAGGAACCCAATTATTTGAGCCATCATCAATTAATCCCAGGGTCTGCATTAGCAGGAATCTGGAATCAAGAACCAGAGCTGGGAATTAAACCAGATACTCAAATATAGGATGTGAGTGTCCTAATAGGTGTCTTAAGACCAAACTCTAGCCTCTGATAGCATATTCCTATGCACAAACCATTCAATGAGTCTTTGTTAAATTATCTATGGTTAAGTCCATTCTTCTCTTCCCTGAAGGAATTCCTTAAATTCTAGAAAACAAAGTCTTTAGTGACTATTTTCCCATTTTTCTTGGTTTCCATGTTGAAATACAATTTCAGCCTGCTACAGAGCAGGTTACATTATTTAACCTGAAGAAGCTCTGGAGATGATTCCACAACGTCCTTTGGTCCCCTGCAATTGAATAAAGTTCTTCTCCATTGCTGGGGTTATCAATCTTCAGCAAAAGCCTATTGTTAATCCCAACCATAATTAAAGGACTTGCCCCAAGGTAATTCATAAAGTATCTGTCGCTCCCCCTCTTCGTGGAAGAACGACACAGGACCCTGCGCTGTTCTTTTGTCTGCTCGGCCCTCCCCGGGTTTGCTGCTGGTTCTTCCCGGGTTGGCTACTGTCCCTTCCCGGGTTGGCTACCATCCCTTCCACCTCCGTGGAAGGGCGGTTCCCCCTGCCACATTCCCCACTTCCGCAGGGGAGCGGCACACCGCCGGCCGGCTCTCTCGGGGGCTGCACAGGTGTTCCCCTTAGATGTTCCCCTTAGATGTTCCTGGTGCATGCCGTCTCTCTCCTCCTTTATAGTCCTCCTCCGCCAATCCTAACTCGGCTGCCCACACGCTGAGTATGCTGCTCTCCTCCAATCAGGAGTAGGTCCTACAGTTTATTGGTTGAACTGGAGGCAGCTGCGTAGAAGCTGTTTTCTCCTCTCCCAGCGCCATATTGTGGGAGAGCAGATGCATAGAATAAGTCTTAATTCCAGTAACTCAGTCCAGTCCGGGTTGCTCCCCACAGTATCAGCTGAACCACAATAAGAACGTGGAGTCCAGTTTCATCGGTAGAATCCTGGGCCCTGACACCCAGCCTTTATAGGTCCCTGCAGTTTTCCAATTGCTTTTGTGTAGGCATCTCCCTTTATCTCCACAGCATTCCTGTGACAAAAATTGTATTTATTTTATTAACCCATGTTTTTCAAGTAAGGAAATAAAATTTAATTTGTAATTTCTGGTAACACTCAAAGGGTAGTTTCAAGTCAGACAGTTCAAATCTTTATGCTTTAACCTATGATCCGAGATACAGCTTTTCATTTAAGTCCATAATATCAGAATGAAATTAATGTGGTCAGTGTAGGAGCAGATCCTATTGTACTATAATAAGGAAAACTTTATCCAAGATTTTTATGGGAAGAAGCAGAACCAAGTCTCCTATTTGTCACATGTTATGCAATAATAGTAAGAATGAAAGAAGTTATAGTAAAGCTGTATTTAATCCAGGTGCTGGGAACCATACTCTTACTTGTAAACTTCTTAGCAACTGCAGAAAGTAGGTGTTACCTCCAATTTTCATGTAGTGAAACTGCGGCTTAGAAATACTCACTAATTCACGTTAGATGATGGGGTTATAGCAGTGACTGGAGTCCAGGTGTCGAGGTATGCCTTGGATTTCATCACTAAACTGGTGCTTCCCGTTAAATTATAAATTTTATTTTATTTTTATAATACTCTTGATGCTTATTTCATGGATAAAAATCATGTACACAATTTGTTTATATTAGGACGTTGCTCCATTATTTCTATCCCTCAACATACTTCCCTTATTCAATAGTGAATGCCCCAGGCATTTAAAAAAAAAAAAGGAAAAAAAACGAGGCCTCCTTGAAAAAAATCTCAATTGCAAATATGTTTAGTTTCTCTGTTTCTTTCCAATTTTCTCTTCATAAAGTTGATGAGACTTTTTGATTATGGGAAGGAAGATACATAATTTGACCACTTTTACCAGTTGATATTAAATTTTTCACAAAGTAATCATTCAATCATATACTATTAGTTAGCTTGCACACTTATACTTTAATCTTTAAAACGTGGTCAATAAGAATCCACTTTATGGATTCTTTTGGAGTTCTTAGAACATATTTTGTTGAAGGACACGCATGGTCAGAATTTTATCTGGGCACAGGGATCTAGAGTATGAGGAAAATGACATTAGCTTTCACAAGCTCAAACACTGAAAATTACTACACTGAAGATTAGGAACCTTAGGTTCCAGTCACAACATATCTAACTTGACTTAATGTCTTAAATAGGTTTTTATTGCACTCATTCATAAAACACTTCTGAGATTCTTTGGTTCTCAAGTAGCTAGCTGTATTTGTAAGAATGACTTTCATTAATTCCTTCTTCCGAGTTGGCAAACTGACTCAATTCTACATTACCCTAAGAATAACTTCTAATCATGATCTTGTTTCTTTGTTTGTTTTTTTTTTAAAGGCTTATTTATTTATTTTGAAAGGCAGAGTTACAGAGTCAGAGAGAGGGAGAGAGAGAGTCTTCTACCCACTGGTTCACTTCCCAGATGGCTAAAACGGTCGGAGCTGTGCCAATCTGAAGCCAGTTTTTCCTGGTCTCCCACACTGTTGCAGGGGCCCAAGGACTTGGGCCATCTTCTACTGCCTTCCCAGGCCATAGCAGAGAGCTGGATCAGTAGTGGAGCAGCCAGGACTGGAACCGGCACCCATTTGGGATGCTGGCACCAGCCCCATGATCTTGTTTCAAAGCCATGAACACCACTCTCCATGCACTGCCACATTTCTTGCTAATAAAGCCTACATTTTTTTTTTAAAGATTTATTTTATTTATTTGAAAGAATTACAGAGAGAGGTAGAGACAGAGTGGGAGAGGTCTTCTGTCCACTGGTTCACTCCCCAGATGGCCTCAACAGCTGGAGCTGAGCCGATCCAAAGCCAGGAGCTTCTTCTGGGTCTCCCACATGGGTTCAGGGGCTCAAGGACTTGGGCCATCTTCTACTGCTTTCCCAGGCCATAGCAGAGAGCTGGATCAGAAGAGGAGCAGCCGGGACTAGAACCGGCACCCATATGGGATGGCCGCACTTCAGGCCAGGGCTTTAACCCGCTGCACTACAGCGCCAGCCCCTAGCCTACATTTCTTGTCTTCACTTCAAAATCACTATTGAACATAACTCAAGCGGTCCTCCCACCACTGCTCTTCTGACATTGATCTGACAGAGCCAAATACACACCCCAAATAAAGAGCATTGATGGCTTGCATCCTGCTGGAGGTTTCCATAGTAACTGACATTGAAGAAATGCATTGGCTATTGGTCAGTGAGAAAGAAGTCCGAGACCTAAGAACAAAGTGGTCAACTCCATATAGGATAAAGAGCTTATTTTTGGACAGTTTACATACGGGATTCCACACCAGGGCAGACAGATAATCCATTTAGAAGCTATAATGAACTTTTTTTTTTAATACAGGGCAGCAGGGGGGGGGAATTTTTGTACATTCAAGTTTAATAGGGTAAAGGATAGGAGTGATTTTACAACATTCCTTCGTTTGCTGTAGGAGCTAGCCCCTCAGGCACCCTGCTGCTAGTCCTGACCTTATCAGGAAGACTTGTGAGAGCACTTAAGGTTCATGACCGGGGAGCAACAGCAGCTAGTCTAGCAGGTGGCTTTCTTCTGAGAGGAGGAGAGGAGAAGGGGGGAGGGGAAGGGAGAGCAGGAGATATCAAAACGGAGGGGAGAGACTCAAGATGACATTACTATGATCTGCTGTCACACATGCATCACCGACACAGAGGCCACAAAGACACATGTTCAAATCTTGTGTCCTCTAGCACTCACTGGCCTGGGGGGAAATATCTAACTCTTTGGAGTTTCAGATGTATCATCTATATAAAAAGGGAGAAGTATCACACTGAACAATTATAACCTCTGAATAAGTGACATGCTAATGATTCTAGAATCGCGTGGGATACTTCCTGTGCGATTCGTGCCCCAGCAACACTTTGACTATAAGAGGATCTCCTGTAGAGTTGCATCATTGCTATCATTGCTCTTCTTTCCCTAATCAGCCACTGTAATTATACCCTGCATGCAACTCCAAATCCTCTACTCCTTAGCTTCACTCTTCTCACGGGACACAGCTGGAATGCTCTGCCTTCTCCATGCCTGCGTGTGTGCAGCTGAATAAGACTACAGAAACACATGCCACAAATATGCCTCAGATGCGCGGGGCCCACAAGGCAACCTAGACAGTGTACTACAGTGTACTATGTATTTCATTACTTCACTCTCTCACTCTACTCCTGTGGAACTGCTGATGTCTCCTCCACTAATGTCAACCTCAGCCGGCCATTGCTCACCGAGAAATTATAAAGTGCCAGAGAGGAGCTCCCGCAAGCTGCCGCCATTACATTTACCTACTCTCCAGTGTATCTTTTTTTTTTTTTTTTTTTTTTTGACAGGCAGAGTGGACAGAGAGAGAGACAGGGAGAAAGGTCTTCCTTTTCCGTTGGTTCACCCTCCAATGGCCACTGCGGCCAGCACACCGTGCTTCTCCTGGTCTCCCATGCGGGTGCAGGGCCCAAGCACTTGGGCCATCTTCAATTCTGTGGCACTCCCGGGCCACAGCAGAGAGCTGGACTGGAAGAGGAGCCACTGGGACAGAACCGGCGCCCCGACCAGGACTAGAACCCAGGATGCTGGTGCCACAGGCGGAGGATTAGCCTAGTGAGCTGCGGCGCCAGCCAAGTGTCAGTATTTTGTATAATCCCTGTCCCTCCTTATATCAGTGTGGCCACATCATCCATACTCACAAGCCAAGGTGGCTGCTGGTATTCTAGACTTCACCCTGAAACACACTCTGTCTGCAGCAAGTTTTTTTTTTTTTTAAGATTTTATTTATTTATTTGAGCAGTAGAGTTGCAGACAGTGAGAGGGAGAGAGAGAGAAATGTCTTCCAGCTGCTGGTGCAGCCATTGGAGGGGGTAAACCAGAGCATGGATGATCTCTCTCTTTCTCTGTCCGTCTCTAACTCTCTCTCTCTCTCTGCAACTCTGCCTTTCAAATAAATCATGAAAAAAAAAAAAGCTATCAGAGAGAAAAGTTGGATCAGAAGCAAAGAAATGACAGAGCAAAAACAAAGTCCAACTAATGATTCCGGAAGTCAGTGGAGTAACATCTTTGAAATACTAAGGAAAAACTACCATCCCCTTACTACTTTCTTACTATCTAAGTCATAATTCAAGAGGGAGCATAAATGAAGAAAACGTTAGACTTCCCAAAGCAACGACAATGTAGTTTCCAACAGGCTTCAAGAGCTCCTGAGGAATACAGTTCATCAAGAAGAAAACTGTACTAAAAATAGTGAAATTCAATTTTAAAGCAATGATAAATGAAGGAATGGTAAAATATGTTGGTCAATCGGATCGAATATGAATCACAATGAATCGAATCTAGAATCACAATGATGACAGTGGGAGTGGTAGTAAGATGTGGGGTTAAGGTGGGAGGAAAATGGGCTATTATCTTGCTTTGGAAAAGGACAGAGAAGTACTGCCTTTTATTAGAAATAAATAAGAGAAGAAAATGAAAGAGGCAGATAGAGACAGAGAAAGGGACAGCGGAAAAAAGCATGTGAAGTTTTAATTAAAACTTCTCAATGAATAAAAATACAACGTCTAGGATTCATTTTAGCAGGGGAAAAGAAAAAAAAAGAAAAATGTCAGCAGTATCGCAGGAGTCTGGAAAGGGGAAAAAATGAAGAAAGCAGCAAGAATGAGAAACGGGACAAAAACAGCAGAATTAATTCCAAATATGTGAGTAGTCCTCAAGTGACAGGAGCATAAATTCACGGTGATGGTTAATTTCATGTGCCAACCTGACTAGGCTAAGGGATGCCCAGAAGGCTGGAAAAACATTCTATCTGGATGTGTCTGGATGTCTCTCCTGGTGTTCCCAGACTCTAAGACTGAGCAGAGCCACTCCTGGCAGTGTGGGTGGTCAGCATCTGATCCATGCAGGGCCCAGAGAGAGCAGAAAGGTGGAGGAGGGAGAGCTGGGACATCGGAGCTCGATTTCTCAGGACTTCCGTGTCAGACTGAGCCTAACACATCGTCTCCCCCTGGTTTTTGGGTCTTCAGACTCACAAGTCACACTGCTGGTTCTCCTGGGTCTCCAAGTAGCAGACAACAGATTGTGGGATTCCTCAGCCTCCATAATTGTGTGAAACAATTCCCATCACAACCCTCCCCCATACAGATGTGTGTGTGTGTCCTATTGATTCTATTTCTCCAGGAAACGAATACACTCGCATACTAAAAGTAAAGACTTGGGGAAATTTTTAGGTATACTGTACTTAAAACAGAAACAATTTGTATATGTGTGTGTATAGCAAAAAATATCCAATATAAAACTTAACCATCTTCAGGGCAGACATTTGGGGCAGTGGTTAAGATGCCCCTTAGGATGCCCCATCCCTCTACCAGAATGCCTGGGTTTGAGTCCCAGTCTGCTCCAATCCCAGCTTTCCACTGATGCTTACCTTGGGAGACAGTGGTGATGGCTCAAGTGGATGAGTTCCTGCCACCCAGGTAGGACACACCGATTGTGTTCCAGGCTCCTGGCTTTGGCCTGGCCCAAACCTGGCTATCATGGGTATTTGGGGAGTGAATTAGTGGATGGAGGGACTGTTTGTCTCTGTTTCAAATAAACAAAAAAAATTTTTTTACATACCATCTTAACAACTTTTAAGTGTATAGTTCAGTAGTGTTAACTATATTTGCCATGTTGTGGAACAGGTCTCCAGAAATTTTTCACTTGGCAAATTGGAAACTCTATCCTCATTAAATAAGAACTGCTATTTCCCCTAACCCAATTCTTACAAACCAACATTCTACTTTTTGTTCTTATGAGTTTTACTACTCTAGATACCTAAGTAGAATCATACCTCAAAAACGGTACAGATTGAAAATGACAGGATTGGAAAAGATATACAAAGTAAATAAAAATTAACTTGGTGTAGGATAGATTGATATCAGCTACTCCAAGCAGTTAAATTCTGAACATTGCTTTTTAAAGGAGTGGGCCATGGTAGAAGCATCGATGATGGAGACAAAGAAAAATTATCAGCAGACGCAAGTAGATCTAGGAGAATATAGAAATTCAGAAATACCTACAAACGTTGAACATTTGGCCTAGCAGGTACAAAGCACATCCCAGGTCACAGTGCCTGGGGTGGATGCACAGCTCTTGCTAATGCAGACCACGGGAGGCGTGGTGATTGCTCAATGACTGGTTTCCTGCCACCCGCATGGGAGACAGGGATCGAGTTCCCAGATCCTGCTTTGGCCTGAGCCAGTCCTGGATGTTACAGGCATTTGGGGAATGAGCCAGTGATATGAATTCTGTTTATATCTTACTCTCACTGTTATGTATTAATGTATTAGCCCAGTAAAAATAGATTGTAAAAATACTTTAGGTCGGTGCCGCGGCTCAATAGGCTAATCCTCTGCCTAGCGGCACCGGCACACCGGGTTCTAGTCCCAGTCGGGGCGCTGGATTCTGTCCCGGTTGCCCGTCTTCCAGGCCAGCTCTCTGCTGTGGCCCGGGAGTGCCACAGGATTGAGGATGGCCCAAGTGCTTGGGTCCTGCACCCCAAGGGAGACCAGGATAAGCACCTGGCTCCTGCCTTCGGATCAGCGCGGTGCGCCGGCCGTGGCGGCCATTGGAGGGTGAACCAACGGCAAAGGAAGACCTTTCTTTCTCTCTCTCTCTCTCTCTGTCCACTCTGCCTATTAAAAAAAAAAAAAATACAACTTTAAGAAGTTCAAGGGAAATGTACATGATGGAAAAACTATACAGCAATTTTAAAAATTTTGCACCAAAATAAGCTCAATTCCATCTCCCATGATCCTTGGGAAGCACGTTGGTATCATCCATTTTAGAGGTTAGGAGTATTAGTGATTTTAGTAAAACCAATTTCCATTGAATTTAACAAACTCATCTCTCTCTACATTGAAGAACTATGCTTTGAAGAAGTTTGAGAAAAATAGGGGACAGTATCATCCAGAGGTGAGGATGAGGCAAGACGGACCTGGACCTCTTGTCCTCAGAGGTTGACAAGAGCAAAGACAGTGGGGCAGCAACTTCTCCTTCCAGCTACTTCTCTAATTCCCACATACCTTTCATGAGAAACCACTCACCACTGCTCCTACAGGAAAAAAATCTCTGGCACACCCTGACACCTGTTTACCTTTAGGCTGTGGGTGAACTGATTTTCCTGCTAAATGCCAGACCAACATGATCTGGTGATTGTTTCCAAAACAGATCTTTTGATTTTCTTTCTTTCTAGAAAATGTCCTATTGGCATACACATTAACCATTTACATTAACCATATACATAACCAGGATTTGCCACACAATGACATTACCATTGGTGCTTCCCTATGGTGTTGTGTTGGATGGGAAACAGCTGGTAGGCTTGCAGTAAAGGTTTGATCTTTGAGGAGGAGCTGGACTCTCAGATAAGAGAGAAAACATCCCAGGGCAATAGTTTTGTCATCTACCTAGGAATTCGAGTGAAGAATATTTGTTTTAAATATTGTTATCACAATCATAGCATTGAAGAGTGCTTATCACAGGAGCCATTCAGTAAGTGGTTGTTGCACCAGAGATGAGATAATGGCATGCAGCAGAACACTTGGCTGAATAAGGACACTGTGCACAGGAGCTGGTAAACAGGTACTGTACAGTTCAAACTGTGGAAGTGGTGGGGGGAAGGAGTGAGGGCGGGGCTTGCAAGATGGGCTGGGATCAGTGTACGAAGGATCCCAAGCTAGCCACTGAGGGTTGTTCAATGGGGAAGTGGCCCATTTCTATCTATTTCAGAAGTTATTTTAGAAAGACCATTGTGGGAACAGTGGAGACAATCAATGGATAAGAGCAGGGAGCAGTTAAGGCACCACGGCAACAGAAAGATAAGGGTCAGAACTCCCGCTGTGGCAGTGGGAGACCAGGGAAGGCACGGAAGGCCTTGAGAACACTCAGGTCGACCCGAAAGCTGCTGATCACTGCTGATTAAACAAGAAAAGGGAGTCCCAGAACAGGAATGGGTTGGAGATGCAGGTGGAGAAAACAGATAATCAGCTTAGTCTGGGACGTGCTGGGGGCAGTGCATTCAAAACCACCAGAAGTACAGTCCGCAGGCAAACACTGCAGAGGCAAAGCTGGTGCCAGTGACAGGGGCTGGAGAAGCTACAGCATGGAACGCTGCAATACCAGCACTGGGCTATGAACTGCTGCTTGTCCTCCTGATAATTAGGACATGGATTATTTCACTGAATTTCATTTCACCTGGACAAAATACACAACTAAGTACATAAAAATCAAGCATCTGATTACCAAATTTCAACTCTTGAGCTGTACACAAGTCCAAATAAAATTATATGCAAAAATTTCAAACCACCAAAACAATAATAATCTCATGAAGGTATTAGGTGCTATGTTCAAACTTGATTAATTAAGAAAGGTAAATTTGTTAAAGCCAAAATCAGCCATGAAATCTAACAGATTTATGAAAAAGATAAAACCGTAGAAACAATAAAAAATTAAACTTCAACAGATGCAAATTGCTGTTTGAAATTTTAAAAAGTGTTCTTAAGGCCGGCGCTGCGGCTCACTAGGCTAATCCTCCACCTGTGGCGTCGGTCGCTCCTCTTCCAGGCCAGCTCTCTGCTGTGGCCCGGGAGGGCAGTGGAGGATGGCCCAAGTGCTTGGGTCCTGCACCCGCATGGGAGACCAGGAGAAGCACCTGGCTACTGGCTTCAGATCAGCGCGGTGCGCCGGCCACAGTGGCCATTGGGGGGTGAACCAACGGAAAAGGAAGACCTTTATCTGTCTCTCTCTCTGTCCACTCTGCCTGTCAAAAAAAAAGTAAATAAAAAAAGTGTTCTTAAAAGGTCTTCAGCTGGAAACCATCATATTTGTGAAATCAGTCAGTTCCCAAAAGACAGACATTGTATTTTTTCCCTGACCTGGGGTAACTAATGGAGTACCTGAAATATAGTGGAGTAAAATGGATATTCTGAGATTCTATGGTTGTTTACAGCCCTTGCCTCTTCTGTTGAGGAACAGTGCCTTTTTTTCTTCATATATTTGTTAAACTTTTTACTTAGCGTAGGGTTAACCATATGATCATTAAATAAACTGAAAATAGGTCTTTGTAAAAATTAGGAGTGGGAATAGGAGAGGGAGTAAGAAGGGAGGGAGTGTGGGTGGGAGAGAGGGCAGGGTGGGAAGTATCTCTATGTTCCCAAAACTGTATATATGAAACACATGAAACTTGGACAACTTAGTTTTTAAAAATTACATATACCAAATAAAAAGCTCTTTAGCCCAATTCTAACAAAAAGGAACACAGACTCTTCATTAAATTTCTTGCGTTCATGGATGTCAATCATCACATGGCAGGTATGAAATTCAGGATATGGAATTCACATAGACCCTGCACCCTAAATGAAGGGCAGAGGAATAGAAAATGAACTTGGGGTTTTTACAATATGAAGGATGAACTTGATCAATGGGCACATTCCAATCTATAATTGACTTTCCTATGTTTTATTTTGATCACTTCTCTCACGTAAAAGCTAGCATTTTTATAAAAAAAATCCAACCCATTATCAAATTTCTTAAAAATGGCCCAAAATATTATGATAATTCCATAAACAAACAGACAAACCCCTCTATTACAAAAAATACCAACTTAAATGTCTCTCTGCCACTTTGGGTCAAATCTGAACCTCTCAAGACTGTTTGAGTACTCTTATTATATATTAGCTTAAGAAATGCCTCACAGAAAAGCTAAGTTCTGGTAACTGGATATTTCTGGAGTATTGAAATCATTCAATTCATGGGGAAACTGTACCCCTCTTTGAAGACTCTAATAGTTTTGGCAGCACATTGTGTTACTTAATGTGTTAACAGAGTGCTGTCTTAAAAAATAGTGAGTTCTAAATTATCCTATTACCCAAGTCCAGTCATTACACATGCCAAGAGAAAGACAGAGCAAGCATTTTGCAATGACACTTGGTTTTCCTTCTCTGAAAAATACCAATGTAGCACATTCATAATCTTGGTTATAAATGACTTCCTATCACACTAAATGAAAATGACTAAAATCTCTCATGTATGCATAAATATCAAGATACTTTACTTTTTTCCCCTATCAATTCTTAAAAAAGTAGTGTGATTTGTTCTATTGTGAAAAATGACTTCAGTTTCCTTCCATTGGACAGCTGTGGGAATGAACTGTAAATGTTTCAAAGATTTAAATTTTTATAAAATGTTGCCATGATTAAGAAATGTTTCTTCCTCAACATCTTATAAAACAGGTAAGATTATAATACAGTAACTACCTTATCATTGATGTCAATAGAATTAAGGAAAAAAAATCAGGAACCAGAGAAGCCTAAAAATTTTAAGCAGTTCTCCCCATAAATAAGCCAAATGACTTGACATTTATCTACTTTCTTTCATTAAGTCTGTTACTTTATGACATCTGACACATATTCATCTTGTTAATTCAATATAGATTCTCAAAATCTTAAGGTTAAGCGACACATAACAAGGTTTTGGTCATCGATAGACTGTACATACAGTGGGGATCCCATAAGACTGCATCACACAGCAACGTCTTGGTTGTGTTAATTTGTGTAAGCACATTCCATGACGTTCACATAAGAAAATCACCTAACGACACCTTCTGATGCATTTTCCAGAATGTTTCCCCACAGTTAAGCCACACACGGCTATATAAGCTCTTCCTGCAAATGTCAAAGAGAAATTAAGTTCCTCTTTCTCCAATTACATCTAATGTACAAGTTTCAACACCAAAGCAGAGTAAAGGAATAAAATCATATTAATGCACAGTGACTCTAATTTCTGAATTTCAGATGTTAATGATTTAAACCTTTGTGCTTCAGTCTGGAAAAATTAAATCCTTTTAAAGAAGTTCATAATCATCGAAAGAGCCCCAATCGCTGTTTGCATCACATCTGGCAATAATGAAGACAAAATAACAATGAGATTTTGAAAACCTGGCAATATGATAAAGCCAAAGCATATGAAACTGCTTCTCCGTACTAAAGTCACCGGTGGTCCCAGGAAGGATCGACTTCCTGTCTTGGATTCTGGCATCGAAATTAAAGGAGGGAAACCTTACTGCAGTCTGGGTTCTAGGCTCCTGGTTCACAAACAGCAAAAGTCTAAACTCACTGGGCAGGAAAACCTCATCCCCAACACATCCTGGGAAGAATCTGCTTTTCTTATAGCTGCTTTCAATTTAGCTCAAAGAAGTGACAATGGCATAAAGTCACACCTTCAGGCATTTATTAACTCCTTTCATGTTATCCAACTTACCTTGGGCACGAGGCTTTTTCTTTACACTACACATATGAACACCAGAATTATTAAGCCTAAGAATTTGGTCCCATACAATTAAACTCTCATCTAGTTTTGAAAATATGATTACATTCATTTCTGTCTATGTAAGCGCCAGTTATATAATGACATTTTCATCCAACACTATTTAAAAGAAAAGTTTTAGGCAGTTTTATGTGCTTAAGTAATGGACTCCATACTTACTTTTTAACAAGTAGAGCTGTGATGACCAAAGTAGGAAAGTATTTTGTTAACTCTTAAAGAATGTTGCAGAAGGGCATAGAAGTATCATTTTCACACAAGCTACTCACCCAGCAAAAAAAAATCAGCAAGAATGGAAAATAATTCCACCAGCATTCCATTACAACCTGGCACAGTGGATGAAAATTTACCTCGGCTACAGCCACGTTAGCTTTAGACATGGGAAATAAATAACAAAAGGGATGGCGAATACGGCAGAAGGTATTAGACCACCTAAGGCACTGCTAAAATTTAGGAAACATGCATTCAGCAGTGACCTAAGCACTGGTTTTTACACTATACCACACCAGACTGCAGAAACATACCTTTTTCTGCTGGTAGTATTAGGAACAAACTAACATGCCTCCAATTTTTGTTTACATATTTCTCATTTACAATGTGCTTGCAGACATACCAACCTGATAGGAATCTGTATTACAATTCTGAGAGGTAAGCAACATGGTCATTTCTGTTCCTCCCTTAATGAGCTAAGTACAGTTTTCATCAATGTGAGATATAATACTGTGAGGTAATTAAGCCAAGAAACATGTTGCAAACAATATTGCTATTGTATAAATGGGGCTCAGCATTGGCATGACACATTTTATTAGATGTAATGTGCAAAATAAGATGAAGTGACCTCTATCCAAAAAAGATACAAGACAGTTATTATTTAAAATGCTTTAGTACTCACTTTCAATAAAAAGAAATCTGGCATTATAAAAATACATAAAATAGTCATGGATTTATACCATTAATTTACATAAGATACTTTTTTGGCATAAAACAAAGTTATAAAATAGTTTAAAGGGGTATTTTTATATGAAAGTTATTTCCAGTATAAAATTTTTATAACTTTTTGTAATTTTGGTTCATCTGTATAAATAAGGCATTTTGTCCTTTTAAAATTCATAGCTCCATTTAAAAACATAGGATTCTCTCTCTTTTAAATAAAGTCCACTTGAGGTAGTACGTTAGAATTTTCCCTTGGTCCCATTCAGTCTATGTGTCCAGGTCGAAAGACTGACAATTTGGAGTCCTACTGTTTTCTATGGTCTGTTTATAGGAACATGAGTGATTTTCTTCCTGAAAATCTGTCCTTTCTCTCTCTTCTTCCTCTGACTCAGAGTCCAGGTCTGGGGAAGACGGAGGTTTCAAGTGAAAGGCTCTGGGCTGGCCATCTGGCGTCTGTCCAGAGCCTGCAAAGGCGTCTAGGTGAGGTCTCCTCAGAGGTTTTCCAAACGTACCTGTAAGAAAAGAAAGCTCCCTTGAGCACACAGGTCCTTCTGCCACCACACATGTCAACAGAACTCATTACGAAACTCGAGGCACCTGAGCCACAAACGCGCAGGGGTTGTTTTTGCAAGCGTACACCCACGATGTATCTGGATTGTCTGTGCGTGGACAGAACACGCACACGGTGCCTGCATACCCGTGCATGGACAGAACACACACATGGAGCCTGCATACTCCCATGTGGACAGGCTGATCACTGTACTGAGGGCAGGGTGTGCATGCTCCCTCTTATTTACAGCCATGAAACAAATGCATCGAATCTCTACCACTTCTCATGGCCTAAAGTAGCATAAATCATTGCACAAGGAAGTTGCCCAAATCTTAGCTTCAGTTCGCAAGGGCTCGTAACTCTTCCAGGAGTGCATCTGCAGAGTAACAAAAAAGGGAACTGTGCCTGAACCCAGAAAAGTTTCTATCAAAATAATCCTTTCTTACTCAACTGTGGCAAACCCTTATTCAATTCCTATCTTCAGTCCGTAAAATCAATTACAATCATTTTCTCAAAAAGGAATAGGCAAAATACAGAATTTCTTAAAAGCTGGGTAAAATGTTTTAAAATTCTACTTCGCTTAATTTGGGGGAAAAATTAAAAAAATAAAACACAAAAATAAAAAAAAAAATAAAATAAAACAAAGCAGGGCAAGGTAAGGCATCTTGTCCCATATTGCTCCATTCAGCAAAAGGCGGATCTGTGTTCTTCCGTCCGCTGTTCCCACCCTAGACCCGCACGTCCACCCTGGGCTCAAGGCTGCGGCCGCCTCCTTCTGCCAGAGGTGGCCGCACTGGTCTGAGTGGCGGCTGCTGCCAGGTAGGATGGCGCTCTCCACCCTGCTTCTGCGGGTTCAGCTAGCAGCCGGCAGACACGGCAAGCCACAGTCACGCCGAGCGCACGGCCCCACCCCGAAGGCTGCTGGAGCCCAAAACCACTTTTTCCACATGGCTGATGAGCTGAGCTCCTAAGCCACTCCCCGAGCTCTGGTCTCCCAGACGATGCCACCCACAGCGTTACCCAGAAAACTCCTAAGGGTGATCTTAGACACAGATTAAATACATAATCAAGAAAAATCCCCACGTCTGCCTTTGCACTTAAAAATACTTAAAACTAACTAGTTAAAAAAAAAAAAAAAAGAAGAAGACTCTGTTGTCACCCATGTGACACTCACAGAGCACCGCTCTCCCACACACGGCCTGAAGTAGGGGCCCCGAACCAAGGCACCTGGGGATCTAATCAACATACCCATGAAACAACTACTTGAAGTAACGGCTGCCGGCTCCGCGCTGGTGCTGAACTCTAGAGAGGACTTGTGTAGGCACGCATTTTTCATGCCAGGGCCCTCATTCTGAGCGTAGCCAGAGTGGATCAGCGTCCTCACGTGGGGGGGCCACCCCATGGTACTGCAGCTCCGCTCGCAGGAATCCTCCGCGGGGTGAGGACCGGGGTGGCACTCCTTCTTGACGTAACTGGGCTCACAGTGGTCCAGCAAAGCTGCTCTCGGGTCAGGACTGCAGCCTGTTTAATTGGGGAATGACATCAGAGGCAGACGCAGTTAGTGCTTCTAGGAGTCTCCCTGGGCAACAGAACGGGCCCTGCAAGCGAGAAAAATCACATACCGGCATGGTAGGCTTCCAGCGGCTCAGAGCTGTACCCGCTCCCCTTCAAATACACAGGGCCGGGGGACCCTACGAAGGGACAAAGGAGCGGATCCGTGGCAGCTTCCACCTCAGCTTCACTGCTGTTGTCAACGTGGCAGTTCCCTGGACAACAAGAAACCTGCGTCACTGCACCTGCACCGGTTTTATTCAAGAGCCGTTCAACATTCTAAGGTGGCGAGCACTTTCTCTACTTCTAGATGGAAGTCCAGTTGAAGAAAAACTGCAGGAATGACAGCACGCTTAAAATTTCTGTTGGTGTACGCATTAGTAATTGCATCCACCTGTGACAGCTCCCTCCAAAGGCCTTGATGCACCCCTGTGCTAGGTGTGCCCCCCTTGTTCCTTTGCCCTAGCTGGTTTGCAAGGGATAGTGATCAGGGTGTGTGTGGATCCTGGGGTCAAAGCACCCAGGGTCTGAACCACAGCCCATCAGTACTGCCCCCTTCCTACAGAAGGTCACAGAAGACCAGAACCAGGACTGGGCGTTTGACAATGACCTCACATCGCAGAGAAATGATAGGCCAGTCAGGAGTGGACACAGCAGTCTGAGGCAAAGCAACATCATCAAGATCAGAATTGTGGAGGCCGGCGCTGTGGCATAACAGGTAAAGCCACTGCCTGTGGTGCTGGCATCCCATATGGGCACTGGTTCAAGTCCTGGCTGCTCCAATTCCAATCCAGCTCTCTGCTATGGCCTGGGAAAGCAGTGGAAGATGGCCCAAGTCGTTGGGCCCCTGCACCCGCGTGGGAGACCTGGAAGAAGCTCCGTTCCTGGCTTCAGATCAGCCCAGCTCTGGCTGTTGCAGCCATTTAGGGAGTGAATCAGTGGATGGAAGACTTCTCTCTCTCTCTCTCTCTCTTTCCCTCTCCTTCTCTGCCTCTGCCTCTTGGTAACACTGTGTTTCAAATAAATAAATAAATCTTAAAAATATATATCCGAGGTGTCACAACAGGCCGTGGGCCCGGGAAGCAGTCTGAGGTGAGGGGCAGTCCGAGGGAGAAGCAGGCCTGCAGAACGTATCACCAATGCTCCGCCAGGAGACCCACCTAGGGTCCAGTCTGTGCCACTTGTGTCCCGCGAGCTTAGCACTGACGTCTGCTCAGTCGACCACTGACCCCATTATATCCCAATGAGCCAGAGCATCTGCCCTTCGCCACCAAACAGGTCTCAAGAAGTCTCCCTTGCACACTCAGCTCAGCTCTTCTAACCTGATGCCCCATCACTGCCTTGCCAGGCACTTCGTAAGTTTTTAAAAACTGTTTGTCTCACCACTGACTAAACTGTGAAACTGAAAACAACTTCCCTCCCAACGACCAAGTCTGGCACAGAGCAAACACTCAATAAATAAACACCTGTGGGAAAAGAGGGCAAAATGTTTGAAAACAACGTCAACAGCTTCCACTTACTGTGTCCCTAACGTGCGCCAAGCGCTGTGTAGTCCTCCGTTCTCTGGATTTCCACAGCCACTCGTGGGAAGGCACTAACTGCCCCGCAGCACCCAGGCGCGAGGGCTTAAAGCAAGCCTGGCTCCTGCCTCGTGCTGCCTGTCTCTCTTCCCAAAGGCACACAGCATTGAAGCAAACAGTCAACCCCTAACATAATGACTTCAACTCATTTCTCTTTTAATGTTTAAGGAAGGCCATTCAGGGCCCCCAAACACTTGCAAATGTAAAGGAAATATTATATTGCACAGAATAATTAAAACTTCTTAATCTGCCTGTCTTCTTTTATTACCAGAAACAAAGATTTTTTTTCCCTGTAGGCATGAGAAGGATACAGCACTGTTAATTTCAGCCTTGCTAATGATCTTGGGCCAGGTCCTGAATACCACCAGTGTATGTGTTTCTGGTGAAGATGCGTTTTAGATCTGAGCCCTCCCCCACAGGACTTCGAAACAACGACAGTGCCGTGTTCATCTTAAACACTCACCATTACTATCGTGCTGCGGCAAGAAAAACCCGCCGCTGGAGGTCGTGACGAACTGGTGGTGGCTGCCACTCTCGGAGGAGACGTAGCCATCCTGTCTGTCAGCTAAGGTCCCCTGGGACGACAGATAACTGGGGATATCTGCAGGTAGGTTGGTCTCATCTGTAACCACACAACAGCACGCTATTGATGAGAACAATCGGAATCATCCCAGAGGCTTCCTGGAGGAGCCGCCCCAGCTGCTTCCATCCCTGCACGTGGCCAACAAGGGCAGATCGGCTGCTGGCAAAACCAGCTTTGTCTGTCACACCCAAGAGAGGCAAACGGGGGCTGTGGTGCTCTAGGCAGCCTGAGCTGCTTTGGCTACTCAATCACGTGCTGGACGCACCTCCCAAATTTCAAAACCGACACCAGTTTGAAAAGATAAAGGCTTGGGAATTCTCACGGCATCCTATCTAAGCTCTCGAATTTGGCTTGATTTCTGCCATGTGTGCAGCTTCCCTGAGTTTGTTCACACGCAGGGAGCCTCAAGGTCAGAAAGAGAGCAAACTGGCCATGGAGTTTCTGAAGCTCCTGGTACTACTCAAGTCACAAACCCCTTCCCTACTAATAACTAAAATCCCTACAAGACGCACGCACGCACGCGTGCACGCTCTGACAAAACAAGTAACGGCCTCAGAGAGGAAGCTCACAACTGCGTATCTGGGGCTCTGTCACCAGACTGTTTTACGCTGTGATTTAGAGTCTACCTCGCAGCCACAGAATGTTGGGATGAGCTTTAACAAAAGGTATGATTTCTACACACCAGCCTTCCTGCAGGCCAGTGTTATGTTTGGCTAGCACACAGTCACCCTCCTGACCACAAGCACACGCGGCGCCTGCTCACCCACCTGTGTTGGTGATGCTGCAGTCCTCGTTCCTCCGCCTCGTGTGGTAGATGATGATCACCCACACGAGCGACGTGCCCACCACGCAGCAAACCACCGCGATGATCACCACGCCCACGGTGGCCCAGCCGTCGTCGGCCAGCGCCGGGGCGGTCATCTGCGGGGAGTCGCAGGTGGGAGTGGGGATCACGCTGAGGCGCACGTGGCCCCTCTCCGTGCCAAGGGTGTTGGACATTTCGCACGTGTACTTCCCGGCGTCGCTGACGTCCGAGTCCACGATAATCAGCAGCTGATTGCCTGCCGCGAAGAAGTGCCTTTCGGTCACCACCAAGGGGCTGTCGTCTTTGGTCCAGTTGAGCTTCGGGGGAGGGCTGCCGCCGGCGATGCACTGCAGGACGGCCGTTTCGCCCTTGGTGACCGTCCGGTCTAACAGGGGCCGCAGGAAGGAGGGTGTTTCTGAAAGCACAGGGATGTTTTGCATTTCCTAAGTGAAATTCGGTTTCCATCATCTCTCTCACGTCTTTACAACCTCGCACTCAAACGTGTTCCTGTAACATCTGACGCCCACGCGTGCCTAGACTTGTGCGCTAAGACGCCGAACATGAACAGCACTTGCACATTTGGGATTTCATTACTCTGCTGTCGTTTGCTTGTAACAGAAGTCAAGGAGCATACTGACTACTGCTCGTCTTTATCTCTACCTCCTTGACTCTTGCCAAGGCTGGGAAATTGATGGTGGTGGGGCAGAAACATTTCAAAGACTTTTTTTTTAAATCTATAAGAAGTAATCGCAGGCGTAAGAATGTGTTGATGGGTGGAGGAGGGGGAAATCAGAGGGAAACTTCCTAGTTTCTGGCAGTCACAGATAAAAGCCTAAAAATGATTTATTTTGACTCTTTGCTTCTTGATCAATGTGTTCACAGTTTTAGAAAGCATTTGGTTAGGTGCAAGATTTGAGAAGGGGAGGTGAGGGGAGGCCTGGAGAATGGAGGTGAGGGGAGGGGTGGAGAGGGGAGGGGAGAGGAGGGGAGGGGAGAGGTAGAGAGGAGAGGAGGGGAGAGGAGAGGTGAGGAGGGGAGAGGAGAGAAGGGGAGGGGAGAGGAGAGAAGGGGAGGGGAGGAGAGGAGAAAGGAAAGGAGGGGAGAAGAAAGGAGTGGAGGGGAGGAGAGGGGAGGGGAGAGGAAAGGAGGGGAGGAGAGGAGAGGGGAGGGGAGGGGAGGGGAGGGGAGGGGAGGGGAGGGGAGGGGAGGGGAGAGGAAAGGAAGGGATGAGGGGGGGAGGGGGGAGGGGAGAGGAGAGGAGAATCCCGAGTTCCAGAGCAGTATGGAAGGATATTGGCGCTTCCCAGTCTGTTCCCTTAACATTTCCTTTATACTGTTCCCAGTCTGTTCCCTTAACATTTCCTTTATACTGTTAGGACTGTGGAGACTGTGTGAGTGCACAGCAGAGGACTCCCCTGCAACAAGGGGGAGCATGGGAGCTTTCTCATTCCCCTCTCCTGGGAACACAGGGGGCACATGCATGCCGTGGGCTGCAGACTTGAGGCTGCGAGGCGGCTTGCGCCTTCGAAGCTGCCCGCAGACCATTTGCTCTTTCCTCGGAAAGCTCTAGCCGCGCCCCGTGGGTTTTCACCTCTCAGCCTCACCGCCCCGGCCTGCTGCTTACCTAGGACGGTCAGCGTTGCGTTGGCGGAAATGCTGCCTGCGCTGTTCTGGGCCGTGCAGCTGTACACCCCGATGTCCTCGATCTTCACGTCCACGATGAAGAACACGTCGTCCTCGGGCATCACGTGCATGCGCCTCTCCCTGGCCGCAGGGAAGTCTGTGCCCCCGTCCTTTTGCCAGGCGATCTGCGGGGCTGGGTGCCCCACGGCGGCGCACTCCAGCCGGGCCATGGCCCCGGCGCGGATGGTGAGGTCCATGGGGGTCTTGGTGAAGGAGGGGAGCACTAAAACCAGAGAAACAGCGCAGGCACAGGCCTGAGTGCGTGGGCCCACCAAGGACTCCCTGCACTCCTTGTTAAACCACCACTGTCCCTGTCCCTGATGCTGTCAAGGCGGGGGGGGGGGGGGGCTTCCAATTTTAAGATAAGGAAAGGAGAGATTGAGAAATGCGCTCAGGGTTACACAGGCAGAAAGATGATGGAGCCAGGACGAAACACCGGCCACCGACCCTGGGACTGAAGGTCTTGCTGCTGCGCCCCGGCCACTGTTCAGCTTCCTCCACAATTAACGATGAGACAGTGGCCAAATCAATTCATCCCTTCCTCCCTACCATTCACCGCCCCACCACTTATTTTTTTTTTCTCTTCTAGAAGACTGAACATTCTACGGCCTGTGGTATGAATTCCATCCTGAGTCTCAAACGCCAGGCTGTTCTGTGTTGCCCAGCCTCCGCAACCACTGGTTGAACTGGATGCGTAACTGAATCAAATCCAAAAGCTTCTGCCACAGCAGACGCAGAGGGTTAAGTGATAAAGCGGCAAACTGTAAAACTGCACGCCTGCCACGCCAGGCAATCGATAACACACTATTAGTACTAGGGGTGCTAACATTTATTGTATTCCCTGAGCACTGTCCATACCCCAGCCATCTGCGAGTCCTCTAGACGGGATGATTTATTTAAAGCACATAATACCTCCAAGGAGGTAGGCAGTGTCATCCCTAAGGGAAAGATGGGGAAACAGAGGCACGGAGGCCTTGAATAACTTGCGCAGGATCACACGGTTACAAGAGCAGTGCTAGGATTCACCCTAGGACCTCTGAGTTAGAGGCGGTGTGCCTTCACGTCGGACCCTGCGACCTCCTCCGTCCGCCTGGCGCATTGTGAACTCCCAAGGAGTAAAACCACGGAAGGTTTCTCTCTACGTGCCCCAGCCACCTTCAGCAAAGCTAATTACTGACTTAGATCAAAATAATCAAGAGTCTTCATGTCGTGGACAGGCAAAGGGAGGGTCTGGTGGGGAACTGTGCGAGCAAAAGACAGGGTTAGGAATGGGAGAGAAATTTGGTGCCCTCACAGGGATGTTGCAAAGGAAAGTGACCACGTACTGTTGACGGTGAGCTTGGCTTTGACGGAGTAGGACGAGCCGAAGTGGTTGGAGATGACGCACTGGTATTTCCCTTCACTGGCGAACTCCACGTTCCGCAGGCGGAGGATGGTGGTGTACTCCATCACCTCGCCGCCCTGGGCCCGCAGGTGGGCGTAATTTTCCATCTCAGCGTCGTGCAGCAGCTCGTTGTCTTTTTTCCAAGCAAAAGTCATGGGGGAGTCGCTGCTGCTGGCAGCCGAGCAGATGAAACTCAAATTGGAGCCCTTTATTGCCGCCTGAGTTTCTGGCTGAACGGTGATCTGCGGTTTGGGAAAATCATCTGTGCACGATGGAGAGGAGGAAACAGAACAACGTGATGAAGGTTCGAGAGTCCCAGAGCTGCCCCAGTCGGAACACCGGGACATGCGAAACACAGCAACTCAGGTTTTAGCCTGCGTGGATGTCTTATGGACAGACCAGCAGCCCCAGGGCGGAAGTGACAGCCTGGGACACAGTTATAAAGCAATCCCTTCATTTCAAGCAGAGACAGACCTAGCTATCAATCATTAGTACCCGAGAGGAGACTGTGGCTTTGGGATGATCAGAAAACCCACGGTGTATTCCAGACCCCCTGTGCGCCACATGCCAGGCCCCGGAGCATCTCTGAATGCTACAGTCAGGAGCTGCAATTTTCCTTACGTTCTCCACAAACACAGAGCAGGAGAATTAAGAAACCAAACATCCATCGCGATCATCAATATCACTAAAGACAGCAATTAGCATCCCATTTACCAAAAACAGAAGCCATAGTAAAAAGCAGCAATTTAGGCAGGGCCAAAAAAGAAAAAAAAAAATCCTGTTGCCAATGAAAACGTATCTCCAGAACTAGCTGCGAGGCGCTGGCTCTGCCCGGAGTTCGGAGCTGCCAATCAATCACGGTGCTGTGCTACACTGTCAAGGCTACATTATAATTAGAGCTAAGCGACTCTTTCATTCCACGCTGTTATTTTTAGTTCTGTTAGGCCTGTGGAAAAGTTACCTTTTTGAACTTCAGCTTCTCAGAGATAGTCTAAACCCAAACGGAAACATCTCAGATTTACCAACAGGTATTATTTGGGCCTTCTGAAACAAAATGTTTAGGTGTGTGACTGGGAGAGGGGGCGTGCTCTGGTAACTCCAAGGTTGCTCACTTTCCACGCTAAGCCTGCGTGCTGGAAGCCAAGATGGCTTCTTCCGTCTGGTTAGTCTGAAATTCCCATTGGATAAAACCAATGATCAGATTCACAATGACGGGAGTGGAGAAACCAAGGATGTTCTATGGATGTCGCCAGAAAATGGGGAGCTCATATTATGAGAGCAGAGCACTGTGCAGGAAAAACCATGGGAAAGGAGCAGCTCAGGCCCTTCCAGCAGGAATGCCAAAAGCTTATTCGGATCCAAAAGCTACAGCAGAGGTTTTATTTCCAGAAACCGTTGGCACTGTTAAATACTGCAACCTAAAAAAATATCATGTAGGCAAAGCAATTTTAAGTAAATTTTAAAATGCCAACATAAAATAAGGCTGCATAACATTTTAATACCGCTTACATTTAAGTGAATTTTGATTTCAAGTTTGATACTAACACATTCTTTAAAAAGTCAGCCAATAATAAATAGCAGTATAATGTAGCAGACAGAAGACAGTACCAGCAATTGTGAAAAGATGTTTTTAAATCCAGATCTACTACTAACTAGGGATGTGAACTTCAGTAAGCAGGTTTCCAATGCTGAGACTCCAGGATGCTAAGACAGAGGACCTCAAAAAAAAAAAAAACTTGCAATAAATTCCCACTTTCTATTACTCTCAACGCTTTGCCCACAGATAGCTAATGTTTTTGCAGCCCATAAATTAGCTAGTAAGTCTGTCTTTCACACACGCCTCCAACGAGCCCTAGAGTTGGAAAGAGCAGATAACGGAGGCCCCACTTCATGGAGCCAGACAGACACAAAGACTTAGGGGATGTAAACCAAGTAGAGAGCCTGGGACTGCCCTGCAATTCTCCCAAGCTCCAATTTCATTCTCTTTCCACCCAGCCACTCTGATGCCAAAACAAAGGCGAAGGAATTTTCGAAAAATGCTTTCCCATCTGCCAAATTAAAATAATCAGCAAAGTATAGCTCCATTTTCGTCTACCTCAGCACAAACGCACGCTGTCCTAGGTGAACCGAAAATCTGTGCAAAGTCCTCTTTGGACGCAGGGGAGTCAAAGAAGAAGGCCTCCAAGGCAAGAGCACTACTAATACTCACCACACACAAAGCCGTCTGGGCTGACGGCAAAAATGCTTCTCCCCTTCAGCAGCTGAGGATGGGCACAACTGGCGCTGACGAAGCTCTGGAAGTGGTTCTCTGCCACCCACTGAGGGAGCCACTTCAGCTGGCAATCACACAACAGGCTGGATGTATTTAAATGCCTGCGGAGAGTCATTACCTTCAATTTGCTGTGCACGCGACGCAGATTTCTACAAGTCAACTGAACTTAAGTAAATATTAACAAAGCAATGAATCTGGAAACCAAGGACACACATCCCACGTCAGAAACATTTCTTCGTCTGTCTGAAAATGCAAGAGCTGTACCTGGCATGGTTTTGTTGTTCTCCTCACTGTCCCACCGAGATAGAAGTGCTGATGGGTTCAAAATTCTTTCCTACTGAAAAGCTGCTACTAAGTGTACTAAGTTTATACTATGCTATATTTGGTCCCACGGATTTAAGTTGGGAAATCAGAACACAAAGACCAAGAAATTCCTCATTTTAATAGAGGGAACAAGTCACCAATTTCTTTTGTTTTCTGGTATAAAAATGAAGTAGTGCCAAGAAAGCGCCAGATGCATTTTGCAGGCACAGAAGCTAGGACGAGACATCACGGGACAGTCTCCCCCCTCTATGCTTTATATGAAGTTCTTGGAAGGAAAAGAAAAAGCTTACAGTTGCTGGAGTTTCTTCATTTGTGAAAAGGCATTGCCTTGTAAAGACATGATTGCGTTGTCACTCAGGTCTCTGCAAAGCAACCAAATCAAACCGATCAGAGCCAAGCACAGTCAGTGTGTATCCCCGGGCTTCGATGCACGCGTCAGGCAACTCTGGAAGAACCCCTTACAAGGCCCGGGCTGGGGAATGAGGCTATTTGTATCAGAGAGGGACTCTGTCATGGTGGACATGATGGACTTCATGGCACCACTTACAGGTCAGTAGTCTCACATGAGCCCAAGCAGTTGTGCTGTGTTATTGCATTTCCCCACATTCAAATTACTAAATTTTAAAGACACAAATAAAATTCTGCACGGTTATGCCTTCAGAAGAAACCCCATTTAGAGAACACTCTGATATACCCTCTGTTTGGTGTTTTCTATACACTACTGCATTCATTCCTAGAGCAAATGAAGATGGCCTTACCACCTAGCTCAGCATGAAGGCGGAAAGATAAGAGTGGAACCAATTATTCCCAGTTCCAAAACCTGTGCTTTTATAAGCACTGGTCCAATTCTGCCCCACACACAGCTCACTAATATAAAGGCAGTGAGATGTTCAGACAAGATGTACTCGTTAAAGCAAACAAACATTTCAGCCAGGACATTCATAAAATGAGAGGATATTCAGGGCCGATTTTATTTTTAACTAGTATTTACGAGTAGCTTGAATTCAAGTATTCTCCACAATGATTACTACTCTGTTTTTCTTTACAGGGGTCAGAGTGTACCAAAGGGATTCTGAGTGAGACAAGTGGCAACAGAAGACAAAGAAGGAAGGTGCCAGACCTGGGAGGGAAGGCGGCTGGGAAAGCAGAGGAAGGTTCAAGAAAGCTGCACCAGAAGTTAATACTCCTCTGATCCACTAATTCCACTTTCCCAGAAATGGAACGGGACTCATGACAAACCCTTCTGGCTAGTTTTCCTCTGAAAATAATCTCTCTCAGAAGTATAGCAAGACTGGCCCTCCCTTCCCTAACCCAGCTTTTGCACAATCATTTCATTGCTATCTGAATCTGGTCTAGAGAGTCAAACTCTCTTAGACCAACTGGGCGTCAGGAGATGACAATAAAGTGCTTGATAGATAACAGCAATCTTCACTGCACAAACAAATACAAAAACTGAAATGTGGATTTTTTTTTCCCTTAATCTGACAGACACAAAAGAGAGACAAGGAGAGGTTGCTTCCACTGAATCACTCCCTAAATGCTCACAACAGCTAGGGCTGGACCAGACACAAGCAGCAATCTAGAACTCAATCTGCGTCTCCCACGTGGGTGGGTGGCAGGGACCCAAGGACCTGAGCCATCACCCGCAGCCTTCCCAAGGCTCACAGTAGCAAGAATCTGGGATTGGGAGTAGAGTCTAGACTTCAGCCCAAGTCAAGTGGCATCTTAACTGCCACGCCAAATGACCACCCCTCCAATGTTCATTTTAAATTATCACTTCCTTCACTCAAGTTAACAGATATTAAACTTTGGATTAGAAGCGTTCCCTAATGGAGTAGACATATCACACAATATATATTTCTACAAAACTTTACTGTTCAAGTGTAAAACACCTAGCCACAGTTATAAGCACCTGGTTGGTTCAGTTAGTCAAGATATGGTGCTCATGCAGGTTTTGACTGCTTTGAAAGTGAGCTATCGTTCTTGTTCTACTGTCTAAAAATCCCTGAACTCCTAAATGTCACTTCAGAAATGGATGCCAGGCATTAGAGAAAGCGCATGCTGAAACTGTGCAGGCAAGAGCTAACGTGACGCAGGGACACAGAGAAAGCAGAGGCTCCTCTGTTTAGAGTTCTGCTCTGCCAGTTCCTACCTGAGGGGTAACAAGCGGACAAGAAAGAGAATAAGCAGGAAGATGGACTGTACAGTTAGTAATAAGACAACAGCAACACCACCACCATAAAAATTCTCTGGTTATGCTAGAATTCACACTACTGGGGCCAGAGCTGGAGTGAGACTGATTCTGGCTGTTCTGCATCCCATCCTGCTCCCTGTTAGCGTACCTGCAAGAGCAGAGGATCTTGACCCAAACAACTGGGCCCCTGCCCTGCAGACCAAGATAGAGTTCCAGGCTCCTGGCTTTGGCTTTACCCAGCCAAGGTCATTGAGGCTATGTAGGAAGCGAAGCAGCAGAAGGAAGATCTCATTCTCTGTCTCTTGCTTTCACTATGCCTTTCCAATACATAAAATAAACCATAAAAAGGAAAAACCGTACTACTTCACAATTTTTGTGCAATTTAAAAATTATTCTAAAATTTAAAAAAGGTAAAGAGATAAATGTAATGTCCCCCAAAACCCACCATGTCCAATGTTACTCTTCTTATTTTTCAAAGATTTATTTGAAAGACAGAGTTACACAGAGAGCAAGAGGGATCTTCCACCTGCTGGTTCTCTCCCCAAATGGATGCAATGGCCAGGGGTGGCTCAGGCCAAAGCCAGGAGCCAGGAGCTTCTTCCAGGTCTCCCAGTGGTTAAGATGCCACTTGGGAATCTTAACCATTTGAAGTGCCTTGCCTGAGTCCCGACTCTAATTTCCATTCAGCCTCCTGCTACAGCACGCCCTGGAAAGCTCATATGACGGCTCCAGCACTTCAGTCCCTGCTACCCAAGTGGGAGAGCCAGGTTCAATTCCCGGCTCCTGGCTTCAGCCTGGCCCAGCCCTGGCTATTGCAGGTATCTGGGAAGTGAACCAATGGATCTCTGTGTCTCTCAGTGATTCAAATACAATTTAAAAAAAATTATTTTACAAAGTAAAATCATAAAGATAAAAAAAGATGAGCTTATTTTGATGCCAAAAAAATTTCAAAACCTGTACTGCTTTTCTATAATACACATGTTCCATGACCTTTATAAAACCCCTCATAGGGGTTAAGTAAGTAGACAGGTGGGTAAGTAAATATGCACGTATCTGTTATGGTCCTGGGCAAATGGCAACAAAATCACATTCTAAATTATCGTTGTGACACATGAATAGGTTACTATCTCAGACCACCCCTAGGGTAACTAAATTCCAGCTACTCACAGATGTTCCAGTGCATCCAAACCAGTGAAGGCTTTTTTGGTAATAGATCGAATCCGGTTTCCCTGGAGTATCCTGAAAAAAAAAAAAATTATATCCCATTGGAACAGTTAATAAAAAAAGTCATTTTGGGGATAGAATTCAGGTTAAGAAGAACTGCTTTTTAAATGATTGGTGAATAATTCTATTTTCTTCAATTAAACCTTGTAAAATGTATCCATACTATCTTTTTAAAAAATATACTTCTATATGGTTTTCAAAGCATTTAACAGAATACTCAGCAAAAATAGGTTCTCCAAAGGTACTCTGATGGTTAACACACTATTTTTCAAAGTCTTTTTAGGAATATGCAGAAACATTATCCTAATTAAAGGGCATCTGAACTCTAGGAAACAAAGCTGATATCAGCAAAGGGTATCTTCTTTCCCTCCTGTGTAGCTTCTTTCGTCAGCCTTAAACATACAGTGACCTATCTGCAAGACCATCTGGTGGCCCAATATCAAATGATTCTTCACTTGGAAACCACTGCAGCACTCTCAGAGGATTCTGATCCATATATTAACAGCCCCGTGAACAGTGCCAAGTGGAGGGCTTCAAAACGCTGGCATTAGTGAAGTGCGTAACTTTATGATGACAATCCCCAAAGTCTAAGCACTCAGGGCAATTCAAAACTCTCATCTAGATAGTGAGGTTACACAAACTGAGGTGTTGAAGAAAAGCCCTTTTAGCAAGAGAAGGAAAGTGGATTAACACAATTCTCAAAGAACAGCACTCATCCAGGGAGACGGGAAGGGGGTACCAACCAGATCAAGCTCCTGTTTCTACTAACTACAACTTCTGCAACTGGTGCCGCCTAAGACAAAACCTTTTAAGTCAAAGAGTGAGCCAAATCGCGAGGCCGCGCGTACTCACAGCCGCCGCAGTTTGTCAAGCCCAGAGAAAGCACCGTTCATGTCTTCAATAGTCCAGGAGATCTCGTTGTTCTTCAGATCCCTAATGTTTTGAGGCATTTGCGTTAGAGACAGGCTCAGATATCTCAGACCCCCACGCCGGCAGCACATTGCTTGTAACGGGTGCCCCATCTTTCCCAGCAGCGTCCCATGCCTTCCTCAACAACAGACAATTCTTATCTCTTCAGCAGAGCTGTGACACCCTGGCCCTCCTTCCCTCAGTAACACCTGCAGTGTTTGCCCCAAATCAGCACAGCGGACTCTGGCCTTGTTAATTCCTCTATCAAGATGACTAAATTCTGCAAGATCTGAACAGTTTAAGAAAATACATTAAAACCATGGTTCCAACCACACAAAGCAAGAGTTCGCCAAAACATACATTATGTCTCTCAATTATGTAATGCTTCAAACAGCGAGCAGGGAACATATTTTTGACAGTGTGCAAGTTAAAAGCCCACTGCATGGGGCCGACGCTGTGGCGTAGCAGGTAAAACCGCCACCTGCAGTGCCAGCATCCCATATGGGCACTGGTTCATGTCCTGGCTGCCCCACTTCTGATCCAGCTCTCTGCTGTGGCCTGAGAAAGCAGTAGAAGACGTCTCAAGTCCTTGGGCCCCTGCACCCATGTGGGAGACCCGGAAGAAGTTCCTGGCTCCTGGCTTCTGATCAGTGCAGCCCTGGCCATTGCAGCCAATTGGAGAGTGAACCAGTGAATGGAAGACCTCTCTCTCTCTCTCTGTTTCTGCCTCTCTGTAACACTGCCTTTCAAATATATAAATCAATCAAAAAAAAAAAAAAAGGCCACTGCACAATGTTGAATTCACAACAGAGATTTTTCAGAGGTCAACGAGTGCAACGCTTGGTTCTCTTTGGACAGACATCAGGTCGTGGATCTGACTGGCATGATAAACAGGCATCTTCTCTGGATGCCCCTTGTAAATCTTTTTTGCTTTGGGCTATATCTAATCTATATTGTACAGAAAAATCAGTGGACTTAAAAGTGCTTTGCTCTTAAGCAGTTACCAACTTTCTGGAGATCCTAAGAAGACAATCTGTCATCACCCAAGCCGCCGGTCCAGGAATGCAAAATGGGTCCATTTTAATTAAGCTAACCATTGCTCAAAGTGTGCACGCTTCCTTGACAACACAGGAAGTTGAAAATGGGCACACTGGCCGGCGCCGTGGCTCACTAGGCTAATCCTCCGCCTTGCGGCTCCGGCACACTGGGTTCTAGTCCCGGTCGGGGCGCCAGATTCTGTCCCGGTTGCCCCTCTTCCAGGCCAGCTCTCTGCTGTGGCCAGGGAGTGCAGTGGAGGATGGCCCAGGTGCTTGGGCCCTGCACCCCATGGGAGACCAGGAAAAACACCTGGCTCCTGGCTCCTGTCATCGGATCAGCGCGGTGCGCTGGCCGTGGTGGCCATTGGAGGGTGAACCAACGGCAAAGGAAGACCTTTCTCTCTGTCTCTCTCTCTCACTGTCCACTCTGCCTGTCAAAAAAAAAAAAAAAAAAAAAAAAAAAAGAAAAAGAAAAAGAAAATGGGCACACTGAGGAGCCAATCAGGTTTTTGTACCAAGAGCAAATGGGTAACTTACAAAGTCTTCAGACTGGAAAGCCCCCGGAAGGCACAGTCCGCAATGTAGCTCAGTTTGTTGTTTCCGATGTGCAGTGTGTTCAGTAAGCCCAGGCCGAGAAAGCTTGAATCATCTAATCTTGATAAGTGATTGAAAGTTAGGTCTCTATAAAGAAAAAAAAAAAACAGCTTTTTTTTTTTCAGTTCAACACAATGATTTGTTTTCCAAAAGACAGGTAATTAAATGTAACTACAATAATCCCTATTTGAAAATCCTGTCTTAACAGGACTCAAGTAAACACTATTTCTAACCTTGGTAATTAAACAAAAAATACCTGCTCGTCATCTAAAAATAACCATCACTGCTGCTGCCTGTGAGTCACAGAGCTACAGCAGCAGGGCTGGCTTCCCCTTCTCACAACAGACCCCGACCAGGGTCCATGTGGAAAAGGCTGTCACCTTGGCAACTTTGTTATGAAAATGTCACAGCCCAGTGGTGAGCAGCTCGTGCTCTGGCAGGAGCCCTGCTCTCGAAGCTGGGGAGAATAAAAGGCGACTCACAGCTCACTGAGCTTCTGGCAGAACTCCCAGGCATCCGGGCTGATCCTGTTGATGGCGTTTTGGCTGAGATGTAGCTCCTGCAGCATCAGCAAGCCGTACAGCCAGCCTTTGGTGATCTCGGTTAGGTTGTTATGGTCCAGCTGCCTGCATTGACAGTAAGAATCAAAGACAGGATCAGAGTTTACCACCTAGTCTCTTCAAAGGGGACACAGAATTAAAACCTATTCCAAAGTGTTACTGGATACTCAAACGCTGTTATATGAAGACATCAGCAAAAAAGGTATAAATTCATTTTTTATTTAATTTCTTTTTTTAAAAAAAACTTGAGAGGCAGCAGGAGAGAGAAAGAGAGAGAGAGAGAGAGAGACAGAGAGAGTTTCCATCCACTGGCTCACTCTGCAAATGTCCACAATGGCCAGAGCGGAAGCTGGGATCTCAATTCAGGCCTCCCAAGGACACAGCAGGAAACCAATAACCTGCACTGTCACTGCTGCCTGTCAGGGTCTCAATTAGCGGGAAGCTGGAGTCAGGAGCCAGAGCCAGGTATTGAACCCAGAGACTCTGATATGGGACACAGGCATCTGACCCACTAGGCCAAATGCCTGCTCCCTATATTTTTATAATGTATGTGTTTATAAGTTCTCAATCACATGACCTGAGACAAAACTGAATACTAAATTATGAAAAGGTTGCAAATTATGAGATGTTAACATCAGATTTCAAATATGAGCTACAGAATATTCAGTGGGTATTCTACAATCACATAACCTGAGTGGAGATTTCTTGATAACCCACACTTACAAGATTTCCATGTTGCTCAGCCCCCAAAATGCTCCATCCATAAGTTTGGTTACTCCGTTTCTTTGCATCTTGAGAGACTTCAGAGCACCAAGCCCTTGGAATGTGAGTCCATCTACATTTTTAATCTTGTTTCGGTTCAGTTCACTGCAGTGGATACCAGAATTAAAAGGTTACATGTAAATGACAAGTTCTGGAGGTGGCAATAAAATGTGTCATTACTACAATCGTATTAAAGCCAGTGTTAAATTACACAGAATGTTTCAAATTTATTCAATATTTTTATTGAGATGAATTTCAATCTACTGAAATAATAAAAGTATAAAAGCTAGACTGCACTTTCCATTTCTGAACTGTTGTTCGCTTAGTAGAGAGGAAAAACAAATCAGTATTTGTTTCTAAGTGATAAAGGATGACAACTGAATGGTACATTAAAACATGAAGCCTCTTTAACAGCAGGAATGTCAAGTTTATCCTGTTCAATCTGCTTACAAAATTGGCTCCTATCTTCCACGGTTCCTTTTAGGGTTAATGCCTTCTCTTTAAACAATAATTCTCAAACTTGGTTGCACACTGGAAGCATCTGGGGAGGTTTTAAAATTACTGAACCCTGGGTCTCACCCTAGAGGTTTTAATGTAATTGGCCTGGGGTGTGGTCTGGGCACTGGGGTTTTTAAAAGCTCCCCAAGTGTCTGTAATGAGCAGCCGAGGTTGAAAACCACTGTAGCAGGAGCCAGATCACAGATCGCTCCACTATCATTAACAAGACAGTTCTCTATGGCCACTTAGGCTCTCTGAGTCGTGGGTATCCGTTCGGAGTCCCCATGATTTCAGTGCCACAGTGGCATAATGTGTCTTGTCAGGCAGCCATGGCATGAGGGGTGCTGCTAACAGTTCAGACTCTCCAAGCAAAGGCAGCCACATTCTTGCTTTGAAACTCCATTTGCAAACTCCAAAGGTGTGGGGCAGGCGAGGAAGGGGTGTCTACGAAGACACTTCACTTACAGGTGTTGCAGCTGGGGCAGTTTGAACATCTTGGGGGGGATAACTGAAATCCGGTTCCTGTTCAGTTTCAGCACCAGCAGTGTGTTGCCCAGATTGTCAAAACACCCGGGCTCCATTGATGTGACTCGGTTGCTGTTGATAAACCTGTTGAAAATTTGAAGGTGAGTGTCTCTTTCTGATTTCTTTGGGAAGTTAAGGTACATGCAACTTCCTTATTATAAACAATCTCCAGAGATCTTAACCATCAACGATACTTAAAATTATTGCTTAGGTTCTTGTGGACAAATGTTGATTAAGATTCATACAAATATTGCTGGGGAAAAAGGGATAGGAATATTGGAAGGTTGCAAAAAATGTATTATGGATACCTACCTGCTTTTATTAAACTCACTTATTCACAAAATATAGCAATGATTTAACTTTGATTTTTCTTAAAGAAGCCCTTTTCACAAACTGTTATTCTTCCAAAAAATATCTAACTTTTTTTAATCCACACACATTAAGAATAAAATGAAGCTTACAGTTATGTGGGCTTACAGCAAATTTCATGTCAATAAGATTACAGGTTTTCACCAGCACAAAGATAGAATTAGTTTTATCTTACAAGTTTATTTTTCTTTCATTGTAATAATATTACAGCTAAAAACTTTGATAAAGAAAACATCACTTACAGATATTTGAGTTGTAGGGGTGGAAATGCAGTTTTAAGCTCTGAAATATTGTTGCTACTCAAGTCCAAAGTTTCAAGGGATTGATATTGTTTCAGATGTTCAGGTAATACTTCAGCAATCCTGTTTCCAGCCCTGAATTAAAACATGGCACAGAAAACAACAATCTGAAATGCAGAAAAATACTTTATTATCTATCCCTAACTGTCCTTCAGAAATAGAGAAAACTGAACTAAACAATAACTTTAGAAGTTAAAAAGCAATATCATGGCCACTTTCAATTATTCACCAAGTCATAAATCATAATATGATTTATGAAAAGTGGAGCCGGCTTTGTGGGACAGTGGGTAAACAGGCGCTGGTTCATTTTCTGGCTGCTCGACTTCTGACCCAGCTCCCTGCTCATGGCCTGGGAAAAGCAGTAGAAGATGGCCCAAGTGTTTGGGTCCCTGCCACCCACGTGAGAGACCCTGATGAAGCTCCTGGCTTTGGCCTGGCCCAGTGCTGACCATTGCAGCCATCTAGGGGGTAAACCAGTGGATAGAAGAAGATCTCTCCATCTCTCTCTGTAACTGACTTTCAAAATAAATAAGTCTTTAAAAGAAAAAAGAATACATGAAAAGGCATTTCCCTGTAAATATGGGTTCCCAGCAGCTGTTTAACTGCTATATACCTAAAGATCATTATTTGGGCTGGTGCTGTGGTGCAGTCCTCCCGCTGTGATGCACCGGCATCCCATATGGGCCCAAGTTCTAGTCCCAGCTGCTCCTCTTCCGATCCAGCTCTCTGCTATCGCCTAGGAGAGCTGTGGAACATGGCCCAAGTCCTTGGATCCCTGCACCCACGTGGGAGACCAGGAGGAAGCACCTGGCTCCTGGCCTCGGATCAGCCCAGCTCCAGCCACTGAGGCCATCTGGGCAGTGAACCAGCAGATGGAAAACCTTGCTCTCTGTCTCTCCCTATCATTGTCTGTAACTCTACCTGTCAAATAAATAAATAAAATTTTTAAAAGAATACAAGATAACTATTTGTTTTTTTTAGTGCTTTTAAAAATTGTATTATGATTATTTTAGTTGAGAGGTAAAAACATACAGAGAAAAAGAGAACACATGAGAACAAGAAAGCTCCCCCTCACTGATTCCCTCCCTAGATGCCCGCAAAGGCCAGGACTCGGCTGGGGAAAGCTGCGGCTATAATCAGATTTCCCACGCCAGTGCACAGGATGAGAACCAGCACCCATAAGGGATGCCGTTGCCATAGCTGGAGGCTTAGTCCACTATGCCACAGTGTCAGGCCCTGCTCCACTTTTTTTTTTTTTTTTTTTTTTTTTTTTTTTGACAGGCAGAGTGGACAGTGAGAGAGAGAGACAGAGAGAAAGGTCTTCCTTTGCCGTTGGTTCACCCTCCAATGGCTGCCGCAGCCGGCGCGCTGCGGCCGGCGCACTGCGCTGATCCGAAGCCAGGAGCCAGGTACTTATCCTGGTCTCCCATGGGGTGCAGGGCCCAAGGACTTGGGCCATCCTCCACTGCACTCCTGGCCACAGCAGAGAGCTGGCCTGGAAGAGGGGCAACCGGGACAAAATCTCGCACCCCGACCGGGACTAGAACCCAGTGTGCCAGTGCCACAAGGCGGAGGATTAGCCTAGTGAGCCACGGCGCCGGCCTCCGCTTCTGGTCTAGCTCTCTGCTATGCCCTGGGAAAGTAGCAGATGGCGGCCAAAGTCCTTGGGCCTCTGCACCTGCGTGGGAGACCCGGAAGAAGCTCCTGGATCCTGACTTTAGATTGGTGCAGTTCCGGCCATTGTGGCCATTTGGGGATTGAGCCAACGGAAGGAAGACCTTTCTCTCTATCTCTGCCTCTCTCTGAAACTTTCAAATCTTAACACACACACACGCCAGTCTAAATAATCCCTGGGTGTAATTAGATTAAAATATTTTTTACATTACCACTCTTAACATCATGTGATGGCCAGTACAGCAGCCACTTGCCACATATGGCTCTTTAAATTAACTGTTAAAATTAGGTCCTTAGTCACAGAAGCTGTATTTCTTAAAGATTTCATTATTTATTTGAAAAGCAGAGTTACAGAGAAGGAGAGACAGAAAGAGATGGATCTTCCATCCACATGTTCATTCCACAAATGGCCACAACGGCCAGGACTCAGCAAGGCTGAAGCTAAGAGCCAAAAACTCTATCTGGGTCTCCCGCATGGGTGGCAGGGTCCCAAGTAGTTGGACCATTTTCATCAGCTTTCCCAGGCGCATTAGTAGGGAGCTTTATGGGAAGCGGAGCAGCAGGGACTCAAACCAGCTATGGGATGACAATGTTGCGGGCAGCGGCTTAACCTGCTGGGCCACAAGGCCAACCCCAATACACTCTTAAAATTAGGAAAGTAGGGTTTCTTATCTAACAAGTCCAGGCATTCCCGAGATGTGTCACAGAGTAAGGCCAGGCTGATCGCAAAGCAAACCATGAAGGCTTGTTTTACAGAATACAGAGTCTGAGAGACTCCAGTAGTTCTGAGATGGGCACGTGCTTCCACAGAGACCAAACGTGGGGTTTCAAAGTGATACAGGAAGGCACCGGGGCTCGCTGAGCTGCCACTGTGCCAACACAAAGAAAGGCCCAGCCCACCGCCCCTGCCTACTCTGCTTGAACCTACCCCTACTACGTGAGAGGGGCTCTCCAGGGGCAAACATCAGGTGCTGCTTCCTCCGTGAGAACAGGGGCAGGACACAGGGCAGTGTTATTTTATACATAAGCAATAATAAACTGACACAGCTTCCTAAATACTGTTGAAAACCCTCTCAGCATGACTTTTAAGAACGGGGAGGCGGTGTTTTAGCTTTAAAATCCAAGTCAAATCCTACACAAGGTAATAAGCATAAACAACGAATATTTTAAGAGCTAGATTCTGTGTGATGGTAAAGAGGAAAAAATAAGAAAGGATTAGCTTCCTGGGTACCAGTCCCGGACGGCAAGCCCTTCAGATTCCCATGAAGCCTTACAGCTTTTTGTTTAGAGTCAAGTCAGCCACGACCTCTGATTGTGGCCATTTCCCACATCTGGGTTCGCCAGCGCATAAACTCCTTGATCTAGTTGTGAGGTACAGAGTAGACCGAGTGAGACAATTAGTCAATTTCTGGGCCCGGAGATGGATTCAGTCCAACAGACAAGCCACAGGGCCTTAGGGTCAGGGTGTGTGGGTTAAACAAAACCACACGTTGGGGGACAAAACGTTTCTCTTAAGTACATAATCCAATTGTTTGCTTTAGCAGGATGTCCTCCCACCAGCATTGCAAGAGCCCTCCAGCGCCTGAGCCCCTCTCTCCAAACGCTTCCCCTGTCCCTGGCCACGCTCTCCCTTCAAACTCTGCATCTGGTTTTGCCCCCCGCCCTCCACCCCCAGACTGTCTGGGGGCTAGCACAGCTACACTTACATTTAACAGCAACAAAAAAGAAAACACTCAGCTTTAGCTTTAGCAATAAATGGAGCAGAATCATTTCAGGGGGAGCAGGGGCGGGGAGAAGGAGACCCGCAGGTGTCTATCACGTTGGTCAAATAAGGCTACAGGTTAGATAACAGACCATACAATCGCTGGTTTATATATTCGTTTGTTTATAAGGTAATTATGAACAAGGTATTAAAACTGCCAATTACTTGAGTGACGAATAAAATTTTCCTTGCAGTAAAAATATGCCCCAGCCAAAGCCAGCAATTTCCTGAGCTGCACACCTCCTAAATTGCAGTGTGAAAGTGCTCAGTTATAGACGGAGCCTGCACAGTGCCGTCTTTGTCAGCTCTGCTCTCTCGTACAAAAATCCCTTACAACTGCCAGGATAATAGCCCCTGTATCGCAAAAATTTAAATCTGTCCTAATGGAACTGAATTAAATCCAAATACCAGTTTCTTATTAACTCTCAGACCAACTGGCAAACAACCACCTGATAGGGCCCATTCAAAACAAAAAAACAAACAAACAAAAAAGCCTGGCTTTCTATCATAAAAAAAAAAATAGAGAGAGAGAACCCCAACCACACTGAAAAATCTAGATTAAACATCTTCATCATCTGAGACCCAAGAACCATCATATTTTACGCAGTGGGTCACCAACAGCCACTTCTGGAAGACAAAGATTTGTTTTCACTCCAGCTTTTTCTCCAAATATGGATAAATGCCCAAACAGATCAATACATTAAAAAGCCTTGTAGTTAATTAATATTTTTTGGCAGGAAACAGGCAACACTTAAAGAGAAACAAAACTGTGCGAACACTTTTTTCCATTGCTTTAAGGTAATGTGGAAATGCCCCTTCCCCAGTGTTCCCAAGATCATGATATAGTACTCCACGTACTGGACGGTGTTCCAGGCTCTCCATGCAAATCCCTACTAGAGGCTAGGAATATTTTGGTCTTCTATGTTGATAGTACAGGGAGTTTCACAGTGGAATCATCACTGAGGTGAAGTATAATTAGTCCCTTGTGGACAGGCAGACTCGGGGGTTTGGTTGGTCAGGAACCAGGAAAAACAGGGGCCACAGGTATTTCAGCCGTGGCTTCTCGGGTCTAACCATGATGGTTTGATTTTGTTGCCATTTTCAGCTTCAGCCAACTTTGAGAAATATGTTTAAAATGCAGAGGCCACCAGGGCTTACTATCGTTTTCATCTGATGGTACGTGCTCCCAGGGCTGGAGCGAACAAGACGGATATGGCCCTTGACCTCAGCAGGCTGAAAGTCCAGTGAGAACAGCAGGCAAGGGCAGAGGCCAACACTGAGATAAAGGCTAAGATAAGGACGGGAGAGAGGGCAGTGGGAGCAGAAAGAACAGGCTCCCAGGGCGGAGGGAGAGGGTAGGAGGTTGACGAAACTTCTCACAAGGAGTGAAGACTAGGACGGATAAGGAGCCGACTGGGCAAGGGAGACGGGTGGCTGGCATCCCATGCGGAGGCAAGTGGGAGCAAAGCGAGACTTCTTGCCTCCGAGGAAACAGAACATCTTGACGGCTGGAGGATGGAGTTCAGGGTGGGAACGGGAGAAAGACAAAGCTCATGAGTGCGTGGCTGGAGGGGGCAAGAAGAAGTCAAGCATGGAGGTATTTGGCCTTGATCTCAAGACTAGCCCTGAGGGAGGCCAGTGGCAACAAGAACATATGTGTGTGTTAGCGTGGCTGCTGCCCTGGGGGTGGGGTGCCTCTAGGAGGCTCCTGATTGGATGAGGACAGCTGGTCTCTCCGGGTGCTGGCCGTGTGGGTAAAGCGACTCTTCTGGCTTCCAAGCACAGAATGTGCCTCTCCCCTCCCCTAAAACTCAGGCTCATTCTAGCTCTGCAACCTTTGGCTGTGGGGACCCAGCTCCACCCTGCTGCAGCTCCCATTCACTCTATCTGTTAGCACTGTATTTCACGTTTCGGACAGGGCATGAGGTGCAGACCAGGGTCCCCTCTTGCTCAGGTATGAGATGGCCCTGATCCGGGTCATTCAGTACTGGCATTCTGACGTGTCTTCAGTCATTAGGAAGATGGAGAAGGCAGTTGTCTCATACACAAGACATATGTTTGTTCATTCTGACACTCTGAACCTAAAACTGAGCCCAATGAGAACAGTAAAATCCTAACCGATGAGGCCAGTGATATGGACCCAGGGCTTGGCTTTCTGACTCATATAATCTCCAAAAAGCCTATGGGCCTCGGAAGAACCCTCATGCACTCTTCCGTGGTGTTAGTTTATTTCCAAAGTCTGGAAGGAGAGTCACTGAGTGGCATATTCTTTGTTAGTGAGAAACCTGAATATCAGGTTTGTTCACGCTGGAACTCCCGAACCAATCAACTGCAGCTTCTTGATGAATAAGAACAATCCGTCCACGGTTTCCACCGTTTCCTGACTATTGCACAAGATAACAGGCAGCTTAAAGCCCTGCAGAGGTGATGTGTAAAGACATGCTATCTTGGCCACTTACAGAAGGTATGTGCATTTGGCATTTTGCTTTTTCCAGAGGATGTGTGCACTAAAATCTACTGTGAAACCATTTTTAAAATATACTTTGAATGCTTCTTAGAATGCATTACTCCACCCACATCCCTTAAGCCCAATCCACTTACTGCAATTCACAAGCTGCTGAATATGTGGTCTTCCCATACAAACAACCATCAAGCAAGCACATTAAAATGTATTGGCTGGTACAGTCAGCACAACCCCAAGGAAATACTGAATTCTATATATAACTGGCAATGAACCATCCTGGCACCATATAGAAAGAAGTTACAAGTTGTTAAAGAAACACTTTAAAGGTCACTTATATTTCCAACAACAATCCTCAATCCTTGCCCCCCCCAAAAAAAAAAGCTTCCTTGACAACTGCTTTGGCTAAAATAACTAACACCTCATAATACCAGGTTTCTTTTAACCGAGAGATTTGGCAAGCAAAGACCCTCTCCCATGCAGATAAAAATAAACTGCGTCTTTTCCAGATAATTAAGAAGTTTCATTAAAAGAACACATGTTGAGACTGGTCCACTGTTTCTGTGGGCTTCAAAGAATAGAGCCAACTGAGGAGACCTGTGCAAAGAGACAGATTCTTGATTAGGAATTAATGATACTAGCCAGCAGCAAGCCACGGTGTGAGCAGCAGAGAGTCGGTTCTTTCAGCTAAAAGCCGAGTCCACATAAAATACAATTATCTTTTGGATTACAAACCGGACCAAGGAGGCTCACACACAGAATTTTAATAGAGGTCCTACAATAATCAGGGCCCTATTCACGTGCCAGGTCTAACACATGTTAAAAATGAAACAAGAAATATGGGTCAAAAGCCCATTCATACCACATACAAAACAACCTTCTTTGATCCCCAACTGTGAATTCAATTTAGTCCTCTATGTAAACAAATGTAAAGGCGCATCCTGGAAGACAACAGGATAGAAACTGAAATAATTTATGGGGAGGAAAAATTAGCTCTGTTTTGATTCGGTAAAATTTTTGAAGTTTTCTCTACCACTCTTCAGAGGCAGAGGCAGCCCAGAGCCTTTGTCACCTAACAGACCTCTGTCATGATTGAGCTCTGAGCCTTCCAATACTTACCTGAGCTCATGATTCACTACCAAGTGAAGGCAATCTCTAACTCATCTTTGGCTCCCTGGAACTCCTGGTGCAATGGATGGATTCAAGACTCTGACGTGAATCATCTTGAGTAGCTACTCACACGTTTTCATGATGCAAACCCACACCAGAAACCAGCATGCTGGTTTAAGAGTTGCTGGCCTGGAAAACCAAAGCTAAAACTGTTATACTCTATACTAGTCAATCTGCTAAAAGGAAGGCCTCTTTGATACAAGAACTCAAATTATGGTTCCCCAGAGTGGAGATTTTGATTGCATTCTTGGTTTCATGCCTGAAAGTACTACACTTTGTGAACCTTGATTTCTGTGCACCTGTAAATAAATAAATAATAAATAAACAAATGGAGGGCAATGGAGTGGGATCTCCAGGTTTCTGGGAAGTTGTGATTCTAGACTTTGATGATAAACACTGCAAATGACCAGAAATGTGCTACCAAGGCTTCAACGACAGTAGACTGTAAAAACCAGACTACTCTCAAGCCTTGACTCTCTTGGTGGGGTGTGTGCGTTGGAGGTGGGGGGGAGGTTAGCTGGGGGTGGGAGGAAGGTTCATTCACCTTTCTCCTCTATGTTGCTGTCCCAATGCCTTGCTGCCCAGCCAATCATCTTCTTGGTACACCTTTATTTTCCTGAGCTGTATCATCCACCAGCTTTCAAAAAACCATGCATAAAAGGTGCTTCTCCCCTCCCACGTTTGGAAATATCTTTATAGGACTGATAGTTCCGGTGTGCATAGCATTTAGATTAGGAATACTTTCCCTTAGGATTTGGAAGACACCTTTTTAGTGTATCATTCATACATGGATGTAAGTGAGGAGTCAGAGCCGTTCTGATTCTCTGTCTCACTGTTGCTCTAACTTAAGTACATATCAGAATTAGGGCTGGGACGGGGTGGGAGGTGCAGGCATTTGGCCTGGTGGTTAAGATTACAGTTAAGACACCCCCGTGTGAGGCAGGCATTGCGCAGTGGGTTAAGCAGCTGCGTGGGATGCCTGTATCCCATACTGAAGTCCCAGCTACTCCATGCTCCCAATCCAGCTCCCAGTTAATTTGCCTCAGAGGCATCTGGGTTCCTACCACCCACATGGGAGGCCGGGATGGAATTCCTGACTCCCGGCTTCAGTCTTCTAGCTTTCGCTGTTGTGGCCATTTGGGGAGTAAACTAGCAGATGGGAGTTCTGTGTTTCAAATAAAATGTTAGAATATGAATTGCTCTAAAAATTAAAAGCATGGGAACAGCAGGGACTCCCTGAAGCACACTCTAAGTTTCTGTTTCAGTGGCTGCAGGGCAGCATCTGAGAATCTGCATATTTGTCAAGTTCCCAGGGATCCCAGTCCGTATTTCTGCGGCTGTAACAACAACTGAAGGAAGGAACGAAGCTTCCCTGGCTCATGGTTTTCAGAGCTTGGGATGGCACCAGCACATAGTGAGGGGCCTCCTCCTGCATCCTAACAGGACCGAGGGCATTAAACGGAGAGATGGAGCAAGCGTGTGTGTTCGTGTCTTACTCTTCTCACAGAGCTACTGGAGCCATCATGGGGACCCCTCTTAATGACCTCATGAATGCCCATTACCTCTCAAAGTCCCTACCTCCAAATGCCATTGACACGATACTGGGCAGCAGGTTTGCAATACATGAACTTTTGGTGACAACACATTCAAATTACGGCACCAGGTTATGAGTGCTGCTGGGAGCACACTAGGAAAACTACTACTGATCCTCATAGGCAAACTCATGGGGGGGGGGGGGAGGGCGGGGCACGGTGTGGAGGAGGAGGGAGGGAGAGGGATAGGGAGAAGAGAAGGGAGGGAGAGGGAGAGAGAAGACGGAGCTCCTTCATCAGTGCCCACAATGGTCAGCCCAAAGCCAGAAACTCAATCCAGGTCTCCCATACTGGGGGCAGGACCCAATTATCTGAGCCATCATCACTGCCTTCCAGGGTCTGCAGCAGCAGGAAGGCGGAGTCAGGATCAGAGCTGGGTATCAAACCAGGTACTCTAATGTGGACACCCAGGTACTCTAATGTGGGACACCCACGTCTTAACCCCTAGGCTAAACTCCCCCTCTCAGAGCTTCTTCTACTCCTGGTGTTCTGCAACACTCCTTGCCTGAGTTCTTGTTCTGGGCAGGCCCTTTCAATCTAGAAATGTGTACTCCTGGTGCTGCACATGTGGTTTTGTATCTTTGACAACTTTTTGTCTACAGATATCTTTGTGGAATTCCAGTTACACAGGGTTAGACCTGCTACCTGATCTATTTCCTCTTCTTCCCCCCTTCTCCTGTTCTGCATCCCTGTCTTTCATCTCTGAGAAACTTCTTCACCATTTCCATTATTCTGCAAGTGCCTGCTGTATTTTCAACTTATTTTCTGAATACTCACTTTCTACAGCACTTTCCTAGCTTTGTAGACACAGCTTCTTTGCTTTCACTGCAAAGAGAGGAGATTTGTTGTGAAGTTTCCTTCCCCTTCCATTGTCTCCAATTCCCTTTTCTCATTTGTTTCAGATTCTGACTTTACTGTCAGAAACTTCTTAACAACGTCTGGTGATTGCTGGCTTTTCATTCATAGTTAATAAAAAGCAGCACTCGGGAGGGTTTCAGGGCTGTGTGTGACAAGGGCTTGCAGGGTGGTGCGTCTCAGCACAGAAGACTGTGAGAAGCCCTACGACTTCAGGATGAGACAGCCTCATATCAGTTTCTGTGGGTCCTAGCTCTCAAATCCTGCCATTTCCAATCTGTTCCCGTCGGGAAAAGTGAACAGGGCAATAAGCTCAGAGCGGGTGGTATCAGATTTGACTTAATGCCCCTGATTTCAGAAGATGCTGTCTTTAATCCCCCACGCCCTGCATGGCTGGGCCCGTGTCTTAGATTCCAGACTTTGCATTTAAGATGTCTCCCCAAAAATAAACTTGCAGTCTTCTATGCCAGCGGGAGGGCAGGCACTGGGCATCTGGGTTTTAGAAGAGGAAGCCGGAGGTCTGATGACTCTTAAACAGAGTGTTAACTGATCCCCTGTTTTCGGTCCTACTCCGCACCCCTGGTTTTATAGGCTCGGAATTTCTGAATCATTCTCAGCTTTCACAGTGCGCACACACACAAAACTTGCTTTTGAGGGGAATCGATTCCACTTTCTCCCTCTTTCAAGTCAGTTACAATTTATCCATTTGCTTGCAAAATTTTTATGGCATCTTTCATTTGTATTGTATCCTCTCTTTGTTCTCTATTTTCTCTTTGTTCCCCTTGGCATGCATTTTTTTTATTCCTCTACTTTCATTTTAAGAGGGGTCAGAGTCACATGAAGGCAATCAGCGCACCATGCTTAATAGGAAGCCTTCCACAGAAATTCAATCGATGAATAAAACCAAGTTTTCTTTAGAAACCAAAACAAAGCCTTCCCTCAAAAAAAAGCTACTGTCATTTTTCTTAATTAAAAACCCAACTTAGATTTGTATAAGATATTTGACCAAGAAATTAGCATATATAAAACAATTTTTGCTTGATAAGTACAAACCTGAAAATACTACATCATTATTCTGAACTCTGAATTAATACACACTGTACAGAGGGCTGATTTTGTAGGAATATCAGGCTAATTAATGCCATTTTAGTTTCTTATATACAGTTCATGGTCCAATGAACTAGGGATATCACAAACATAGAATATCTCGATTTCACCCAATAATTTGTCGCCGTGAATAAGACACGAAAAATGTGGTGATGATAATCAAACAGACAGGCAATTACAAGCCCTTATCTTTATTCACATACTGGCACTGACTATTAGGGGAGATGAGGGTAGCTGCTGTGGCCCTGAGCTGTCAACATTTTGTAAGAACATAATAGAGACGTGAATGGCAAAGTGCAAATGCCACACAGTTGGAAGCATAACTCATCTATCAGTTGTATCACCACCCCAAACTCACTGTACTAAACTGATGTTCTAACAGCGAGGTGAGAACACAGCTGGGATAAGGCAGCCCTGGATTTTTGATCAACCATGTTTACAAACCCTATTTGAAAACAATTCTTATGAAAATGACAACAGATTTAAGGGTCTCAGCTGACTACAAACTCAGCAGGAACCAATATTACAACCAACGTGGAGCTTAAAATAGTAATACAACCTTAAGCTCCATGAAAGAAGAAAGATGGTCCTACCACAGGGTTTATAAGTCAGACCACATCTCCAGTATCTTGTCCTGGGTACTGCACACTTGACGTGTGTTTTGAAGGAAAGGACTTTAAGAGTTTACACCTACACTCTTAGGGGGTTAAACCTGAACCATCCAGTACAACAGCCACTGGCTATGAGGAACCATTTAAATTTAAATTAAATTAAATTAAAAGTGCAATTGCTCAGTCACACTAGCCACATTTCGTGTGGTCAATCCACACGTGTCTCGTGGACAACAGACACGGAACATTTCTAATGTTGCAGAAAGTTACTGGACAGCCCTGGCCTAGACCCCTAGTTACACAAGAAATGGGAATGAGAATGTAATCCAAGGGAAGAGAAGGCTTTGGGAGAGCCTTACAGTGTAAAATGTCCAAGTATCATTAGCAGGAAAGAGAAGGGAGCCGTTCTCCCCAGCCCACAGGTAGAGGCTAGAGCAGGGCAGAGGTCAGTTTAACATGCAAGCCCTAGCAATCACGCTCTGGAATTAGTCACTACGATAAACCTCCTCCCCACAAATGAGCTCTTGTCCCCTGCAAGTGCTTAAGGGGAGGGAGGCTAGATGACTTCCCTTCCAGGGATTTCTCAATAAGCAAAAAAAGAAAAAGAAAGAAAGAAAAAAAAAGTCTCTTCTGATTCCAAGTCACTAGGGCCGCACAAAGACATGCAAAGCTAACAGAAGACGGGTTGTAACCAGCTACACAACACAGTGAACCATTTCTAACTCCGTTCACCTTTTCCGTGATACATGGGGACTGTGCTGAGGAAAGAATGATAAGCCTGAAGGAGAATCACAGTGAGACAGATTTATGCCAGCCGATGAACTGACTCTTTGCCGAAGTCAGTAAACATCCATTCACCTTGTTTCCCTCTGTGCTAGACCAATACCTTGTGTGGAATCAAACACCGATCAGTGAATTAGTAGTCTGCTAAAGTTAAAAGCATCGTATTTGCCTAGAAAAATAAAAGTATGCTCATTTTGATTCTGTTCTACAATATATTTTTAAAATGTTTATTTTTTTTATCTCTCCACTATTGCAATGTCTACTCTTTTATCATAAATAGTCACACTTTTCAGTCGTCTGTGATTCTTTGGTGTCTGTTTCCCCCACTCAAGTGAAACCATGGCTATTTTGCTCCCACTGTAGCCCTGGCATGTGGTAGATACTCTGTACATGTTTGCTGGAAGAATGAGTGAATGTATGGCTTAGTCCAAAATTATCTGTGTGGTTAACTTTTCTCTTCCTCTCCTTCTCCCCCCATAGACTCACAACATCATTTTAATTCACGAAATCTCATTTTTTTTCCAACGTAACAATTTTGAATTTTACTGAATGACCCATTGATCAATTGGCAGTATTTTTTATGTCCATAAAGCTGATCCTCTCCACACTGAACTTGACCTTCCCAGACACAGCTTGCTACAAAAACTCCTGTATTAGCAGTGTTTATCCTGAACCTATACCATTTTCTCAATCCCTCCTCCAACTTCATTGTAGCCATTTTGATTGCTGCTTTGAAGTAGGAGGTACCCCTGCTGGCAAGAGGTTTCTCTATGCCAAGTGAGGCGTGTTCTGCCAAGACAGACAAAACAATAAAGCTGCAGCCAATTGCTTTTCATGATTGCCATGGCAAGATTCAACATGTATCTCTGTCCTGGCTTAGTTACTTTCCCTCCTTCTCTTTCTTATTTTCATTTCTCTGCTGTCTTCCATAGGCCAGAGGCTTAGGGATATAGATTGGTAGAGAGACCAAAACAGTGGAACAGAGATCCAACCAGTTACCACCTCTTCTTTCTTTGGCACAAAGTTGCTTTCAAAACATCAAAGGAAAGACAATTATAAACACTTCCTCTGGAGCACTTAAATCACCTGCATGTCTGTCTCCCTCCTCTCCCTCTGTCTTCAGCCAGCAGATAGAACTGTCTCTCGAGTAGGCTGCAAAGCAAACTGAAAAATGCAGGTAATATGCATGCTTCAAGCACCACCCAACATGGGATACACATGGGATACATGGTTAGACTGTCAGTGTTACTGTGCATGAGCAATAGCAACTGTTTTCTATATCAATACAAATATACTGGGGCCTATGCTGTGGCATAGAGGAAAAAGCTGCCGTCTGCAGAGCCAGCATCCCATATGGGCACCAGTTCAAGTCCTGGCTGCTCCACTTCTGATCCAGCTCTCTGCTATGACCTAAGAAAGCAGTAGAAGATGGCCCAAGTCCTTGGGCCCCTGCACCCATGCGGGAGATCCAGAGGAAGCTCCTGGCTTTGGATCAGCACAACTCCAGCCATTGCGTCCACCTGGGGAATAAGCCAGCAGATGGAAGACTTTCTCTCTCTCTCTCTCTCTCTCGCTCTCGCTTTCTCTGCCTCTGCCTCTCTGTAACTCTGCCTTTCAAAAGCTTACAGTCAGGGCAGTCAAAGTCTGATTTAATTAGAGCGGGAGAAGGAGCATTCCAGGCAGGGGGAAATGTTTATGCCAAGGAACCCCTTGGGCAGAATCAACCTGGCTCATGCTTGGGTCTGAAGGCTTATTCCAGAAAACACTGGATGGGAAAGAGGACAAAGATCATGCAGAACACTGCATGTCTTGAGAAGGATTTTGCTCTTGACCTAAGAGCAATGGGGAACTGCTGGAGGGTTGAAAGGGCCATGTAATGATCACAAATTTGTTTTTCAAACAGTCACTCTACATTGAGAATTCAAAAACCTAGCAAGCTTGTATACTGGGCACTAGTTTATGATTGAATATGAACATAAACTTACAGAATGTTTATCACAAATTCAGCTCTCTGTACAATAAACTCTCTTTCATGTGCAAGTCACATGCAAACATTTTAAAATCCAACAAAAGGATATACTTTATCATATTAAGATGTTCAAATGTGTTTCTTAAGCTTCTTTCTATTGAACACAATGACAGGATGCATGGACCACTGACAACTGTAGCTCTCTAATGAAGACATGAACCCATTCATCCCCGTCACAACAGCATGTATTTTGGGATGAATTCCGTGCTTAACGTGGTCAAATTTCATGGGTTCTACTACACCCAGATGTGGGTAAGGATGGGATATGGTTTGTGTCCACTTAATCAAAACAAAGCTCTCTGATGCTCCCAGCAACTTTAAGTTCTAATTTTGGCTAAAGCTGTTCTGACTCCCTTAATTAATATGACAAACCAGTAACCTCTTCTCAAATATTGACTTATAAAGGTTTTGGTTTAAAAAAAAATGCTAACAACTACTTGAGCTTCACTACATACTTAAAAAATTACTCAGACACATCATCAGTTGAATACATACATAGTGTTTGCTTTCCCTGTTGCTGTCTCTGAGCTAAGATCCTACTCAAATATCATCATTTTTTAAAAAATGTACTTATTTAAAAGGCAGAATGAGTGGAGAGGGAGAGGGAGAGGGAGAGGGAGAGGGAGAGGGAGAGGGAGAGGGAGAGGGAGAGGGAGAGGGAGAGGGAGAGGGAGAGGGAGAGGGAGAATCACCTTCCACTTACTGGTTCACCCCCTGAATGGCCACAATGGCCAGGGCTGGGCCAGGAAGAAGCCAGGAACCAGGAACTCCATCCTGGTCTCCCACATGGATGGCAAGAGGCCCCTGTACTTGGGCCATCACCCACTGCCTTCCCAGGTACCTTAGCAGGGAGCAGGACTGGAAGCACAGCAGCTGGGATTGGAACCAGTACTCTGGATGTGGGATGCAAACATCCCAAGAGGTGGCTTAACATGCTGCATCACAACACCAACCCTCAATATGGTTTTTAAAGGTCTAAATTCAGTTTGATGAATTATTTAAGTAAACTCAGTGGCATACAGCCAGACAGCAGTCACTTCCGTCAGCGTCTTTCACACTGATTCTTTTAAATCATCTGATTTTTGGAATGTAATGAGAACGATGAGCTTATGAGTGAAATTCCCCCTTAATACAGAGTTGCGTTCAGTATATAAATAACAGAATACTACAGATGGCATTTCTGATCACTAGTTTACGCTATTCATCCAGTCAAGGCCCAGATGATTCCTACCCCATGGCCCATTTCTCCAGGTGGGAAACAGAAATGTGACCCTATACCCAGCAGGGCTCAGAGCAGAGAATGGCCCCAGAGATCTGTGAATGACAGGCATTTAGCAAGTTAGGGCTGTTAATTATCAAAGCTACATGACATTCCTTTCTGGAATTTGATTTTGAAAATGAACACTATCTGGGAAAAGGGGGAAAAACAGATAGAGATTCTTGGATTAACTGAAATACAGTCATTTCATTCCCATTTTTAAAAAAATCTTCAGGGGCCGGCGCTGTGGCATAAGCATGTTAAGTCACCGTTTGCAATGCCGGCATCCCACACGAGCGCACTGGTTTGAGTCCCAGCTGCTCCACTTCCGATCCAGCTCCCTGCTAATGCACCTGGGAAAACAGTGGAAGACGAGCCAAGTCCTTGGGCCCCTGACTCATATGGGAGAACCAGAGGAGGCTCCTGGCTCTGGCTTGGTCTAGCCTCAACTGTTGCAGTCACTTGGGGAGTGAAAAAGCGGATGGAAGATCTCTCTCTCTCTAACTCTGCCTACAAGTAAATAAATAAATCTTTTTTTTTTTTTAAAAAAAAAAAAAGGTCTTCAGTTACTCCCCAAACCTGCAAGCCACATAAGCATGGAAGACCCCACATGCACTGACCCCTCCCAACTTCCTCCAGTCTTCTCCTTCCTGACTTCCCGACACCTCCTCTGCCCTCCACGGCTCCACCCACCCTGAAACCTGGAAGGGCACACCCCAGGCCAACCCCCCACACACACACTGGGCGGCATGCGACGCAGCCTATGGCTTCCCCTTCTGCCTTCCCCATTACTCAGAGCCCTGGGAGAGCACAAGCCAGTCCTGTTTTCCTGATCCCTAGCACTTGGCAAAAAGGAGGTGCTATCAAAGGGCACACGGAACAGCTTCAAATTCACCTTACAGACACACGAGCCCTCAGACCACCACTGCTGTTCAATCACTAATGCTGAGTGTCCATGCGCTTGCAGGGAGCTTTCTGAAGGGGACAATAGTTTTTCTGCTCATTCTCCCCAAACGCAAAGTGCTTTCCCGCTCCTTCATTTACTGCTCTCAAGATAATGTTTCTGAGTCCCACCATCCTCCTGTGACCCTCCTGCACAAGAACCCACTCTGGCCCGCTGGCTCCAGCCTCTCTGCTCCTCTACCAAGCCCACCAGGACTGTGAGGGGGTGGGGGCAGCTCACACGTCTTGCAGCCCTTTTATGTACCTATGCCATTTGATACTGTACCGGAATCATTCGTGGATAGGTGGGCAGACATCTTATACAGATAAACAGAGTTAATTAAGTCTGTCTAAGGTCAGGTAGGTCATTAGGATGAGCCAGGACAAAGACCTCTGTGCCCCATTCTGTGCTCTGGCCTCTCTCTTACTGCACAAGGGCCCCCGAGATCTCTCTCACCCATTTAGGTATGTAATGAGCATCTTCTATATGCCGCGGATGGAACCAGGCTTGCTGAGAGTTCAGCAAGACCAAAGTCCTACCCTGGAATGAGACGCCTGACAGGTGCCACTAGGGACTACACCTGTTGCACCAGAGGGGAGTTGCAAAACTGAAAGAAAAGTCCCCGTCCTTCCTGGAGTCTGGAGTTTGACAGTAGCTCCAGTCCATGCCACAGGCATTGCCTCACTGCTCACCACCCCATGCTGTTCTCTGTAATATACGATGGGCCCTCGAGGGAGGGATGCGACTCTCATGTGTTCCTGTTTCCCCAAAACCCCTCCAAGAGGGGAGGAGACATGGTGGGATGGAGCCAGATCTCAGATCTCACGCGACACTGGGTCCCAGGGCCAGCAGATGGGGGAGAGCCACCTGTCACCCACACGCCCTTCCAGGTCCTGCAGGCAGGCACTCCATCAGATCACCACACCTGGTCCACCTGCCTTCAGTGTGAGCACACACATGGCGTCTGGGAGTGGGGGTATGTGTTCTGTCACTGTTATGGTTTTGTATTCTCAGTGTCGGGATCAAAAAGTGTGAAGGGCACAGAGGATGTGAAAAAAATCTGTATGTCTGAATGCTGAGGTCGCCCCAGTAGGCTGATACACTCCGTCTTAGAAAGACAAATGCGAAAGGGGCTTTTATTCCCCCCACATGCACACACACTCCAGCGTGCACTCACCGGCCCCGGTGGTGAGCTGGACTTTTTCCCTTTCAATTATTACCACTGTCATAATGTATTATTATTGTTTTACCAAGTATGGACAGTACGGACAGTTGAACCCAAGTGCAGCATAACACAGGTATACTGTCTCCGTTGTCAATCTTTAGCTGCTGGTGTAGACTAAGGGTCTGATGTAGACTACAGAGATCTGTCTAAATTATGCCAAGTGCATGCCACTGTTCCATAATCACTCCTTAATTCATAGACTAATTAAGCACTAACTCCATGCTATACACCTGCATGAAGTGCTGGGGAAAAGAAGTCAGCCACAGAGGTCACAACACAGAGGGGAAAAACACAAACAAACGCATTTTGTTACTGGTTACTGTGTCACAGCGGATATACAGGTCCTTTCTGCAAAACACCTGTGTGGGACAGAAGTGCACTTCAGATTTCAGAGTGTTTTGGATTTGGGAATATTCACATAGACTCTTAAGATTTTGGAGTTTTGGTTTAGGGATGCCCAACCCATCCAAGGCAAGAGCTGGACAGGGCAGGGTTACAGATGATCCCCCATCCGCTACTGCGGACAACCACCCTGCATGCAGGCCCTAACTCAGCTTCATCTTCCTACTGAACCTTGCATTGTCTGTCTCTGACCACTCACTCCTTCCCCACTTGCTCTCTCTCCCCAGCTCTCGTTCGTCTTTTGTCTTTCTGTTTCCAAGAAAAGCTCAGCTCTGCGGGGGCAGAGATTCTTGTTTTGTTCCCTGATGAATCCTGGCCCTAGAACAGTGCCCAGTTCCTGAGAGGAATTGGTAAATATTCACCGGCCCCAACCTCATGAAAGACCACACCAGAGCTCTCTAATCCTTTTAGCCTCCTCTGTTTGCCTTCATAGCATTCATGGTAACTCAAGTCATCTTGCAAAGTCCATTTACTTATCTGGTCTTTTCTCACCCCTCACTAGAATGCAAACGTCGTGATAAAAGGCAATGTGTCCACTTCTTCACTCCTGTGTCCCCTGCGCTTGAAACAGAGGCTGGCACACAGTAGGCATTTGGTAAAATGTAGAGGAATGAATTGCTGGGGTCCTCACCTTCACTCATCAGCCCCCATTCACAGAGCACTGAGTGTGTGGGTGAGCTGGCTTTACCTGCACTTTCTCTCCACATTTTCCCAACAGCCCTGGAGTTAGGCATTCCATACTCTCATTTCAAAGGGGCACAATGACAGTATCTTGCCCAAGGACACAAGCCTAGGAAAGGCTACAGCCAGCCATCAGCTCCAGGCAACCTGACCTGAGACTTGCTTTTAATCTCTCTCCTGGCAGGATGGGAGCTGCCTTGCAAACAGGACCACCTTGCTTCTGGGCTGCTGGGAGAGTCTAATTTGCAAACGCCAAATCTCAACTCTGAATCTCCTCAGAGGATTCGCACTGGTAGAGCACATGTTGGGTTGGGGGAGGGGAGGTCCTACGAGCAAAAGTGGCAAACTTGTCCCGAAGGATGAGCAATGTCATCCCTGGCAAAAGGACAGACTATACAGCAAATGACGGACTTGAGAGATACGCTCTACCTTTGATGTCAGAAATAAAAGAGAAACAGCTCATGTGATGATGAACTTGACACTATCGTAGTTCCAGAAATGTTTATGCAATACCTGGCCAGAATTGGCTGAGGACAGTGTGTTAAAAGGATACTCCTGGGCCCATCCAACCCCATGAACTTGCATCTCTAGGGATGGGGTCAGGGGACCTATGTTTGCATCAAGCACTGGGGGAGCCGCTGTGACAGCCACTGAGCTAACACTTCTCAACTACAGGACATTGGGCAGGCATCTGCAGGCTGGGCAGCACTCTATCAACCATCAGCATCAAGACTAAGACCCAACTAGCTCTACTGAATAACCAACAAGGCCTCTTTTTGTTAACAATAGTGTTGCATCACTCAGGGATTCAAAGTTCTCTAACCTAGGACACAGTCTCAAACATATCCATGGCTCGAGCTGGTCATGTCACATCACATGAAGTAGGAACTAGTACATCCAGGATAATCTGCTCGCTTCTGCTAGGTCCACAGTTCTCCTGTAGACGTGTTCACTCCAAAAATTATTCTGCTTCTTCTCTTAAATATAATCATCAGGCCGGCGCCGCGGCTCACTAGGCTAATCCTCCACCTTGCGGCGCCGGCACACCGGGTTCTAGTCCCGGTCGGGGCGCCGGATTCTGTCCCGGTTGCCCCTCTTCCAGGCCAGCTCTCTGCTGTGGCCAGGGAGTGCAGTGGAGGATGGCCCAAGTGCTTGGGCCCTGCACCCCATGGGAGACCAGGAAAAGCACCTGGCTCCTGGCTCCTGGCTCCTGCCATCGGATCAGCGCGGTGCGCCGGCCGCAGCGCGCCAGCCGTGGCGGCCATTGGAGGGTGAACCAACGGCAAAGGAAGACCTTTCTCTCTGTCTCTCTCTCTCACTGTCCACTCTGCCTGTCAAAAAAAAAAATATATATATATATATATATAATCATCAAGGCAGAGTTAGGAAACAGCAAAAGAAAACTTTAAAAAACACATACAAACCATGAGCTTTGCCCCTCCTATGCTAGCTGCTTTCTGAGCCAGTTCTAAGTGGCACTCAAAACAACACAGGTCTACTTAAGATTCCTGTATCCCAGATGACCCTAAGATGGGTCGTATGGGGGCATGCAACCACCACCCTCCAGCCCTGGACATCTTGCCAGGATTCCCTGACATTATCAGAAGTAGAACCTTACTGAAGTCATCTCTGGACATGGGGTGTTGCTGACCCTGTACTAGCTCCTGGTTGCTATAGTTACGAGAGGAGGTATAGTCTACTCTGCATCCAGCCCCAGCAGCTGGGAGAGGCCCCCATGGCCAGAATGACGGCAGCACAAGGTACACACAAGGTACTACTGTTACATCTTATGCTTAAGACTCCAACTAAAGCTGCTTTTCCTTACCATGGCTTTCAAATTATTTAACCTGTGCAAATCATGTAGAAATATGTTTTCTTACACACATTTAAGAAAAAATTCATAAAGATTAAGAAAAAAATAAACCCTTGATAACCTAAATAGTCTTGAGAACTACTTTGAAAGACGCAGGATTTGACTGTGGTACTACAGCAGGTTTCTGAGCTAGGTCATGTGGTTTAACAGATTCCTTCTGAAATTGCAGGAATGTATTTAAGTGCTGATTCTTGGCTCTGATTATTTCCAATGGTTTCTACATAGGAGAAAATGCTCTGCCCTACACAATGCAACACGAATTAATGATACTAGAAACAAGGGTTGTGTACCGCACTATCCAAGGAAGCCTGCAGGACAAAAGGAAACATTTGTAGAAGAAAACAAGCAGAGAGTGGAAATTTTTTTTCAATATATTTTGTAAGTATGAAAATGATTTTTCACTCTCCACACGGAATTAGCCAGCCCGACACATAGATTACTCTTCCCAGAGTCTTTGTAATCCAGGTAATAAATCGGATCTATCATTATACGAGATGAACAAAGCAGTCACCAGTCAGATGTACTCCAACAAATTAAGGGGAAAGAAAGTGAAATTACTCAGGCTGATCTGACACACAGCACTGGCTAAAGTGAAACAAACAAAACTGCGTGCAGAAGAGTCCAAACGCTGAGGTTGTCTAACTTTCCAAATGTCATTCTAGCTCTCTAATGACAAGGTATAGTGTTAAAGGGTACAATCACTGGATTACTTCTTTCCAACAGACGTTTCTGACTTTCTCACAAGTTCTGACGCCTCCAACTCTCTATACCAAGCCGAAGAACAGACGCTGCCCACTCCCTACCCGGTTTCCAAAAGTGCACTCCAGACACCCCCCGCCATGAAATCTGTGCCATGACCCACAAGGCGCTCTTGGACGTGCTGATGGGAACTGCCAATACTCAGGACGACAGTGAAGCATAGTGGGGTGGATTTTAAAAGGCCCCATTGGTCAAACAAGAAAAGCTGAAGATGTTTAAGGTACCCAAATCAGTATCCCATTTAAACTCTAATATGCTAAGCCATTGTGAAAGACAAAGAAACAAGGTATTAATGCCAGCAGAAAAACATTTCTTAAATTCAGTGTTTATTTGTCAAATACCAACTGCTTTTTTTCTTTCATTCCTTTCTGTTTCTGATCTTTGGAAAAACCACATCAGTATCAAATGTCACTTAATTCTTATTCAAACAGAGGAGAGCAGACACAGCAGACACAGCGGCTGCACCCGTGACTTGGCTGACCTGGGCCCTCAGTAAAAACAAACCTCTATAAATCACCAGATGTAAGCAATTGTGTAGTGATCACTTTAATTAATTGAACAGCTTTCCTGAAATGCACTGTATAATTTCAACTCTCCCAACACCTTTCCCAGAAGCAACTAACAAGAGTGGGTTCTTTTCCTAAAGTTGTTTCAAGGAAGAAAACACTCTCAACTCCAGGAGCTTACAGATATTTTTTAATCATTCAACATTCAGGTGATAGATTACTTAATTTTAGAAATCAAACTTTGGGCTGGCAAATGCTACGTGTAAATCCAAAAGTCAAAATTATCCCCAAAGCTATGGCAATACATATATATAAACATGTTACCTGGCTTGAAAACATAAAAGACCTTACATAATTTTCAACTGAATTTGAAAACTCTTATTTGCAAAAGAACAAGCAGAGACTTTTCTGACTTTCATGTACTGAATTTTAGCTGCACAAAGCTGATGTTTTCCATTGCTGTTGCTGAACCTGCAGGCGCCATACTTAAAAGAGGATACTCCAATGGCTTATAACAAACGCCTTTCCTGCTCACAAAACCACTCTGATCACTCACCACCAAGAACTATGTAACACGGACTCCACAGATCCCATGCCAACCACTGAGCCATACCAGAATTAAAGTCCTCCTCTACAGAACATAATCAAATACACGTCTCTCCGGAGTGAAGGTGATTTGTTTGAATCTTTTGGCAATGAAAGCAAAGTGGAAAGTCTGTTGCTCTAAGAATATTTGAAATTTAGGAGTAACAAAGCTGGAGGCTGCAGAAGAAGTGAATCAATTTAAAGAGCCCTTCTTAATAATACCCTGAAGGAAACACTCAAATTTGGCTTATAAGATCTTTATGCTGGTTCAAGTAGAAGTACTGGCCCTGGCCCTACAAACATACATGCACAATTCTGCAAAATTCCACTTACAAGGAGAGAAGTGTAATATTGGCCGAGATTGGTCCTAGATTTGGAAAAGTCTCCAGTTCATTGTTGTTGAGTTTCCTAGAAAAAAAAAAAAAAAAAAAAAAGACAGATTAGGTAAGCAGCAATTCCTAGAGGTGAAAACTTTTTAAAAGAATTACTTAAAGATAACTTTCAAATTAAAAGCTGTAAATAAAGTACTACAAACGTCCCTCACAGTGGACCGGTGTGAGGGGTAATACATTTTATGGAGAACTCAAGAAGAAAATAACCCAGACTCACACTTCTCGAAGGCTTTGAAGGTGGCTCATGGAACTTGCCTTGATGACAGATAATCTGTTGTGGCTTAAGTCCCTACAAGAAAACAACAATAAAATTACAAATGCTCTCTTAAAATTACCATTAGTGCTCAGTGATATGCAAGTCACAGGGGGCTTATGAACCACTTCCAGCAACACTCGTGACAACGGGAGGAATAACTGGTCCATTCTGCCCACTCACAAGATGGCAACCAGAATGGCAAAGTCAAAAATACAACCTCCACGCACAAAGTTTGTTGAAGAGGCTGGCAGATTCGAATACTTGAAGCCCACAGACATTTTAAGAGCTGTTTTCTGGCACAGGGTGAACAGATCTTTTGTGAACTGGGCCCTTGGCTCCCATGCCTTCCCTCGCCCAGTCACTCCCTCCTTGACATGATGACATCATGGCTCAGGAACAGTGGCTCAGCAGGCAGGTTGCTGAACCCAATGCCTCTAAGAAACTCCTTTATTATCAAAAAAAAAAAAAAAAAGCAAGCACCAAGGTCCTTAATGCAGTCAGACAAAACAGGAATTGCTACTCAGGCGCTCTGAATGAGCTTCTCTGGGTTAAAGCACCCGATTATTCAAGAAAGTAGAAAACAGCTGGAATCCTTGGCTTTCTTGCATTCAAAAACATCGCAGCATCTGTTACTATATCTGAGACCACATCAGCGTTCTAACAAAGTTAAGCGGACTGTACAGAAACTTACAATCATTAAAATCAAATTTCAGTGACTTCTTACTCAAATACTCTAACTTAGTAGCAATTTCCATAGGGCATTGCTATTTAAAACAACAAACTGCTGCATTCATAATACTCTAGGCTAAAAAAGACATCTCAGCATTAACATGTGAAATATGGAACAAAATCTGTCCAATAGGCTTGGTCACCTTCCCTATACTGGTCAATACTCTGACTATGGGCCTTCAAAATGGTGTGGTATAATGAAAACGAAATGGCTGAAAATAGCTGTTCAAAACCAGCTTAACAACCAGTCTGGCTTCCAGCTCCTCCATCAGAAGTAGTTAACTAACCCTTACTAAGTTAATCCTTATAATGTTTAAAATTAATAGTTTTAAATAATCATACATAAGTTGATTGGAGAAAGCATGAAATCATTTCATGCTTCTGCATCTGTTATATGCATGAGTGTCCTCCTCCCCCCTCAACAAAGGAGAGAAATCGCATCCAGAGAAAGCACAGTGTGGCTTGGTACTTGGCTTACTATTAGAAATCAGACATCCTTTCAGCCTTGAGTTTTTGTTTTGAGAATAAACCTAGATTTTTTTCTCTTTCACCTGGAAAAAAAAATCTGCAAAGGTTTTATTTGAAATATGTTTGCCTAAAGACCTACCAGACAGTAACAGACATGAGTAGATTTGTTCTGGTAGAGTTATAACATGAAAAAAAAAAAAATCTGGCACAGTCTTTAAACTATAAAAATCCTGCAATTACAACCACTGCTGTGCGCGCTCACCACGCTGGCTGGAGCCAGACACTTTCCCTCACAGCTCAGCTCAAGTCCATCTGGAGTTCATCAAGGAAACCGTGAGCCCAACAACTCACGTTAGGATTCAAACAAAACCTGTGTGCTTTTAGCACCCCAGACAGTCACAGATTTCCCACATGGTTTTAAAAACAACCAAGGCAAAGAGTCCTTCACCTGGGAGGTGGCAGTCTCCCTTGGACCTGCATCCCCTATTGTTTCAAGCTTTCACAGAAAGGACACTGCCTGTCATTTACCTTTAACCCAGGTGATTTTCCTCTTAATTACAAAAACCGAAAACCACACTCCTCACTTCACTGTAAGGATTATTTCACAGGGCAGTCCTGGGAGAAAGGAGACTGCTAGCGCTTAGCTTCTCTTCAACCAGTCATGGGATGAGATCTCCCAACAAAAGACCTTTAAAATCAGACACTGCCTTCAGAGACCACTCATTCCTGACCCAGAAGCAGGAGCTGGCAACCTTAAACATTTCAGTTATTGCAACACACTTCCATTCTTGAGTTTTGTGTGCTATTAAAACCACATTATATGTGGGAGCAAGAAAGGAGAAAAGAAAGAGAAAGAAAATCACTCTTAAGTGACTTATACTGCTAAATACTTAAAGCAGTGAAACTTTCAATGTACCTAAATTTAGATTTAATACAGTTTACATTTCAGAAATAATTACTTTCCAGTTAAAGGATGTCATAGTTTCCTAATCTTCCTTATATTGTTTTTATGGCTAGACCATTACAGAGAGAGTCAAGTTGTGCAAATGCCCATGTCTTCTTAAATCCAGAATATAACACATTCAGTGAAGGTGATTCTTATTTTTTAGATTTCTATTAATGAACATCATCCCAGGAAACTTTTTAAAAAGTGTTTCTGTAGTAAAGTTAATAAACGAAAAAGATGGTGAGATAGGGAGGTGGTAGCTAGTTATCCAGAACTCAGCAGGTCAAATACATAGAAACAGAACTGGTTCTATATGGTAGAGAAAAGTCTGTCTTCCTGCCTATTTGCAAGCAAAGAAACTTATATGAAAACAATTAATTTACAGCATTTGGTTTCAGCTATCGTTTTCTTCCTTTCAGCATTTGGCAATCTGACTTCCAAGTCAAATTTTGAAATGCAAATCCAGCATAGCTTCTTAATCAATCCCACTGGGGCCTGCAGAGCTGCTAATTCAGCAGGAATCTAGAAAGCTGAAAAACAAAAAAGCCAGGCTGTAGCTGTTTTAAGACAGTGATCCAAAGTGACTCATAAATCAGCCTGCTATGTTCAAGTTTTAGTCTGGAAAATACAGAAAAACAGCTGTGAAAACCATAGGGACTATTACCCCCCCCACCCCCACCCCAAATGCTGGTATGGACCAGAAGATTTATAACACGCCAACACTAAAGAAGTCACACCAGCCAAAATTACCTTTCAGACTTTTGCTCGAAGCCCCGTTGAGAATGCAAACGTTTCTGCGTGATAAAATAAATAATTCTGAAATCCCAGTGAGAATTTAATAATACTTGAAGCTCTCACTGGCAACTGAGCAACTTTTTTCCTCTTTTGGCTAAATGATAGATTCTAATAAGCATTCCTCTTTAGGTTCAGAACTCTAGAAGTAAACCAAGTCTGCTTTTAAGGGCGCTTGTAAGCAAGGCTTCAAATAGTTCCTGTTTTAAGAGGCACTTTCATTAGAGTGTTAGAGGTTACTTTTTGAAAGGAGAACTGAGTGCAGTGTTATTATTTTACAGCTCAAACTATTCAACTTTCACACATAGGGCTTCTATGGCAATAAATTACAACTGAATAAAGTGGAAAAAGGCATGCATGTTATCTATGTTTTTTTTTAAACTTGCAAATTCAACAAGACAAGCAAAAGATAGACACTGAAATTTTTCTTAATAGTGCTTTCAGAAACTAGTCCAAAGACAAACCTACTACTTTAATTATCTAAGAAAACAGGCAGATATGGGGGGGGGGGGCGGAACAGTATGTATTTTTCTACTGATTTCTGAACTCTGAAACAGCCTGTTTAAGAGCTTTTCTAATTATGTAAAGGTAAGTAGTAGCTCCTTAGACCTCCTGTGGAAAACACCAAACAACAGAGAAGGTAGAACTCAGCTCCTGTTCCTTTCAAAGGTAGAGGAGACCTCCAGAGCTTAAGGCACAAACAAAAGAAACACAATAAAGGGCTTGGACCACATGGCTCGGTGACACCTACAAAGACGGTTAGAAGTCACTGAAGTACAAGAATGACAGAGTTGTTCAATGAGTGATCACAGCGGGGCTTCTGACAACAGGCTGAGCGCTTATTTATACAAGTGGAACTTATTTTCACATACATTTAAGGAATGTGGACTTGTATTGAGACAATTTACTGCTGGCGGAAATGTAATTAAAGACCGTGCTAACCAAATAAACTGTAATTTGTTTTTTAGTGTGCCACCAAATTATCTGCAAAACAAAATCCTAATTAGGTCAGCTACTTTTAAGACAATGTTTAAACAGGTATGGAACCCCTTTTGGTTCAACCCAACTTGTAATCAGAGGAAACTCAGTTTCTCAAAAAACATCTGAGTTTACAAATAGTATATTATTGCAAGTACTATATTGCAGACTGGCAGGACCCAGTGGGCCACCTGGCCGGAGGAACCTGGACAGTTAGATTCACTGAATAATCCGAGCATTTCATAGCACACCCCGGGAAGCTTGGTACTCTTTGCTGGTTCTCATCCCTCTGTTATTCATAGGTGTTCACCTCCAGTCATTCAAACGTTCAGTTCCATATGTTGTCAATAGAGCCATTCACAGCTCATGAATAAGGCAGCCTGACCTCCACAAGAGGCAATTGAATAGAATTAGCCACAACTAATTGAAAGTCTTCCTGCTCTGGGTTAAAGCCCTTATCTCCTTCTTCAATTGTAATAAAAACGACTAAAGAAGACGTCTCGTGCTAGAAGATTACCTATCAACCAATACCTCATTCTGCTTTCTTGTTAAACTAAGGTTTATTAAGAACACCAAGAATATGCTGTCTGAAAGTCAACAATTCTACCGCTGACAAACAAAAAGATGTACCCAAGCATGATGATTTAAAAACACAATTTTCCTAAACTACAAAACCGAAGCAGCACAGCATCTGGAGAACATTCTACCAGAATTGTCTAAGATCTGAAAACTTCCACTGCGATTTTGCTAGGCCCAAATCTAAGATTAAGTCTGAACTGTAATTTTACATTTTCCAAAAACAAAAAAAAAGGACTTTTTTAAAAATACAAATGTTGACTTTATAACATTTTACAGCACATCTCCAATGTTAACAAGAGGGGGGGCCGGACGTGAGTAAGACACAGAGCTGCGTCTGCAGCCACATTACTTGGTCCCCCCATGTTGGCAGGGACTTCGGGTGTTCAGCCTCCACAGCTGAAATCCCCGAACTTCCGTACCAGCAGCAGCCCTGGGCGCACTGGAAGTTACAGAAGACTTGGTGCTGAACAATCCGGTTCCTTCCTTTCCGTATCTACCGATCAGTCTTATCAATCAACTTCTCACCCGCAGGAGGATGCGTAACAAGGCGGTCGGGTGGGGGTGCGGGGCTCGCACGCCAAGGCGAAGCACACGGGGCGCCCGCCAGAGTTGGAACAGCGACCAAACTCTGTGCCAGGGGCTTCCCAGACGAAAGGCGCGCGTTCAGCTGCCGATCGAGAACAGGAAAACGGGCCTGAATTCGTAGGAAACCGAAGCTGAGCGGGCAGCCACGCTCCCGAAGGGGCAAAGGCAAACTCCGGCCGCCCCGCAGGTAGCCAGCTCTCCCGCTCCGTTCGGGCGCGGAACCCCCAGGCTCGCTACCATCTCCGGACGGCGCCCCAGGCCCTAAGAACATCCATGTAGCCGGCTATCCTCTTCACACCTAGGCGGCCCGCAGAGCGCTCGGAGAGGCCGCGACCGTTCCTGTTCCACCTCCACGGAGCGCCACTCGCGGCCCGGGCCAGCAGGAGCTGCCCGCGTGCAAAACGCTGTGCGCCAAGCCCCCAGCAACCCGGGGCCCTCGCCGCGTCCAATGTGCCCATCCCCTCCGTCCGCGACAGATACTTACAGCCGAACGACCCAGGGCGGCAGCGGCTCGGGAAGGCGCGCCAGCCGCCGGCGACTGCAGTCCAGCAGGTCCCCGAGGCAGCGGCAAGGAGCGGGGCACGCGCGCTCGGCGGCCAGCCCGGAGGGCGGCTCGGCCGGGCCTGCGCGCCCCAGCACGGCGCACAGCAGCAGCCCCAGCGCGGCGGCGGGCGCGGGGAACCTCGGCGTGCCCATGGCGGCCCCGCGGCGTCTGTTCTGCCCCGCGCTCCGCAGCCCGTGCGCACTCGGGCCCGGCACGAACTTCCAGTCCAGCGATCACCCGGGGACCCGGCCGCGTGCGCGCGCGCGCTCTCCTCGGTCAACTCCTGCTTTCACTCCCAGCAGCGAAGCCCTTTCATGCCCGCCGGCAGCCGGAGGGAGAGCCAAAGCCGACCGGCCCACGGCGGTGGAGCTGCAGCCGCAGCAGTGCCCGCACGCCCGAGTCCCTTCTGGCCCCCTAAAGAAACTTTTTTCGCCCCGTCCCCGCGGTGCTGCGCGAAGTCCCCGCGCGGCCGAGGCGCGAGGCGGGGCGGGCAGAGGCCGGCGCGCGCCTATTGGCTCCGCAAGCCGCGGCCGACCCCGCGGCCACGTGACAATAACAAGGCTGCAGCCGGGGCCGGCGCACGGGAGAAAGTGGGGCTGAGATTGCAGGAAATTCGGAGTTAGATTTTCCAGCCTCTCCAGCCAGAAGTCTGCACTACGTCCTGGGAAACGTGTATCGGATGGAGCTGGGGGGCAGGAGGGAATGAGCAAACCAGTGAGCAGATACTGGGCTACTTCTTGGAGATAGAGGTATTTTTTTTTCCTGTATCCTTTATTTAGGAAATACTTTTTCACATGTGCAATTAAAAACCAAGCAAGGATGACAGCACAGAGAACAGTGCAGGTCAACTCAGTTAAAATACATGCAAAAGTTTTAAATGCAAATTTGCTTCTAAAAGTCATAGAACTGCAAACCATGAGGTAGAGGTATTTAGGGTGACTTCAGGGGGCTCCCGTTCAATTCGCTGTGACCAGGAACCCTTTCGATTCCAAACTATTGGAATGTATACATTATTCCACCATTCACAGATGAAACAGTGGTTTCAATGGGAATATAATTGCTTTAAAATTCATAAGGCAGTGTAGGGTTTTTTTGTAGGCACCAAAATTAAGAACAATAATCACGTGCAAAATTCGTGGATTTGGAGATGATATATTGAATTACAAATAGTTTTAGTGCATTGGATGGAGTGGGGATGAAATGACCTCTCCCTAGAGTATGATGGTAATGGTGGGTTCCAGGCACTAGCTAGGAATAATAAGAATAGGCACAGTACTATCGCAAAGCAAAATGAACCCTAGGACTTTGCAGGAAAAACGTAATGGGTGCACTTTGGTCCACCTGGGCTTTGAGTGATAGCAAATCTTGATTCTCAGCCTAGCAGGGGCAGGGATGGGTTGAGGCCGCAGGACTTCCCAGTGAGAAATGTGCCCTGACTTAACTTGGGAGTGATTGGGACCACTGGCGGCTGCAATGATGGAGACTTCAGAGCTCCTGTGTGAATGCCCTCCTCTGAGTAAAGAAATCCACCCAGAGAAGGCAAGAGATGGCAGGAAATTCACAGTTAACATTTTCCAGCCTCTCAGGCGCAGACTGGCCCACTGTGGCAAACAAAACAAAAACAAACTTTGGGAGCGTATGTTAAGCTCCCACTTCCATACTTTTTTTTTTATTATTATTAATTGCTCTCTGCCCAAGTATGTCTGTCTTTGGGGCTGCTTAAAGCTGCTTGATATTGAGGAGTGGAGATAGTTTGTGGAGCTGAGACTTTAACCCCGGTTCTAAGGCCCGTTGGTTTCCACCTGTAAGAGCATGGCCATTCCTGAGGCAGGGTAAAGACTTGGAAGCTGACACGCCCTATCTCAGATGTGACATCCTATCCTGTTCTTGCCAGCTGCTATTGGCATCAACCCCACCACCTTTTCTGATGATGTACAAATAAAAAAAAATATTTATAATGATGGCGTCTTGATTTTGAATTATGATTTTGCTTGCTTGGACAAGACATGCTACAGCCATGCCATGGATTTTTCAGCGCAGTATCACTCTCTGTGTTTTTCATGTAAGGAAAATCAGGCTTAGTCCATTGGTGTCTTTAAAAAAAAGAAAGATGCTATGCCTTACAGGCCTCCACGCATAAGCATGGTGGCATGGCTATGGCGGTCTCGTCTTGAGATTTCACTCACGTGTCTGATATAATCAGAAATTTGCTACTATTCAGGATGTGTGCCTCATATTCTTTCCAATATGGATTCTCCTTATATTGTTTAATCTTCTTCCATGAATTTTGTTTACAACATGCATATTTCCAGCCCAGATCTTTCTGCTGCTAACTCGAGTCCCATATATTGAAGTACTCAAAGGTCATTTCAAACTGGATGTCCAGATATAACATGCCTGGAATAAAATTTTGCTACCTCTGAAATTTATTCCCTGTTCTGCATCTGTAAGGATGTTACTTCTCCAACAGATGACTGCTACCAAAACCTAAAGTCCCATTTCCCATTGCCTCATGGTCACCACTGCTTTCACCTGTAGTCAATTAGTAAGTCCTGTGGAAACTAACTTCGACACAAATCTCTCTATCTTTGCAGATGTCAGGCTAACTCAGGCCCTAGCCTTAGTCCTATTTGGCATTCCAGTCTTTCCTCTGCAATGCAGTCAAGTGATATCCCAAAAGCTCAAATCTGAGCCTGTGACTCAATTGCCTAATTCCATTTAGCAGTCCCCATTGTTCTGGGAGTAAAGTTCAAGTTGTTTAGAGTGCCTTATGCAGCTTTTGTCGTATTTGACATCTACTTACCTCTTTAACTCCTATGTTATCATCTCCCTCCAACTCTAGGAACTATTTGCAGTTTTCTTCCCACCTGGGCTCCTGTTTCTTCTGTCTTCTTTCAGATGCAGGTCCCCTGGTCCAGATAACTATGTGCCCCCTTTTGCCTGCTCCATTTATGCTTCGTTGTAGATTTCCCTCTTTTGGAGAAGGCTTCTCTAACTCCTGCCTAGTTACCCGTTCAGTACTACCCAGTACATCCAGGCTTCACCTTTTCCACTCTACTTCTGGGATAATGGTAAGAGTTTCTACTTAACCTTGTACCCAGTGGTTTACCAGCTATGTGATGGTAAATCACTTAAACTTTTCATAACTTGGGTTCTGCATTTGTAAATTGGGGACACACACACACATACACACACACACACCATCTCTTATATGCCTTCCGTTTACCAGTCACTGAATCAGCTCTCATTGTTCTCCCTAAAAGAATTACTGACTGATTGCTATGACCAGGCAGAATCCAGAGGCCCCCAGACTCTTCCTAGTTCACCCTTTTGCAGGTATGCTCCTCCTAGTCAGGTGCATATCCTCAGCGGTTCCAGGCTTCTTTATAATCAATCACACAAATGAAAGGTATAAACTCAATAAGTATAAATACAACAAGAAAATAAGTGCTCTTGAAGCTTAGAAAACATTCTTAATCACTAAAGCAGTGCTGTCAGATTAAACAAGGGCAAGATGGTTGAAGTGGTGGGAAAGGTGTCTTTGTTCACTTCTGTAATTCACAGTGAACGGAGATTTACTTCTTGGAATTTTGCAGGCTGGAAAGTACAAGGTCAAGGGGCCCATGTGAGGCCTTCATGATGCTTCGTCCCATGGCAGAAGGTATCACCTGCCAGGTGAGTGTGTGTGTGTGTGTGTATCTGTGCACGCACACATGTGTGCACGCATGCACTAAACTCATCCTTCTATCAGGGGTTCACTGCCATGACAATGGCATTCACCCATTCATGACCTGGCCACCTCTGAACACTGTTGCATTGAAATAAAAAAATAACACATGCACTTTGGGGAACATGTTCAACCATAGCAGGGAATTATAAATATCTGGAATCTTTGTATGGATTGCTCTGTCAGCATCTTTAAGACCTTACTCTACTTGAAAGTAAGCAAAACTGAAAATCAATCAACAGAGATATTTATAGACATGGCTTTTGCTTACTTAGAAGCTCACAGAGTTGGAAGAAAGAAGAAAGATGTGGCCCAAATTAAATACCACTGTGGGGCCAGCACTGTGGCACAGAGGATTAAAGCCCTGGCTTGAAGCTCCTGCATCTTATATGGGTGCAGGTACTAGTCCCAGCTGCTCCTTTTCTGATCGAGCTCTCTGCTGTGGCCTGGGATGGTAGTAGAAAATGACCCAAATGCTTCGGCCCCTGTACCCACATGGGAGACCGGAGGAAGCTCCTGGCTTCAGATCAGCTCAACTCTGGCCATTGCAACAATATGGGGAATGAACCAGTAGATGGAAGACCTCTCTCTGTCTCTACCTCTCTCTCTGTAACTCTGACTTTCGAACAAATGAAATAAATCTTTAAAAAAAATTAAATATGACTGCTCCATCTCAACATGTCTGAACCATGCAACCAATGGAAAGAAGAGCTCCTCTCACCCGGAAACTCAATGAAATGTTTTCAAAGACTTCCCAAACCCTTCCTGAAACACAGGGCAGAGAGAATTTCCACTGAGTATCCATGTATCTGGGCAGATGAGGACTGAGTATTTTCTTAGGTCTATCACAGCCCTGTACCTATTCTTTTGTGGTATGCAGGAATGAAGGCAACAGACCAGGAAAGCTAGTCGGTATTAAAAGGAGAAAAGTGCTGTGGTTTGAATGTATCCCACAAAGTTCCTGTGTTGGAAACAGGTTCCCCAGCACCTTTAAGAAGTGATGAGATTATGAGGGCTCTGCCTTCGTGAATGGATTCATGCCATCACAGCAGGAGTGGACTTGTTATTTCAAGAACAAGTTGATGGGGCCAGAGCTGTGGCATAGAAGGTTAAGCCTCCGTCTGCAGTACCAGCATCGCATATAGGCCTTAGTTTGAGATCCAGATGCTCCACTTCCAATCCAGTTCCCTGATAATGTGCCTGGGAAAGCAGCTGAAGATGGCCCAAGTGCTTGGGCCCCTGCACCCATGTGGGAGACCCAGAAGAGGCTCCTGGCTCCTGGCTTCAGATGGGCCCAGCTCAGGCCGTTGGGGTATTTGAGGAGTGAGCCAGCGGATGGAAGATCCATCTCTCTCTCTCTCTCTCTTTCTCTCGTCTCTCATCTCTCACCTTCTCTTTCTCTGTATCTCTGCCTTTCAGATAAATAAATCTTTTTTTAAAAAAAGAACAAGTTGATTATAAAAATGAGTTTGGCCCTCTCCCCACCCCCCTCAATCTCCTCTTGTCTCCTCCAACCTCTGAACCCCCATGGAAACATCCTGTCTCACTCCCCTTCCTCCTGCCCTCTGCCACGGATGACACAGCAGGAAGACCCTCACCAGCTGTAAGCCCCTTCACCTCGGGCTTCCCACCTCCAGAGTTGTAAGAAACAATTCTCTTCTTTAGAAACTATCCAATCATAGGTATTTTTGTTATAGAAGCACAAAACAAACTAAGAAAATGAACTTAAAATTCTGTTTAATCTCCCCGAATTTGTCAGTAAATAATCGTAACCTCAAAACAGGCTCGCTCACTCTCTCTCTCTCTCTCTCTCTCTCTCTCTCCACACACACACACACACACACACACCTGCATGGTATTGTAGTTTCATGTGTTGATTCTCAGATTCTGTGGCTAAGTAAGGATTTAGTGTGAGCTAGTCAAATTCATTTCCAAGGTAGCTCTTTTACAGTTGAATTACAATGAGATAAAGTGTTGGATAAAGTTTACACTGGTTAACAGGGTAGTTGAAAATTGACTTCATTGGAAATTGACTAAATCCCACCGAGAGCCTCTCATTTATAATTTCATCCCTCCTGGTGAATGGCAAGCCCCATCCCTTTTCCAAATGGATTCCTCCTCCCGCCCGTTTTGTAGTTCACATATCCCTGCCCCTTTGCTGTTTTCAGTTTTCCTGGTTGTTTTTTTTTTTTTTTCTTTTTCCCTGCCCCCTGGCAAGTGTGAGACTTTCTTATCTCAAGTGCTGGCAAGGCCAAGGACTCCCAGATAAAAAGTAATAGAGGTGCTAAGCTGTCAGTTTTAACATCCAAGGACAAGAATGAAAGCTAAACACTGGGTACTTGCTTTATCATTACAATGAATGACACAGTTTGTGTAAGTGTGAACTGTGAAAAGGGAAGAGAGATAAGGGAAAGCAGGAAGAAAATCACAAAACCCCCAGATAATGACGCCAAAAGCAAACGTGGCTGCACTCTGTAACCTAACCATATCTTTCTCATTCATTAAGGCGGTTTAGAAGATAAAGATAACCCCTTCTCTCTCTCTCTCTCTCTCTCTCTCTCTCTCTCTCTCACACACACACACACACACACACACACACACACACAGAGCAAAGCCTCACTTCCAAAGCAGGAGAGAAGAATCTGGCTTTGCAAAACCCCTGCTATGAATACATCTTCGTGCTTTAGAAAATATTTAGAAAAACGAAGATAGCCACCCATCTGTTTCTCCCAAGCTGGCCAACTGTGCAATATTACTTAACTGAAAGCAAACACTGTTATCTGAACGTTCACTTAACCATAAATTAAAAGTGTGCTGTTGTGTGTGTTGCTGTTGTGTGTGTTACTCATTTCTCAAGTGCCCCTCTTGGAGTCATGTGTGCTCTGAGGAAAACTATTTTGTGGACAAAACTGGACCCACTGGAAATCGCCTCCGTGCAGCCTGGGGCTACTGGGAGTCTGGGTTCGGGGTGGCTGGGGGCTGCAGGCGCCCTCAACTGCCCCCAGATTCTGCTCAGTGTCCTTCCTCAGCTAATGATCTTTTCCTTAGGCTCCTGTTTCTCCTCCCCTCTGAGGACCTCAGGGCATTTTCTGTAATTCTCTGCCTCTTTTTTTTTTTTCAACCTGTAGCTGGCTGCAATCTAAAAATTTCCCTGGGATTCTCAATACCTATAAAAAGGCCCACCCCGTCAGGGAGAGAGAAATCCAAGTGCAGGAGGTGTGGTTCTAGAAGAAGCAGGGTGACCAGAGAGTGGAGTGCAGTAGCTTTGGCTTCCTTAACTCCGTGCTCCATTTTTCTCTCCTGTGAATTGGGGTGAGGAACTGGCCCTTTTATGGGTTTAGATGCCCGCCTGCCCCTGCGGAGTACTGGGTTCCATGCCAACTCTTCTCCTGACTGCAGCTTCCTGCCAATGCACACCCTGGGAGGCCATGGCAATGACTCAGGAGACAGTGTCCCTGCTGCACCCATGGGAGACTTGGGTTAAGCTTCCGGCTCCTGGCTTCTACCTTGGCCCACCCCTGGCCAATGTAGGCATTTGAGGAGTAAACCAGTGGATGCAAGGTCTCTCCCTCTGTCACCCTGTCTTTCAAATAAATTTTTTTAAAAAGTCATTGCCTAACTCAATTTGTTATGATTTATGCTATGAGATTGAAATGAATCATTAAGCATATTTACTAAAAAGCCTCATATATCCCTCTTGGGAACTGTTTTTGCAGAATGTTTTTCTCCTACTTCTTGAATGAACAGTTGGTCAATGCACTATTATAAGAATTCATTTGCATTTCCAAACCATGAGAGTGCTCATATGTGAATTATTTAGTGCTTTTATTTATAGTTTCATCTTTTTACACATTTACTTGAGCCTGTCAAATTGTTAAGGTGATTTGATAATAAATATTCTCAGAATCAAGTTCCCTTCATTAAAAATTCTGCTATGTCTCCTGAATATAAAATGTTTCTACCAAGCTATGTTTCTCATAATAATATTCTGTGTAGGGGCCGGTGCTGTGGCACAGCAGGTTAATGCCCTGGCCTGAAGCACCGGCACCCCATACGGGCGCCGGTTCTAGTCCCAGCTGCTCCTCTTCTGATCCAGCTCTCTGCTATGGCCTGGGAAAGCCTTAGAAGATGGCCCAAGTCCTTAGGCCCCTGCACCCGCGTGGGAGACCCGGAGGAAGTTCCTGGCTCCTGGCTTCAGATCGGCACAGCTCCAGCCGTTGCAGCCGTCTGGGGAGGGAACCAGAGGATGTAAGAACACTCTCTCTCTGTCTCTCCTTCTCTCTCTGTGTAACTCTGACTTTCAAATAAAAAAATAATATTCTGTGTAAATAGGAGGGGGTCTTCAAAGGAGTTCATGGATAATTCAACTTTTTTTCATCAACATTAAGTTCTCTTTTAAGAGCATTTTTTTCAATGAGCTTTTCGAAATGCTCTCATATTTTCAAATGGAAAACAAAGAAGAAATTAGGTAGTGTCGTGGTTTGAAGAGTAACTTGCTCCCACACTCATGCAAAAGGTGAAATCCCCAAATTTGGGTTAGCAGTTGAGGAACTGATGTCCTGGCTGATGTGGAGACTTGATCCCAATATGGTACATGCAGGAGGGGCCTTGGGAAGCAGCCGGGCTGGCTTTGCTTTGCCAGGGCACAGCCCCATGATGGAATCACGAGGGCTTTATAAGGACAGACCCCACAGCAGGTAGAGGAAGCCACATGCTCCCCGGGTCTCTCTGCTGCCCGGCTCTCCGCGTCCTTGCTCCCCTGCATGCCCTCTGCCACAGCCAGCCGCCACCAGACACCAGACTAAGGGGCTGCCCAACCCGGGACTGCAAACCTCCAAACTTGTGAGCCGGAACAAAGCTGCTTCCTTCACGAGTGTCTCCTTCCCGGTACTTTGGTTAGAGTAACGAAAAGCTGGTTACTATGGGTACTGTGGGATCAGTTTCAACGTGATGCCGTGTTCCTGTCATGGTGAGGACAGTACAAATACTTTCCTGGGGCTGGTGGTGTGGTGTAACGGGAACAGCTGTGCCTGTGGCGCCGGCATCCCATATGGGTCCCAGCTGCTTCACTTCAGATCCAGCTCCCTGCTAATGGCCTGGGAAAGTAGCAGAGGATGGCCCGAGTGTTTGGGCTTCTGATACCCATGAGGGAGACCTGGAAGAAGCTCCTGGCTCCTGGCTTCTGCCTGGCCCAGCCCTAGCTGTTGTGGCCATTTGGGAAGTGAACTAGCAGTTGGAAGATCTCTCTCTCTCTCTCGCTCTCACTCTCGCTCTGTGTGTGTGTGTGTGTCTCTCCTTCTCTCTCTATAACTCTGACTTAAATAAATCTTAAAAAAAGCTTCCTGCTAAATTCTTAAAAATTTAGCTCAAAGCTCTACATACCTCTGTGGTGTTTATACATCCATGCAAAAAGATTTCCAGGGAAGCCCTGGCCTGGTGCTAAAGAAGCTCTCTCCGGCAGGCACCTGCCCATCTGCTTGCTGTGGCACACTTCTGTGTGCAGCAGGCAGGCTCCTCCGCTCCCTTGGCGGTTATTTCAGACTTAAACAACTTTTGTCTTTGTAGCCCACATGCATAAAACCCTCCTGCTGTCTTGCTGCCATTTGAACTTTCCTGTTTCCTTATTTTACCCTGGGCAAAATAGAATCTATCAAGATTCCTTAGCTATCTGTTTACGAATTAAGTAGTGCAATTCTTTAGAATACTTTCCTACCAACACTGCCCCTCTGGCATCCAGCACCTTCATGAGGGATGGGATTCTCTTTTCTGTCTTTTTGTTTTGCTTTTTAAGATTATTTAGTGGAGCCGGCACTGTGGCGCAGCAGGTTAATACCCTGGCCTGAAGCTCCGGCATCCCATATGGGCACCGGTTCTAGTCCCAGCTGCTCCTCTTCCGATCCAGCTCTCTGCTATGGCCTGGGAAAGCAGTAGAAGATGGCCCAAGTCCTTGGGCCCCTGCACCCACATGGGAGACCTGGAAGAAGCTCCTGGCTCCTGGCTTCGGATTGGTGCAGCTCCAGCCATTGCGGCCAATTGGGAAGTGAACCATCGAATGGAAAACCTCTCTCTCTCCCCCCCATCTCTGTGTAACTCTGACTTTCAAATAAATAAATAAATCTTTAAAAAACTATTTTAGTTTTTCATTTATTTGAAAGTAAGAGTGGCATAGAGGGAGGGAAGAAGAGGGAGGAGAAATAGAGAGAGGGGGAGGGAGAGACAGAGAGACAGAGAGAGAGAGAGAATCTTCCATCTGCTAGTTCAATCCCCTGACTGCAACAGCCACATCTAGGCCAGGCCAAAGCCAGGAGCCTGGCACTCCATCCAAGTCTCCAACATGGGTGGCAGAAGCCAAGCACTTGGGCCATCTTTCATTTCCTTCCCAGGCACATGAGCTGAATGGGAAGCTAAGCAGCCAGGACTTGAACCGGCATTCCAACATGGGATTTCGGTGTTGCAAGAACTGTCTTAGGCCAGCGCCACGGCTCAATAGGCTAATCCTCCACCTAGCGGCGCAGGCACACCAGATTCTAGTCCGGGTCGGGGCGCCGGATTCTGTCCCGGTTGCTCCTCTTCCAGGCCAGCTCTCTGCTGTGGCCAGGGAGTGCAGTGGAGGATGGCCCAAGTACTTGGGCCCTGCACCCCATGGGAGACCAGGCTCCTGGCTTCAGATCAGCGCAATGCGCCGGCCGCAGCGGCCATTGGAGGGTGAACCAACGGCAAAAGGAAGACCTTTCTCTGTGTCTCTCTCTCTCACTGTCCACTCTGCCTGTAAAAAAAGCAAAACAAAACAAAACAAAAAACCTGTCTTAACCAGCTACCCCAGAACGCTGTCCCGTGTTTTCTCTATGTGCCTTACAGAGATGAGTATGAGGAGGTGGAAGTAAGAGATCCTACAGCTGCTCAGATGATGATACTGCACGTTTATCAAGCTCTCACTGTGGTTACTATTCTCTAAACATTTGGTCCCTGTTAAGTCTCTTTCTTTCTTTCTTTCTTTCTTTCTTTCTTTCTTTCTTTCTTTCTTTCTTTCTTTCTTTCTTTCTTTCTTTTACAGGCAGAGTGGACAGTGAGAGAGAGAGAGACAGAGAGAAAGGTCTTCCTTTTACTGTTGGTTCACCCTCCAATGGCCGCCGCTGCCAGCGTGCTGCGGCCGGCGCACCACGCTGATCTGAAACCAGGAGCCAGGTGCTTCTCCTGGTCTCCCATGGGGTGCAGGGCCCAAGCACTTGGGCCATCCTCCACTGCACTCCCTGACCACAAAAGAGAGCTGGCCTGGAAGAGGAGCAAGCGGAACAGAATCCGGCGCCCCGACTGGGACTAGAACCCGGTGTGCTGGCACCGCAAGGCGGAGGATTAGCCTATTGAGCCGCGGCCCCGACCAAGTCATTTATTTCTTAGAACCACTTGGAAAATGTCATCCCCACAGTTTCAGGTAGGGAAACTGAAGTATAGAGATGTTCAGGAATTTGTCTAGGGTAGACTTGACATTCAAGCTCAGTCAATCTGGTTCTGCAACATACCCGATAACCACTAGTCCACACTGCTTTCCATTAGACTTAGAAGAAGCTAAGGTGGCTAAAGTCTTCTGCAATGCTCAAGAAAAAGGGTTTCAAGTCAGAAGACTGGACCCAGTAAGGGAAGCACTGCCTTTCCCTGCTAATTCTCCTGTGGTCACTTTCTCTGCTTGCTTGTCATTCTCCCCTCCCTTTCTCACTGGTCAGATCCACATTTAGGGAAGGTATTTGCCTTATGCACATGCATGACTACGAATTACACGTTAGGTCTGACTTGTGAAGGTAGATGTCTGGGCCTGGGCATCGAGGTGATACAGGAAATCTAACCATTGGAGATGAACGTAGGGGCTCTTGCAATGTCAATGCTGTGTCACCCCAGGAGTGCTGCCATAGGTGTCATTGGCACTTCAGGGTCATCACTCCTTAGAGCTAGTTTTGGTTAACAGGAGAGGTGAAGCTCGGTGATTGGTCACCAGAACAGGAAAAGAACACAGAAAGGGAAACAGGTTGTAGTTAGTTAGGAGAAGCGTGAATGGGATCCATGGGGTCCAAGAACCCCAGAGAAAGGACGCCTCACTGCTGGAGATGGTGTGCTCCACGCGCAGCACGGTCTCCTCCTTCTCTTGGTTTGTGGGTTACTGCGAATTTCTAGTTTTAAAGCTTCTCTAACTCCTGTAGAGTATAAAAGGAAATCTAAAACACAAAGTGTACCAAATTGACTGATAGCTCAGTCGGCTTTTGTTCAAGGCTTTCTTTCACGTCCACAGCTCAGCCCTTGCAGAGGGTTCCCGTTTTCCCGTTTTAGGAAACTGCACTCAGGTCATCTCAGGGATGATTAAGTCTATCTTCCCCCAAATTCAGACTTGGGAGAATTTTTTAAAAAATTTAAGATTTTATTCATGTGCAATAGCCAGAGCTGGGCCCATCCAGAGCTGGGAGCCAGGAGCTTCCTCCAGGTGTCCCACATGGGTACCGGGGCCCAAGCACTTGGGCCATCTTCCACTGCTTCCCCAGGCCATAACAGAGAGCTGGATCGGAAGTGGAGCAACTGGGACTCAAACCAGCGCCCATATAGGATGCCAGCATGGCAGGCGGAGGCTTACCCTACTCCACCACAGCACCAGCCCTAAGAATTTTTAAATTTTAACTGATCTAGTTTCATTTTCCCAGAAACTTTCTGAACTCCAACCCTCGTAATAGACACCAAGAAAGTAAACTCACTGGAATTCTGGTTAAAAAAAAAAAAACAAAAAAACTACATTTTCTAGTATTATAAGACAGAGTGCTGAGATGGCTTCCCTGTGTTAAAATCTAAGAATTCATTTTTGAATTGTTATTATCATCTAACATTAAGAACTTTCATCAATGATTTTATGAATCTGTGAACAAAAACAGTTATTATAAAAGTATGCTGATTTTTTTCAGATATTTAAAAAATGTGTTCTTAAAGGTGCATCTTAATGGACCAGTTAGTCCTAAAACATTAAGTTGTTTAATGTAATGGTGATATTCTTAAAATCCAAGGCATATTTTAAAAACAGGAACTTGGGCAGGCTCTCTATTTCACCTAACAAAATCACACCATGGACACTTAATGGAAACATGAATAGTTACATTAAATGCCGGTAGCTCTGTCCCAAATGGCATTTGCAGTTGATGAGTATATTCCTGAAGTTTGTGATTATTCATTGAAATTGATATGCTCCTGAAGGAAATAATAAAATGTACCACATTTTTTCTCCATAATTTTGGACTTTTTCCTACAGTGTTAATGATAGTACATGATAAATGTCTCAAGGTGAGGGTAGTATTCCCTCTCTTGTTAGTAATTGTACTTGACTTCTTGTGATCCAGGATGAGAATGGTGGAAACAAAATTATGCATAATTTGAACATATTGATTGCAGTCACAAAAGCTCTTTCTAAAAGTTTTGCCCAAGGCATTTTTTAAAGAAAATATCAGATTTATAAAATCAGTTGAATGCATTGTGCTTGCCTCCATTAAAAATAACTTAACCATCCTAAGGCAATCCATATTTGCTAACTATAGGTATATCCTTAAGATGTATTTCTTCAGGCCAATGCTGTGGCATAGAGAGCCAAGCCTCTTCTTGCAGTGCCAACATCCTATATGGGCCCGGTGTGAGTCCTGGCAGCTCCACTGCCAATCCAGCTCTCTGATGATGCACCTGGGAAAGCAGCAGAAAATGGCTCAAGTGCTTGAGCCCCTGCACCCACATGGGAGACCAGGAAGAAGTTCCTGGCTCCTTGCTTTAGCCTGGCCATTTGGGGAGTAAACCAGTGGATGGAAGATATCCCCCCCCACCCCGTATCTCTGTCTTTCAAATAAATAAATATAAAAAATATTTTTAAAAGATGTGTTTTTTATGTGTCTAGATTTAAGATTAAGAGAAATTAGCTCCTTAAAACTCTGATATTTAAAATAATAAAAGGAGGTTTAAGGTTCTAGGATCTTTTAAAAAATTTACCTTTAAATTGTTAACTGACAAAAATTGTACGTATCTATGGGATGCCATATACTGTCTCAATATATGTGTGCATTCTGCATGTCCAGTCAGGTCAGGGTAAAATAATAGTGGTAAAGTGGGCACCTTTGTCTTCTTTCTGATCTTTGAGAAAGCATCACCTTTTGCCCATTCAGTAGAATGTTAGCTGATGACTGGTTATAAGTGAACTTTATTATGTTGCGGTATGTTCCTTCTACATCCACGTTGTTCAGAGTTTTCATCATGAATTGGTATTAGATTTTATCAAATGCATTTTCTGAATCTATTGAGATGATCATGGTTTTTGTCCTTAATTCTATTGAAGAGGTGTAGCCTGGGGCCAGCGCCATGGCTCACTTGGTTAATCCTCTGCCTGCGGTGCTGGCATCCTATATGGTCACCAGGTTCTAGTCCCAGTTGCTCCTCTTCCAGTCCAGCTCTCTGCTGTGGCCCGGGAGGGCAGTGGAGGATGGCCCAAGTGCTTGGGCCCCTGCACCTGCATGGGAGACCAGGAGGAAGCACCTGGTTCCTGGCTTTGGATTGGCTTAGCTCTGGCCATAGCGGCCATTTAGGGGGTGAAACAACAGAAGGAAGACCTTTCTGTTTCTCTCTCTCTCACTGTCTAACTCTATCTGTCAAATAAATAAATAAAATAAGAGGTATATCCTGTTTGTTGATTTGTGAATATTTAACAATCTTTGCATCCCTGGCATAAATCCCACTTAATTATGGTAAACGGTCTTTTTATCATGCTGCTGGATCTGGTTTGCTGGTGTTTTGTGTCTATGTTCATCAACACTATTGACCCATAGATTTTGTTGTTGTTGTGTCCTTGTCTGCTGTTTTTAAAAATATTTATTTATTTAGTGGAAAGACAGAGTTACAGAGAGGGGAGGGAGAGAATAGGTAGAGGGGGAGAGAAAAAGAGAGAGGAAGAGACAGAGAGAGATCTTCCATCCACTGATTTACTCCCCAAGTGGCTGCAATAGTCGCGGTTGGTCCAGGCCAAAGCCAGGATCCAGGAGTGGATGCAGGGGCCCAAGCACTTGAGTCATCTTCTTCTTCTTTTTTTTTTTTTTTTTTTTTTTTACAGGCAGAGTGGACAGTGAGAGAGAGAGAGACAGAGAGAAAGGTCTTCCTTTTGCCGTTGGTTCACCCTCCAATGGCTGCCACGGCTGGTGCGCTGCAGCCGGCGCACCGCGCTGATCCGATGGCAGGAGCCAGGTGCTTCTCCTGGTCTCCCATGGGGTGCAGGGCCCAAGCACTTGGGCCATCCTCCACTGCACTCCCTGGCCACAGCAGAGAGCTGGCCTGGAAGAGGGGCAACCGGGACAAAATCCGGTGCCCTGACTGGGACTAGAACCTGGTGTGCTGGCGCCGCAAGGTGGAGGATTAGCCTAGTGAGCCGCGGCGCCGGCCTTGAGTCATCTTCTGCTACTTTCCCAGGTGCATTAGTAGGGACCTGGATTGGAAGTGGAGCTGCTGTGACTCAAACTGTCGCCTAGAGGGGATGCCAGCACGGCTTAGCCTGCTCTGTCACAGGGCCAATTCCCTTGTCTGGTTTTGATACCAAGGTAAAAGCTGCAAGTTTGGAAGGATTCCCTCCTCTTCCTTTTTTAATTAAAGAATGGTATAAATTCTTCTAGTTCAGAGAATCTTTGAAGTATCCTTTCTTTTCATCATACTTATTTACAAAACTTTACACTGAATGTGACTCCCCTATCTACAGGTTAGAAGGCATGTGGCCTGGATAAAATGGAGCAACTTCGAGATGACAGAATTTCTCCAGGAGTGATCTTGCAACTCTAGCATCAGACACAGGAAAGGCTTCTTGCACACGCAGACGGTCAGCCAGTTTCCCTCTTACTGAATCATGAATTGTACAGATGGGCCCTGGGGACCTGCACTTTAACATGCCCTCCTAAGTTTGAGAATGTGCAAGTTGCTTCTCTGGAATTGTGGGGCACACGTTCTTCCCTCACTCTGTAGCTTTTCCTTTGTTTTCTTTCCGTGAGTGATGAAACTCTTACCATGAAAGCACAAAACCCCATTTTTTCCTCACCTTGATCCATCAAAGTATAAAGACAGCTCTGGAGGCATAAAGAAAGATCTATTACTTTTTGAGCAATCATTGTACCAGTATGGGAAAAAGAAGAAAAGGGGGGGATACTTTCCTACTTATTTCTTTGGTGTGAAGCAATAGATACTTACATGATAAATAGCCATAAAGAATTTTCTAGTCTACAAACTGACATGTGCAATCAGCCTGCACTGAAATAATATTAGATATCCCAGTAGGCTACACCATTCAGTTGTCTACTTATGTGAAAGGCAAAAAGAGAAACACAAATAAATGTTATGAAAAACAGAGATCAGAAAATTCATGTGTATATTTTTTTTTGACAGGCAGAGTGGACAGTGAGAGAGAGACAGAGAGAAAGGCCTTCCTTTGCCTTTGGTTGGTTCACCCTCCAATGGCCACGGCGGCCGGCGCACCGCGCTGATCCAAAGCCAGGAGCCAGGTGCTTCTCCTGGTCTCCCATGCGGGTGCAGGGCCCAAGGACCTGGGCCATCCTTCACTGCACTCCCGGGCCACAGCAGAGAGCTGGCCTGGAAGAGGGGCAACCGGGACAGAATCCGGCGCCCCGATCGGGTCTAGAACCCAATGTGCCAGTGCCGCAGGTGGAGGATAGGCCTATTGAGCCGTAGCGCCGGCCCTGTGTATATTTCTATGGCAACATTTCCCAGGGGTGTGTGTGTGTGTGTGTGTGTGTGTGTGTTGGTTTCCTTCCAGTGTTGTGAGCATCTATTTTTTTAAAGATTTATTTTATTTATTTGGAAGGCAGTGTAATAGAGATTCAGGGAGAGACAGAGTGAGAAAGAAATCTTCCATCTGCTGGTTCACTCCCCACATGTCCTTGGCAGGAGCTGGGCTAGGCAGAAGCCTGGAGCCTGAACCTCCACTGGGTCTCCTATGTGGGTGGCAGAGGCCCAAGCACTTGTGCCAGCATCTGCTGCTTTTCCAAGTAAATGAGCAGGAAGCTGGGTCAGAAGTGGAACAGCCATTACTAGGTCCAATGCTCTGATATGGGATGTCAGCGTGGCAGTCTGTGCCACATGCTGGCCCCTAATGTGAGCTTCTTGAGGCCCGAGATTGTCTTCCGTATCTGGATGCTCACCTCAGCTGAGACATCCTCTTTTTGTCACTCACATATCCGAATTCCTGAGACGTGTCCTCCACTCGTCTCTCTCCCTCACAGCTTGCAGCCACCTCTCCGGTCTACAAGTCCTATCTGTCCTACTCTGGAAACCCATGCTCATTCTGACGAGGCTCACGCCTCCACACTCACCACTCTATCCTTGCCGTCATGCCTTTGCCTGCATTTGCGGAACAACCTCTCAGCCCGTCGCTGACGCCACTCAGCAGTTCCCATAGTCAGCACTCCACATCTTTTTAAACAGAAGCCAGGCTCCTCTACACTCCTATTCAAAATCTCCCTGCGACTTCTCTCGCACCTGGAATAAACCCCAAAGATTGTCCGAGGTCTGCCAAGCCCCACAAGCCTGCCTGCTTTTCCAAGCTCATCTCCCACCCACCGCTGGGCTCCCATCTTGTACAACCCTCCCTCAGGCTATGCCACCCTTGCTCCTTTCCTTTTATTTCTGGAGCACACCAAGGTCATTTTCACCTGAGGACAGTTTCCACTGCTGTTCACTCCGCCTGGAACGTGCTCCCGGGATAGCCTCATGCCTCGTTCTTGCCTCATTAAAATCTCACAGAGAAACGTTCCTCACCACGTTTCCCAAATGGCCTCCCTCTTCTCCTCCCCCAGGCAATCTCTGGTTCTTAGCCTACTTATTTTTCTTCTCTGTTATCATTACCTAAAAATACATTATACATGTATTTTTTATTGCTCATTTCGTTCACTAGAATGCACACCCCATGAGGTAGAAACTTGGTTCTGTTTCCCATTGCAATGCCTTGGCCAGAACAATGCCAGGCATGGCATTAAGTCGGCGGAGCTCTACAGAATGTCTGAATCCCCAGCAGTGCTGCGTGTCTGAAGGAAGGGATAGCAGGAGCTTTGTGTCCCTGGTTGCAAACACTCCCCTGGAGCAGAATGTGCCCCTCTGGGTGGGTGTTCCTCCATTTCCTTGGCCATCATCTCCCATTTGCACAGATTTATTTTCTTCTCTTTGAATGACGGAAGTCAGGGAGCAATTCAGTTTGCGTTAACTAAAAAGCAATTTGTGGTCTGTTTCATCTTGGAAAATAACCAGAAAATTAATTTTGCCCAACAGAAGGGTGCAGGGTGCTATTCGGGTTATCATGAAGCAAGTCAGGATCGGAGATAAAACAGCAGAGTAGATAGGGGACATTTTGCACTTGTTTCTATCTCTACCTTCCTCTTTGCTGGTGAGACCCTAAACATCTGGTACGACCTGCTTTGGTGTTCTTCCCCTACAAGCTGCAGACTCCTTATCAGATTCACACAGCACACCAGCTTAGGTTTTAGGCACCAGGTGCCTGCTGACACATTTCTGAGCAGAAACTAGTTCTTTATGGAGCACAGATTTTAGAACATGTGTAACGGAAAAGTTACAGACTCTCGAGCAGCTCTTTGGTCTCGAGGGCAGGTGTCTGCCTATCAAAAGTATCTTAAACATATAACCTGTGGTCACAGGAGAATAGCCTTGGGCAATATTGTCCCAAACTATCCTGGAAAGTGACATGAGTCATGAAAGGCAATACAATGGTGGAGTTACTTTATGGTACAGCTTCCTTCCCCCTCGTTTAAATAATTTTTTAAAAGACATTTACTTGAGAGGCAGAGCTCCTGTTCTCTGGCTCGCTCTGACAATGCCCTCAGTGACGGAGGCTGGGCCAGGCTGGGTGGAAGCTGGGAGCAGGGAGCTTAATTCAGGCCTCCCATGTAGGTGGCAGGCATCTAAGTACTTGAACCATCACGGGCTGCCTCCCAGAGTGTGGGTTAGCAGGAAGCTGGAATGGGAGTGGAGCTGGGCCTTGAACCCAGGCACTCTAAATGGGCTACAGGCATCTAACTGGTTCTTAACTTACAGGCTCCAAATGTCCACCTCTGCCTTAGAATCAGTTTAAGAATTTCAATTTGTAGACAACTGCTTCACAGATGTGAATTATAGTTAAAAAATAACAATGATGTCATTGATGTGGAATAGAACTTGCTCTGACACAGCTGTGAGCAATGTGTTTCCTAATGAATGGTATAATTCTCCTAGGAGCCACGCTAAAACCTTGCTCCTACAACTCCTTAGCAACTCAATAGCCCTTAAAATGGATACAAAAGACATTTACTCACAAGTTCAGTATTCTATGTACATAGCAAACAAGTAAAAATAAGTTTTTATATGATTGTACATAATTTGCATTAGGCAAAATCCAAACCATGCCACAAAATTGCAAATTCAAGTAAGGGGGTGGTCAAATATAATAAGGTTGATTTTCTGGTTTGAAACAAATGTATTAAGCACACAGTGCTTTTGAACTTAAATATTTGGAGAAAAATCGCCTGGGTCAAAGGTAGAAGCAGATTTTTCATAAAAACCTTTGAGATTGCCTATTCTTGTTTTGGTTGGATTAAAGCAGATCATTAGCATTACCGTAACCTGGGTTAGAGCTGGCTTGGGGTGGGGGTGGCTGTGTGCCCAGGAGAACTCGCAGCAGGGGAACTGCCATGGTGGCCATCTCCACAGGTGCCCTCTGCCACCCAGCACAATTCTCTCCTTGTGGGGTCTCCATGATTCACCACCGAATTTTCACTGAAGAGGGAAAGTTTCCAGGGAAAAGGAAAACAATTCCCGGCACCTGAAAAGCAGCAGCTGTACTTAGTGCAGAGCAAGCAAAGCCACTGCTTACGTTCTGAATCTTTCGGCGACGTGCTCCAGATCTGCTGTGATGTGGCTGCGCACATTGCCGCCACTGCCCGAGACGTGTGTCTGGAGTCCTGCTCAGGCTACATTTCACAGTGTTTACTCGACTCGTTGCAAAAGCAGAGACTCTGAGGCCGAGGTTGTATGGGGAAGAGTGGGTATCCAAGATGATGGAAGGCTCAAGAGTGAAAGCAGATTAGTCCTTGCTATCGGGAGCTGTAAGAATACAGGGATTATTTCTAAATTATTTATCACTCTATCACCTGAAACTAGCCAAGTGCCTATTACCTAGCACGTTATTCATATTCAAAAGTTACGTGTATGGGGTTGTGTGTGTTTGAAATGAATAAAAGGAGAAGCAAGAAATCTTGAGTGAGTAAATAAACACGTTGCTGAAAGTGAGTCAGAACCTCTATAATACAAAGGTAGGATCCAGCCTCTCATCGGTCTCCTTTGGCCCAAGGAGACACATGTTCAGTCCAGCGGTTAACATCTCTGTGTCTCGTATTGGAGTGCCTGAGTTCAGTTCCTGGCTCCAACTACTGATCCAGCTTCTCGCTGATGCAGACCCTGGATGGCAGCAGTGATGGTTCAAGTAATTGGTTTCCTGCCACCCCTGGGGAGACTTGGATTGAGGCAGGCATCTGGGGAATGAGTCAGTGGATGGCAGCTCTGGCTGAGTCTCTGCTTATCTGTCTCAATCTTGCCCTGTCTTTGTCTCTCTGCCTCTCAGATAATTTTTTTTAAGTGTGTAGAAATCCTAAGAGCACCATGGATCAACTCCTAGGCCTGGAAGACAGAATGGTTCGCAAAGATACTTAATTTATTATCAGGAAGTAGCTCAGACATCAAGCTATTTGGGCTTAATTAAAAAAAAAAAATCTTTGACAGCTACAAGTGGAAAGTTCTTGGGATGGGACAACTTTAATAGCTTGAGACTTGGCAACTTCTAGAAGAAATGCTGCCAGTTCTTATTTAAAACTAAGGCTGTATTTATGCAACACTTAAACAACTGGTTAATTCAGTGGAGCTATCACTGCAATTTAATTTGACGACATGCAAATGAACAGACCTTTGATTAGCTAATTCACCTTCCAACTACGTGTCAAGATATTGCAAAAAAACGGGTTGAATGCTATTTCACACAGCTAAGATTTATGATATCATTAAAGAGCTAAGGTTCAATGACTTTCAACTATGCTTGAGTTATAACTTAAAACAATGTCTTACATTAATAATGGTGGGATGAAGACTGGCTTCCAAACTTAGCGTGACTTTTTCTAGCTCTTCTTTTAGTGACGTATTTATCAAGGGCAAATGAGGGCCAAGTGCTCATGTGTACCTTTAGCCATGCTTTTATTTCATGTTCAGAAAACTACAGCAGACTCCTTTTTGTACTTTGTGACACTAATCTGTTTCCTACAATCTTTTCTGTACTAGTAAGGAAATCTCCTTCAACATTATTTAAAGGTACAGATTTTTTCCCTCAATAACTTCAGTACCATTTGAGAGGACTACAAAGAGTTCATGAAAAATGCATACTATGAAAAAACTGCATATGGATTGCAAACATTTTTTACACCACAATGTACTTCTCTTTTAATCTCATATTATCATTAATTTTTTGAAGTACCCTCCTTACACCAAGATGATAAATATGAGAAGTTGAAATGTTAAAGATTGTTTCTTATTGGTATTTTCTTATTTTTTACAATATGCCTTGCCAATGTAAAAAAATTAATTTTTAAATAATTTTAATAATACCCTATTTTCTTGATTTAAGAAAAATAGAAATGTCCTGTGTTCTGTACCCTAGTTTTTTGGGCTCAGGGATCTGTGTTTGTCTCTGAAAATAAATGGTCACATGCTGCTTTTTAGATCTGAGACTCTGCCTTATGTCATATTTACTGGAAGAAACAGAAAGTAGAAGAAACACAACAAAATGTTGTAGAAATTCTCAAGGGAAGTTCAACAGCATCTATTTTGAAACAGAACAAAGAGGAGCCAGTATTGTGGGTTAATTCGTGGCTTACAACATGGGCATCCCATATTGTGTTCTTGCTACTCTGCTTCCAATCCAGCTTCCTGCTAGTGCACCTGGGAAGGTTGTGGAAGAAGGCCTAACTGCTTAGGTTGCTGCCACCCATATGGGAAACCAGGGTGGAGATACCAGCTCTTGGCTTCTGCCTGGCCCAGCCTTGGCTGTTGCTATCATTTGGGGAGTGAACATGCATACAGAAGATTCTTTATGTCTCTCTTTCTCTCTCTCTGTCACTTTGCCTTTCAAATGCACAATAAATAAATAAATAAATAAATAAATGGCTTTTTAAGATGAAATAATGACTTACATTAATATTATTTAAAGAAAAATTATAAACTGCTTAGCACCATAAAAATAGTAGCTATTTTGAACATGAAGATGTAAGGAAAAATGTTATCAGTTTATCATGGTGATTAACAGCTTGAGTTCAAGTCCTGAGTAGTTTTTGGCTACATTTTTAATATTTATAAGGCTTAGTTCCAATTTGTAAAATGAATGTAATGATATCTGTGTCAGAGAGGGCTTTTTTTTTTTTTTTTGGTAGAACTTAGTGTTTTTAATGTCCTTACTCTACTGCCTACCATACTTAGTAGGCGACAGACAGCAAAAATACAGTAATTCAACATCATTAAAAACAACTGTATAATTAAAAAAAAAATGTCTATCTGTTGAGGGTGCTCACTTACTCCAGCAGTTAAGATGCTGGTTAAGATTCTAGTGTCCCACAGAATATCTGGGTTCAATTCTTGCCACTGGCTTTTCTGACTCCTGCTTCTTGCCATTGCAGACCCCGGGAGGCAGTGGTCATAGCTCGAGTAGATGAGTTCTTGCCACCCACATGGGAGACCTGATAGAATTCCTGGCTCCTGGCTTCATCCCCAGCCCAACTTTAGCTGTTGAGAGTATCTGGGGAGTGAACCAACAGTTGGGAGCTGTCTCGCTTTCTCAAATACATTTTAGGTATTGGTGTCGTGGAGTAGTTGGTCAAACTACCACCTGCGGCAGCATCCCATATGGGCACCAGTTCCAGTCCCAGCAGTTCTACTTCCAACCTAGCTGCCCGCTAACGTGCCTGCGAGGGCAGTGGAAGATGATCCAAGGGCTTGGACTCCTGCACTTACATGGAAGACCCGGAAGAAGCTCCTGACTCCTGTGTTCAGCCTGGCCCAACCCTGGCCATTGCAGTCACTGGGGAGTGAAGCAGCACAAGGAAGATCTCCTTCTCTCTCTCTCTCTCTTCCTCTATTTGTGTAACTCTGACTTTCAAATAAATATAAAGCTTTTAAAAATACATTTTAAAACAATTAAATGGAAAAATTACTGCTAGGCTTTTTTCTCTAGTACTATCTTGGTCTATTTGTAATGTTTTTACAAGTGGAACCACTAGTCATGTGGCTTTTCTGCTTATTTTGTTTGTGTTGTTCTCTTTCTCTGACCCTTTAAAAATATTAGATAATTCTTTGGCTTTGTTTCGTTCATACTTTGCTACATTTACTCTTCTCTCAATTACTTTTGAAAGGGAAGTTCACTTAATAAGGCTGGTAGGGCTTTCGCAGGACCTGTCTCACGGTTCTGATTTGGTATGTACTCTTAGGAAAAATAAAAGTTGAACATATACACTTTACTCCTGCTTATCTGCAAGAGAGAAGTAGACAAAAGCTGAGCCTATACACATTTAAATTCTGAGTCTTGAGCTCCTCTTTCAGGGGTGACCCAGTCATTGTGAAATTTTAAAAAAAGAGGGGGTGAGAAAAAGGAAATTGAGCACCTTTGCAAAAAAAGGAAAAATGTCCTTGTCAGGAGGAAATACTTAATCTGTCTACACAGTTGAGCTGATCATCATTGAATTTGCTTTATTTTTCATAGGGTACAATTCAACCTCTACTGGTTAAAACTTTTTTTAAAAACTATTTAACAGTAAGAGTGGTCAAGCCATGTGTTAACCATAAAAAAAATGAAAAAAAGAAAAGAAAAAAGAATGAGGCTTACCTTAGGATTTTTAAAATATACATCACCTTGGGAGAAAAGCACTTAACAGTCTTCAAGGTGAAACTTGGAACTATTGCCTTTAAATTATTAATTATATTTTATGGAGATACTATTTCAATCTTATTTGACTTTAGAATTAGATTGCTTAATGCTTGGGGCTATACATAGTTCATATAACAAATTAACTTTAGAACTATTTTAAAATAACAGGAAAAATGGGACATTTGCTTCTCTACGAAAACCTGAAAACTTTCTCTATTCATTGTCTTCAACTGACCAAGAAAGGTGACCTGTCAATTGCCATATTGGAAGTATTTTATTAGTAAATTATAAATCACCAAACTAACACATATGTTATGCTTTATATATTTGTAAGTGGTTTTATTATGTCTTTCAAGAAATGAATAGTTAGATTTTTCTAAGGATATGGGTAATCTTTTCAAATTTTCAAATCAGGGAGAGTATGCTCAACACTTCTAATTACAATTTTTCTTATGTAATTTTTCTTCAGATATCAATCTAAGTCCATTATGAAGAAAGGAAAAGATCAAATGTATGTACATGGAGTATCAGAGCTACTGTTGTGAAGGACCTCATTCCTTTGAAGCACTTGAGACAGTACTTCACCACTTCCATCAGAACTGGGAGAAAACATGTGGTGATGAAAAGCGCGATAGTTTCATCAACAACCAAAAAGAAACCTGGCTTGGTAAAATTGAATCAAATAAACTTCCAACAGCTTCTTAAACAAAACGAATGAGTTTTGTATGTGTTTTTCCCTTTGAGAGCTGGATAAACAGGAGCCACGCTCAATGTGCTTGTCGGTGGGATGAGCATCATCATGAAACTGAGTCAAGGTGTTGAAAGCTCACGACTTTTTCTAATAGGTGACATAAGCTATGGGTGAGCCTTTGACTGACTTGTATTTCTTGTTTGCTCAGGCTGTTTATTGTCTGTCAATGATTAAAGATGCGGGAATATGATAGGCAGGAAAAGCCAAGAAAGTGTTAGTTTATAAAGAACGGGAAAGGGGCTGGCACTGCGGTGTAGTGGGCTAAGCCTCTGCCTGTGGCATTGGCATTCCATTGGGTGCTGATTTGGGTCCTGGCTGCTTCCATTCCAATCCAGCTCCCTGTTAATATACCTGGGAAAGCAGTAGATGATGGCCCATGTACTTGGGTCTTTGTCATCCAGGTGGGAGACCTGGATGGAGTTCCAGCTCCTGGCTTTGACCTCACCAACCACAAGATGGAAGATCCCTTTTTCTCTCTTTCTCTGTATGTCTCTGACTCTCCTTCTCTCTCTGTCACTCTGCCTTTCAAATAAATACATACAAAAATATTTTAAAATATTGCTTGTTATGATTTAGATAAGTAGATGAGGATAGTCTATAAGAGTTCCATCGATAAACTTGATATTTAAAATATCTACCAAATTTCTACTTGTTTATGAAAATTCATCAAGGATGTCAAAATAAAAATATTCCAAAAATATTCATTTTCTGGAAGCTACATGCTATGGTGAGAACATGAGTTGGCTCCCCAGCTCATGCTGATGTTTAAACCCAAAGTCATATGTCAATGGCACCAAAGTGGGTGGAGCCTTAATCCCCATCATGGGGTAAAGGAGAGGGCCTCATGGGAAGTTCTTGGGCCATGAGGCGGTGTGCCCACAAATTCAGATTTCACCAGAGTTGCTGATGGAATCAGAGCCTGGCCACCTATCTCACATGCTCATTCCTTCACACGTGCTCCACCATCCTCTAATCCCAACAAAGGAACCAGTGAGACTTGCCTGATCTTGGAATACAGACCTCCCAAACTATGAGTCAGAAACCCTTCTTGCTTCATAAGTAGCTTGTCTTAAGTATTTGGTTGTAGTTACAAAAAGCTGACTAATACACTGTGGAATAAACATGGGAAATGCAGGTTAATTATTGAAGTTATCTAAGATGATGATATAAGTTCAGTGAAGTGTCATGAGACAAATGATGAAGATATTTCTCTGTATTTGTAAAGTATGTAGGTATTACAGTTATGACTAAATTTTAAAAGGCACTTCAGGAGTGGATGTTGTATCACAGTGGTTAAGATGTGTTTGGTACACAGGCATCCTATGCTGGGGTGCTTTGGTTTGAGGCCCTGCCTTGCTTCTGACCCAACTTCCTGCTAATGTGCACCTTGGGGAGCAGTGGATGATAACCAAGTACTTGGGCCTCTGCCACCCATGTGGGAATCCCAGATGGAGTAATTGCCTCCTGGCTTCAGGCTGGCCCAGCCCTGGCTGTTGCACACATTTGGGGAGTGAGCCAGCAGATGGAAAATCTCTTTGTCTCTCTGTCTCTTTTTCAATTTCCTTCTCTTGCTTTACCTTTCAAAAAATTGTAAGTGTACTTAAAATAATTTGAAAGAAATACAGCAAAATTTTTACCAATGGTTCTATCAAGTTAATGGGTTTTTTCTTTCTCTTCTTATAAATTTTAACTAATGTAGTTAAATCATCTTCATAGTAGAAAAGAATGGATAAGTTGGAAACCAAAATAAACGCACAGATATATTTAAAAAAGACATTTCAGGGCTGCAATTAACAGAGATTCTTGACTTGTGCATGTGGCTGATTATCAGGAAGGAGGAGCCCAAGATGATTCCAAGCTTTTTGGAAGCATCAAATACATTCTCCAAGGTAGGAGGAGCAGGTTTGGGAGGTTTTGGCATTGTTGAGTGCTGCAATTAACTTAAACACCGAATACAGGAAGAGGAGGAGGAGAGGTGAGGGGACAGACTTGAAGATCTGTTTAATCTTTGCTAAAAATCCTCCAGACAACTGGAGTTTTTAGGTTAACAATTTCTACACAATAACTGCAACTCTGAGAGTGTGCGAAATCAGCCAAGGAAGGTTCCCAGAGAGAAAACAGAGGCAGAAAGAGAACCTACAGACACTCTGCTGGGAGGAGGGGACTTGAGCAGGAGACACTGTGGACAGGGAGTTCACCTTCTGTGAGTCATTGAAGACAGGGGAAGGGGAATTAGGCACTGGAAGTAACAGTGTGAGAGAGGATGAAGAAAGGAAATCAGGATGACTCTTGGAGTGACTTTAGGAATGATAGTATCACCAAACTGATTAATGAGATAAAGAAAACCCACAGAGATAAGAAAGAAATCATAGGTCTGTATTTTGAGTTTCAAGTGTGTATGGCATATCCAGGTAGAAATAGCCTGTTAGCAGGTAGATCTTACCATAGTCCATTAATGAGATTAGGGTCATGACAAATGATCAAAGTGGTGAAAAGTGGCCAGTGCCGAGGCTCAATAGGCTAATCCTCCACCTGCGGCACTGGCACCCCGGGTTCTAGTCCCGGTTGGGGCGCCGGATTCTGTCCCAGTTGCTCCTCTTCCAGGCCAGCTCTCTGCTGTGGCCCGGGAGTGCAGTGGAGGATGGCCCAAGTGCTTGGGCCCTGCACCCCATGGGAGACCAGGAGAAGCACCTGGCTCCTGCCTTTGGATCAGCATGGTGCGCACCGGCCATGGCAGCCATTGGAGAGTGAACCAACAGCAAAGGAAGACCTTTCTCTCTCTGTCTGTCTCTCTCACTGTCCACTCTGCCTGTCAAAAAAAAAAAAAAAAAAAAAAAGTGGTGAAAAGCATGGTGGGGAGTGCAATGTCACAGAAGTAGTAGAGCAACCATCATCCAATGTAGCAGGGAGAGCTAGGACAAGACCTGATTAGTGGCTACTGATTTGGCTATTGAAAGGGCCATTGGAACTTTGGCAGGGGCATAGAATCTAAAGCCCAATTTCAGTGGGTGGGTAGTGAATGGGAAGTGAGAGACTGGCAACACCAAATACAGATCACTGTCTCAGGAATGTTGGTAGATATAAGGTATAGGATCCCTTAGATTGGGCAAGAGACGCCTGGCATGTCTTTAGAATGCAGAAAAGCAGCATGAGGGGGAAAACTGGCTGAAAATACTCAAATGGATAAAATGGATAAGAAGACCCCAGAGAAGATAGACAGGGAGGTGAGTTTCAGGAACACCTATTGCTGGGAGACCACCCTGAAAGGCTCTGCCAGCACATATTAGAGCAATAATTGTCTCCCTCACTCTCTGCAAATTTAAATCTATGTTTTCCCTGGTCTGGCCTTGTTCCAGAAAAACAATTAACAATTTTCAAATTAATAAGTTCCCACTGCTCGTCAGCCTTGAGCTTGCTAAGTTTACCCACATAAAGAGCAGCTCTCTTACCAGTGAATTTCTGAATTTGGAGGGGAGGGAGGATCTGCCCTTTTGACTTTGAAATCACAGTCTACTTACTCTCCATCCTTTGACAGTCTTACTTTAGGCACAAAGTCCCCATGGAGCTTACATATTAAGTTAGATCACCCCAAATTGTCATCCAACTTTAGTAAAAATCCATCTGGCTATGTTTTTCGTAATGTGTAAGGTAGCAATAGAGAAAAAGATTATTTCATTTACTTGTTCTTTAAGCATGTATTACATGTGAGGGTTCTTCAAAAGGCTGTCAAAACCAGAATTAAAATAACCATTTATTTTGGTGCAAGAAATTGCTGAAATCCATGCATATGAGGGATCTTCATCAAATTCATGAAAAGTGCATACTGTGAGATAATTATAGACGAATTTTGAAAATTGTACCAAAAAACCTTATTTTTTAATTCCATTTTCCTATGCACCATTTGAAGTACCTTGGCATTTTTCATATATTGCTCAAAACCTTCATTTTTGGAATGAAGGAAAAACTAAGGTATGGTGGTTGAGGGCAGTGAAGTGACTTGTCCAGGCTCAAAAGCTGGTCAACACCAGGACATGCACTAGAAACCAAGGCTCCTTGCTTACAAATATAGAATTCTGTGACACTCAGTTTCCAATTGACAACAACTACAGAGATGCACCTCTTTTTTTCCTTTCACTTGTTTTTCTTTAAAAGTGCGTGCCTATTTTGCTATAATGGGCCTCAAACAGTAGGCTTATCTGGATGATCTAATCTGGGTCTGTCTGAGAGTTTTGCTACCTACATTTGCAACAGGATCTGGCTGCCAAATAAATGAAATACTGTTTCCGCCTGCCTCAACTGTGATCTTATAAACCAACTGTAATTGGTTTAATCTGTAATTATCCCCTTTGTCAAGAGAATTAGTTTGGAGGACTTCTTCAGCTTTAGCATTTGCATGGTACAATGTACCATGTCCTGAGTAATGCATAAGTAATAAAGAAGAAAAATAAAATCAAATGAGCCTATCTTAGCACTGGTATATTATTTCTCCCAGAAGTTGGTTGATTCTACTTTTATAGAGTTAAATATAAAACATATGAGTGAAAATTCTTTGAAATTGAGCCTTTTAGGTTTTCTTAGAAGAAGAGGTTCTGTATGTGTCAATTGAATTAAACATGACTGGGATTCCCAGGGTAGAAATTTGAGCTCTTCAGAGAGTGTTGGGTGGTTGGACTGAAGGGACAAATAAATCAGAAACTTAGACAGCGTATAGCTCTTATCGAATCTTATTTACACTCCTGAGGGTGGCAGCTTGTAAAACAAATTAAGATGTGTCACTGTTGGTATCTAAATCCCATGGTGGCTTTTTGGGGGCAGAGCCTACATTTTCAGTTTGGGTTGTTGCCATTTTTTTCAGAATTGGAGGCTCTCTTAAATGCCATGGATATTTTTCTTTCATTTGAATGATTTTTTTTGATCATAGAGACAGAGCACAACCAAACAAAACAAACCAATACCCGTTGCTGACTCCGTTATATTTAAGGATATTCCTTCAAAGACAGGACATAAATAAAGCGTATCAATTAGGAATGGGTTGGTCTGCCTTTAACAATTATGTGGGCAGGAACGGGATTAAATTATAGCTCAGCAGCGGGGGAAACCCTTCGGACTGTAGGAAGCTGAAGTCAGTGACTTAGAAACAGCACCAGTGTGTTAGAAACTCAACGTGTGACATGTGTTCTTTATTTGCTGTGGATTTCACTGTAGTGCCTGCACTTTGGCTTTTCAGAGTTTAAAAATCATCACAGCCATGTTTTTTTTTTTTCATGTTTGCATCATGTGATCTTGTTTTTCATTGATCTTGAAAGCCTTGCATGCATCTTATCCTACATTTATAAAAAAGCCAGAAAAGTTATAAAGAGAAAAGAGCGATTCTACTATGTAGAAATAACCACTATAAATATTTGAGTCTTCTTCCTGAGCTGAGAAAATGTGAATAATCACAGTCATAGCAATTGTAACAATGTAGTAACAACAACACCAAAACAATAACCTAGTAATTATAATAGCAGCTAGTATTTGTTGAAAACTATGAATCAGACACCACTTAAAGTACTTTGCATAAATTTCCTCATTTGATCCTCACAAAAATTTAAGGGGTAGGTGATATCACTCCTCCCATATCAAAGACAGTTAAGGCAAAGAGGGGTTCAGGAACTTGGCCAAAACCACAGAGCAGAGTGGGGGAATAATTGAATGCAAATTTGAGCTGTTTAACCTGAGTCTGAAGAGGTAACCTTTACTGCTTTATATACTAACTCACTTATATTTCGTTTAAATCATACTTCAGAAACAACGTACTATTCCACCATTTCATTTCCAAAAACTTATCATAAAACTTCCCATGTTAAAATTCTTCAATAGGGGCAGGCCTTGGGTTGCAGTAGGTTGGACAGGCACTTGGAATGCTCACATCCCATAACAGAGAGCCAGGATTTGATTCTCTGTTGTTTTGCTTCCCATCCAGCTTCCTGCCTATGTGCCTTGGAGGCAGCAGATGATGGCCAAAGTGCTTGGGTTCTTGCCACGCATATGAGAGACCTGGATGGAGTTTCTAGCTCCTGGCTCCAACCTGGCCCACCCCTAGGCTGTTTGGGGGCATTTAGGGAGTGAACTAGTGGAGGAAAGATCTTTCTCTGCTTCTCATTCTATGTTTGTCACTCTCCCTTTCAAAAAAGAGAAATAACTTAAAAGTCAGTAACAAACTCTTCATTAACAAAATTTAAGAGTCATTTAAATTTTCACTCTATGCCTGAGTCCTATTATATGTAATTATTCCCATTAAATCAGGCATTTAGGTGGCTCAGAAGCTTTTGATATAAATAATGCCTTGCTGAATTTAGTGTCATAGAAATCTTAATATATCTGGTAATTCTCGTAGGGTGGATTTCTAGAAGTAGAATTATGGCTTGCTACAATGACATTTTAATGTCACACTTATTCTAAGTTATAATGAATACAAGCTGATTTGAAAAAAAAAACACATCTACACACCAACTTCATATCTTTTCAAAAAGTTTGTTAGTAGGAGTAGGGACTCCTACTAACTCCTGCATTTTAGAAAGTTTTATGACGTGGTGAGAGAAGGCAGCAGGCTAAGCGACGGGGAAGCCATTTCTATAAGTCAAGCCTGACCTTTGCTCATTAATAGGCCACTGTCTTATCTTGTACGGAGCTGCTGGAGCTAATCCGAACACCAAGCGTCCATTGACTTTGAATAAGCTGTGAGCTTACAGCAGCCTGTAGGGTGACACAGCAAGAAGAAAAATTAGGACAAAGACTGCAAAAAATTGTGCAGAGGCTCCAAAGTCACAACAGGAAATGTTGTTTTTAGTGCTAATTCTTATAGACTTCTTTGTAGCACAAAAATAAAAGAGCATAAAAGAATTGTGTTCCAAAGGAGTAGTGAGTACAAATACGCGGATTTCAAGGTCCGTTACAAAATAAAGACAGAAAGAAGTCTGATTTTGCTTACAGAATAGCGTGTGTGTGTGTGTGTGTGTGCGCGTGTGTGTATGAAGGAGCTTCAAAGAATTCCTGGAAAAATGAAAATAAAAAATAATTTTCTTTTGGTGCCAAAAAAATTGAAATCCATGATAGTATTTTCCATAATATTTAGGTTTTGAGAACTCTTCAAAGAGTGCTCTTCAGCATGGATTTCAAATATTTTGCACCAAAAGAAAATTATCTTTTAATTCCATTTTTCCCAATCTTTTTGAAGTACCCTCATACATATCAATCACATGGCCCCCAAAGTAGAGTGGTTTGATTTTCCATTTTTCCTCTTTATCATGGTGTAGAAGCAATATGCACTTTGGCTTTTTTCTGGGATGGTGATCATGGGACTGGCCTTTCTGGTGATCTGGGCTACTGCAGCTAGCTCCAGCTCCCTCCCAGTTCGACATACAATCAGGAGGGTGAAAAAACTCGATGCTCTGCAGTGCACTGTGTTGCGACACTTTGATGTTCAGTAGGTTAGGTATATTAAGTCCATTTTTGATTTAAAGATATTTTCAACTTATGATGGGTTTATCAGGTTGTGACCCCATTGTAAGTCAAGAGGCATCTCCATGAAATTTGAGGAATTTTAAAAAAAATTTCACCTACTGAAAGGCAGATTGACAGAAAGAGGCAGAGAAGGAGAGAGGTCTTCCATCCACTGGTTTACTCCTGAAACTTCATCTTGGTCTTCCAGGTGAGTCGGCAGGGGCTCGAGCACCTGAGCTGTCATCAGCTTTTTCCCAGGACGCATTAGCAGGAGGCTGGGTGGGAAACCGAGTAGACAGGCTCAAACTAGCATTCTGTCATGGGAGGAAGGCATCGTAAGTGTCGGCTTAACCCACTGAGCCACACTGCCTGCCACACCCTTCCCCCACCTTTTTAAGTGTCTATTTTAAAATGTATTGTCATCTACTTGAAAAGCAGAGAAACAGAGAAGGAGTGAGAGAGACAGAGAGAGTCTCTTAAAGACACCTGTCTTCATTAGGCCATCCGTCTGGCCCCTAGTTGAAAATGTAAGTCATTGTTTAATGTCCCCTCTGTATTCCTTGTCTTTACTCTGTATTCATGCTGCCCTCTGTTTCCAGCAGGTTTTCCCACCCGGGCCGAAATTTGTCATGGCTATTTTCTGAAAAATGACAGCTAAGAAATCGAACGAGCCAACTCAAGCTAAATGAAAGGGCATGCTCCTGGCTCTAGTAAACTGAAAAATGAAAGCAGGGGATTAAGTACGAAGTGATTACAATGAGAATACATAAATGTGTAATAGCATTTAGGATTGTCTCGGAGATTAAGTTTCCGCAGTTCTACCTTTCCTTAAATAACATTCAAATGTCCCTTTGCCCGGCTCCCTCAGGGAAGGTAAAACTGTGTATAATGTTACCTATTATGAGGGGTCTATTGGTTCTTTATGCAGAGGCTTAGGTTTGAATTCTTGACTTTCAAGGAACATTGTGGAAAGAACTCCCCTTCGGTGCGTCTCTAAATACTGAACAACTGTGGCTCCCAAATTTGGCTGCACGTCTGAATCCCCTGAGGAGATCCATACAAATGTGATGGGGCCTGGGAATTTATATTTTTCTAAAGCTGCCCAATCGATTCTGATGCTCAGCCGGGTTTAGGGACTGCTGTTAAGGTGGCTGCTTGGATATTAACTGCATCAGTTTCTGTGCCTTTAGTGGGTATTCAGTAGGTGGCTAACAGTTACTGAGCGTATGCATGCTGCCAATCACCATGACCTTTCAGAGCCAAGGACATTCTTCTAGATTTGTGAGTGGAAGAAAGTAAATTCAGAAAGTAAACTCAGAGCCCTCGTTCTTATTTTTAACCCCCCCAAATATAACTATTTTATAGCAGAGGAGAGGAAATGTAGCACCTAATGCTGGAGTCTGTTCAGTGGCAGCTTCTTGTTGCATTGGGATAAGGAAGACTTAGAGGAAATGCAAATTGTTTGGAAAAATCCAGGTTTAGCTGCTTCGCACATTGTGAAGGGTGAGAGTGATCCGCCGTCTCGCCTTAGGCTGTCCTGGAACCCTGAGCAAAGCACCACGTCCAATTCCTGCTTCTTGGGATTGTTGAGGGCCAGGTGGTGATAGAGAACAACCAGCAAGAAGAGCGACATGCACAGCCTCTCGGTGAAGAGGGTGAACTGCACATCTCTGATCACCTGACCAGTTCAGCTCGGCTCCCACACTGCCTCTGCACAAGCTCCAGGCGGGAGGTCAGAGAGCCCTGCTTCTTAGGCAGCCTCTCCATCAAGTGCAGATGAGTTGGGCAGCCAAGAAAGACAAGAGCCGGGCTGAAGTTAAAAGCTTACACGTTAATCCATCAATTGTTTTCACCATTAAACAGAAATAATAATTTTGGAGGACTTGTTTCTACTCTAACCTCATTTTTGAAACAGTGTTTCCTTAGAGAAGTTAGTACAGAGAGTTCCTATACGGCCTTCACCAAGGTTTCTCCCATATCAACATCTTAAGAAATGTGATATGTCATGTAGACATCTTACTTGACCAGGCTTCTGTCTTTTGCAGCAAATGGGTACAACTGGAAACCCTTACGCTTAGTGAAATAAGCCATTCCCAAAAGACAAATATCATATGTTTTCTCTGTTATGTGGTAGTAAATATAGGATGCAAAAAAATATATAGGAATGAAACAGACATCTTGTGATTTGATTGTTGTTTTTAGACCTTGTTTATGTGCCTGTGGAACTGTGGTCTTTCTACTTTTCACTTGTTGAATATTATGGTTAGTGGTACATTAAGCTTGTGATTACAGAGTGGATTGAAATTAAGTTCTTGTAAAAAAGAAAGGAAGGAAGGAGGGGGATTGCGGGAGGGAAAGGGACAGGGAGGGAAATATGGTTATCTTAGAATTATACCTATGAAATACATGAAAGCTGTTCTCTTTATATTAATAAAAACTTAAAAAGGACATAGCATTTAGATTTTCCCATGTTTTCTGCTGTCTCAGTCTGTTTAGGATGCCATAAGAAAATACGTATTATAGAGTCATTTGTAAATAACAGAAAGTTACTGGTCACAGGTCTTTAGGCTGGGAAGTCAAAGTTCAAAGTGCCAACAGATCTGTTATCTGGTGAGGGCCTGCTCCTCAGAGAGAGTGACTTCCTTGCATCCTCGTGTGGTTGGTTGTTTTATCTAAAGGACTTTTAATGTTCAGGGGGTAGTTTGGGCCTGAAGAAAGGTGGCTCCCAGGGTGTTTAGCAGTGGCTCCCCCTGGGGACTTCAGGGAGAGACCAACTCTATTGCACTTGTGCTCCTCTTCTGGCTCCTTTCTTGCATGGGCATCCTCTTCCTCTCTGTGTCCCTGTTTTATGAGAGCACTAACGCTGTCCTTGACCTAATCACCCACAACCTATACCTCCTATTATTATTACACTGGGTATTAGATTCCATCACATGATCTTTGGAGAAACACGAACCTTGAGACTATAGCATCTACTGACCTATTTTTTTTTTTTTGAAGGGGGGATTGCTATTCCAGTATCCAGCCCCAGATACAACATTGCATGTAATCATCACGTTTGCTCCAATCTGTGACAATTTCACCATCTTTCCTTGCCTTTCATGACTTTGGCACTTTTCAAAGAATTTAATACTTTTTTTTATTAAGACCTTCACACTTTTTAAAAAAGATTTCATTTATTTATTTTGAGAGGTAGAGTTACAGACAGGGAGAGACAGAGACAGAGGTCTTCCATCTGATGGGTTACTCCCCAAATGGCCGCAGCTGCCAGAGCTGGGCCAATCAGGAGCCAGGAGCTTCCTCCGGGTCTCCCACATGTGTGTGCAGGGGCCTAAGGATTTGGGTCATCTTCCACGGTTTTCCCAGGCCACAGCAGAGAACTGGATTAGAAGAAGAGCAGCTGGGACACAAACCACGCCCATATGGGATGCTAGCACCGCAAGTAGAGGTTAGCCTATTATGCCACAGCACCGGCCCCAACCTTGACATTTTTAAATAGTAATGGCTAGATGTTTGGTAGAATGTCCTTCAAGTTAGGTTGTCTGATGTATTCTCCTGATTAGATTGATGACAGTAATTTTGGGGAAGAACAACAGAGGTTACGTGCCCTTCTTGTTGCAACATATCAGGGCCAGATTAGGACCCGTAACAATGGAGCAGAGACATCCTCTTGTTAGAGGTATTTAAGCAACAGCTAGGTGGCTAACCACAATGGCTAAGGAATCCCTGTATGAGGCTGCATCAAGACCCCTTCCAACTCTACGAGTTTAAAGTTAACTGGTGAACATTACAGGTAGAAAGTCAGACAAAAAAGACACATGCATGGTGTGGGTAGAACTCAGAAACTAGAGAGGTCAGTTCTCCAAAAGTGACTGCCCTCTCTTTTCCTGTATGGGGAAACTGAATCCAATATGTGATGTCTCCATTGCACTGTGGGCTGCCCACAGTGTGGAGCCTTATTATAGTCCCTTAAGAGGCTTCTGTAAGTTTGTGTTGTGGGTTATTGAAGCCACTTGGTTGCTTTTGTGGTTTTCCTTTGTGCTACTAAAAATTAAATTTGTGTGTAGTTAAGTGGAAAGAGATCTAATTTGAAATAAAGCAATGACCTGTTCTAACAACAATTGTGGTTAGGATATTGTTAAGCGATCTTTTCTTGCCTTAATTTCTCTAAGCATGAATCATATATTTTACTAAAATCTATTGACTTAAAGAAATATAATGGCTACCCCTGGCAAAATCTGTTGGAACATGGAGGAGTTAATTCTATATTTCAACTTATGCATTACAAAAGTGCCTCATTGCTTTGAAATGAAGACACTAAACAACACTAGTTTGTCTGATGAGTGGAACAGTTCCTCTGGAGACATGAAAGTACAGCTGTCACTGTCAGTGCTGTGTTGGTGTGTGCACTCAATGTCTTGGCAAGACTGTGGTGCTATTGAGAATGCTCTCAGAAGTCAGGGTGCCCAGGGGCTAGCGTTCGGTGCATTGTGTAAGACATTGCTTGGGACACTCACATCCCAAATCAGAGTGCCTGGTTTGGAGTCCCGACTCTGATTCTGGTCCAGCTTCCTGATGAGGTGCACTCTTGGAAGCCATAGATGATGGCTCAAATACTTGGGTCCCTTCCTGCCACATTGGAGGTTCAGATTGAGTTCTGGGATATTTGTTTCAGCCTGTCCTTGCCTTGACTTGTGGGCATTTGGTGAGGGTAGTAGCAGATGGAAGATCTTTCTTCCTCTTCTTGTTTTTGTCTTTTTCTCTATTGTTTTGCTGTTCAAAAAATACCGAAATAAAACTTAAAAATAAAAAAAGAAATCAGAGTTCCTGTCTTGGCCTCAGGGTTTCAGATATCTGTCAGATATAGGACCCTCAACAAATCATCTAATCTTACCCTTTGGCTTTTCATTTGTCACATTTGAGAATCAGATAGACATGATTCCCAAGACTTCAGTTCCTAAATTCTACCACTTTTAATTTTTTTGAGAGTTTACCTCTCATGTTTATAAAACCATGGATTTTGTACTGCTGATATGCTATTTATAAATGTATTGTTCTGAAATTCCTTTGACAATTCAGGAAATGCCTGGCTCTCCATTTTTCCAGATTGAAAAGGCAACATGTGAAAGTCTGGCAGTGTTTAATCATTTTTATAAAAATCAATGCCTTTACTTTTGTTGTGCTCCTTACTTGGATAAAATGACTGCTTTGGTGCAGTTCAGTTAGGGGATCTGATAATATTTGAATTAGAAAATGATGTCATAGATTATATATGTATATTAGAAGAGCATATATATATATATACACATAATTTAATGATTAAATTGTCTATCTGCCCAAGATGTTCCAAGCTATTTTATTGGCATGAAAGCTGGGAAGTGTTTGGAAAACAGCTTCATTGTGATAAGTGTAATCAACACATTTCCTGCAGTTGCAGACCTGTTCATAAACAACATTAAAAGAAAAACAAAGTGACATAATGTCTGGGAAAGAATTTCCTAATAGAAACAGACTCAAGTCCCCGACTTGTGTTTTTGCAAGTGCACAATTCCTTCTGGGAGGCCCTCCTGACAGATCCGCCCTGATCGTGAAAGGAGTTTCTATCATTTGCGGTGCAGAAAGGCACTCTCTCATCAGCCAGTTCTGCTTCTGCTAGCCTCCTTCCCAAAGAAGCATGTTGCCCAGCGAACTGCAAAGCTCGCGTTACAGATGCCCTAGTTGCCTCTTCTATAGCTTTTACCAGCTCTGGCTGGTCCTTAGAAGTACAGTGACAAACACTTGTTGAGGGTCTTCCGTGACACCTTTGGAAAACCTCTCATCTTCTGAAAGGCAAGTGGAGCTTCTGTGATGGGCTAGATGTGTTGCAAATAAGCACGTATGTTCGCACGCATTAGACTCTAGTCCAGGGGAGTGGGCATTTCGGCTGGCTGTTGAGACACCCATGTCTGATGTCGGAGTAGCTGGGTTTGATTCTGAGCCCCAGCTCCTGCTCCAGCTCCTGACTCCAACTTCGTGCTAATACCAGTTCTGGGAAGCAGCAGCAATGGTTCAAGTAACAGGTTCTTGCCAGCCACGTGTTCCCAGCTCCTGGCTTCCTTCTCAGTGTTGCAGGCATTTGGAGAGTATGGAGCAGACAGCAGCTCTCTCTCTCTCTCCCTCTCTCTCTCTCTCTTTCTCTCTCTCGGTCTTTCTGCCTCTCAAGTAAATAAATTAATTCATTAAAAATAAATTCTAACCTAGGATCAATCCCATTTGAAAGTTAATTTTCTTTCAAAATCATGAGGAGTCAAACTCCTTAGTGATTTTCCATATGGCTTTAATGGTTCTAATAGTTTATAATAAACCATGTTCAAATAAATATATAGACCATTTTGGTGTTCTCTTAAATTCACAATAGTTATACTCTGCATAAAAGCAGCAAAATTAGGCACTTTTAAACATTGTCTCTAAAACTTATACATGATAGTTTATAATCAGTTGTGTGACAAATGGTTAACAGGGAGAGAAAGTGCTAATATTTGAAGTGTTTATCCATGTCCATACTGTAAACAGTCCCACCATGAGCATTTCAAGTTACTAAGGTTACTGCGAATGGGGCTGAGAAGAAATGTACACGGCCGGCACTCAGGAGCCAGTGCCTTCCAGCTCTAGTGACTACTGAGTCTTTGCGTTATATGAGTGATGAGAGACGAAGACCAGGTGACAAATTCAGGGACACAGAGCCTTCCACAGACAGAAAAATGACTGTTTCCCAGTTGCAGTCAGGCAAGCCAGCACTGCTAGACATACTGCCTTACTTGTGCACACTGTAAGAGTAGCATTCTGGGGATGGGCATTGTGGCACAGTAGGTTAAGGTGCTGCTACCTAGGACGCCCCTAGGCTGTAGCAGAGTACCTGGGATCGAGTCCTGCTCCTGTTTCTGATCCAGTTTCCTGCTAATGCATCTCAGAGGCAACAGATGATGGCCCTAGTGCTGGGACCCCTACCACCTATGAGGGAAACCAGGATGGAGTTCCTGGCTCTTGACTTTGGCCTGGCCCAGCAGTGACTGTTGTGGCCATTTAGGGAGTGAACCAGAGGATGGAAGATATCTCTGTCTCTGCATTCTGTTCTATCTTTCTTTCTTCTTTCTTTCCTTCTTTCAAGATTTATTTTATTTATTTGAAAGGCAGAGTGACAAAGAGAGATTCACACAGAGATTTTTCATTTGTTGATTCATTCCCTAAACGGCTGCATTGGCCAAGGCGGGTCCAGGCCAAAAGCACTAGCCTGAAACTCCATCTGTGGGTGCTAGAAGCCCAGGCACTTTCCAGGAGCAATAGTAGGGAGCTGGATAGGAAGTGGAGCAACCGGAACTTGAGCTGGTGCTTATATGGGATGGGATGTCAGCATCATAAGCTGCAGCTTAACTCACTGGGCTACAACAGCATCCCTCTGCCTTTCAAATGAATAAGCAAACAAATCTGTTTTTATAAAAGAATATATTTTGTAGAAAAGTAGATAAAGCTGAAGATATCATTCTTTAGTGATATGGCTTTTAATCATTGTTTTAAAAATTAGATCTTTGATAACTGTGTGATTTTCATCCAGGGTATGGAAGTAAGTAATTCTCTCCCACACAGTTAGAGAGGGATCTTAGGTTCCTTGGCAATAAGAAGCAGAAGAAAGCACAAGGGAATGGTGAGTGTCCTCTCGCTCGACTTCTGAATTAAGGTGGCCGTTGTGCTTCTAAGGACTAGCCAGAGTTGCTAAAAGCTATGCCTCTTTTGTTTTGAGAAAAGAGACATGTGAGCTAGGGCTTTGTTCCTAGGGGTGCAGTGTGACCTGGGGGTGTTTCATTTTGTTTATTTATTTTTGTAACAGTCAAATTCCCTTCCTTACTTCTGGGTCCTAATTGAGCTTTATTTCTATGCATCTAGCTAGAAAGCATCCAAAGCTACAGTGCTGGCATTTGATAGGAAAGACCCAAAGATAAACTTGGTAAATGGTGAATTGCCAGACTCAGTTTATGAAAGTATTTATTTAATGTTTTATTGTGTCTTCTATAATCAAAACATAAAAATCCTACATATTGCTTTTCAAAAGTCAATTTATTGAGATATAAAGAGAGAAAGAGAGACACAGAGACAGAGAGAGACAGATAGAGAGAGGTCCCATGTGCTGGTTCCCTCCCCAAATGCCCATAACTGCTGGAGCAGGGAACTCAATACGCTCTCCCACAGAGGGGAGGAACCCAATTACTTGATCTGTAACTTGCTCTCTCCCAGGGTCTGCGTTGGCAGAAAACTGAGATCAGGAGCCAGTGTTGGGAATCTAAAACTCAGGTACTCTGTCACTGGACATGGACATATGAATTGCCAAATAAATATACGCCCCCTCATACCATTTTTGAATGCTGCCATTTCTTAAATATCTACTTAAAAATACCTCTTTCACCAGCATCGCATATGGGTGCTGATTTGAGACTTGGCTGCTCCACTTCTGATCCAGCTCCCTGTTAATGCACCTGGGAAAGCAGTGGAAGATGGCCCAAGTGCTTGAGTATCTTGCACCCACTGGGAGACCTGGAAGAAGCTCTTGGCTCTTCCCTTCGGACTGGCCCAGCTCCAGCCATCGTGGCCATTTGGGGAGTGAACCAGCTAATGGAAGACTTCTCTCTGCCTTTCTCTCTCTGTGTAACTCTAACTTTCAAGTGAATAAATAAATCTTTAAAAAATGTATACACACAAATATATATATATATATGGTTACTACAGTGAAATAAATGAACATAGCCATCATTTTACATTGTTATTCATTTTGCAACCTTCCCCCATGGCAAAAGCAGCTATGGTCTTTTGTCCACTTTTTGTGTTTCTCGTCCTTCTCTCCATCTCTTTTTTCTCCCCCACCTCCTCTCCACACTTCCCCACCTCCAGCTCTTTTCATGAAGAATGAGAAGAATGAAGTGGAAAATGAATTATAATTGGAATACAAACACAGGAAATTCTAGGGCTCAGCTTCACATGGCAGTTAACTTGGCCATCGGGATGTTGCATATTAGAGTCTGCTGCTGTAATGACTACAGCAGTGTAAAGCAACCAGACATCCTGTGTTAGGCAAGGCAGTGTCTTCGATTCCAGCTTGCTTTCCTCTTGACAATGTTTCTCCACAACATTTCCTACCAGGCCCACCTACTGAGTTCATTTTGCTTCTGGAAATGCTAAAGACCTCCCTGACCAAGATTGCTGGTTTTTGCTCTGAGATGAGCTGCAGTGCTGCTCAAAAAGAGACAGTAGTGGAAATTGAGTGGTGATCGATCACTGCCAACTAGCAGAGAACTCCATCCATAGCCACGGACCATCTCTGTGGAGAGGAGTAAAGAAACACGCTTTGTTCACACAGCACGAGGCCAAGTCCTGGATCAAAATTTAGTCAGATTCCTGAACCTTCTTGTACACTCGCCTTTTGCATATGCTTGTAAAGCCCAGCATTAGCAAAGACACTGCTGAAGCGGCTCAGCCAGAAACCCCCTTCCCCAAGTGACCATCCTCCATACCTGGTCAGGTGTCTCAGCATTCGCCATAGGAGGGTTTGATGAAGCTGACTTGTCTTCAGTAAAAACCCTGTTAAATTGGTATCGATAGCCTGGGAGAAGCCACTTGTAAAGGAAGGTTTATTGGGTGCTTTGTTTGGAGGTTTACAGTCCAAGATCAGGAGGCCCCACTGGCCTGGCATCTGATGCGGGTGGTGGATGGTGGAGTGGGTGCAGAGTCAGGAAGCAAAGAGAGAGGAAACACACTTGCCTCCATATCCATGCGTCTCTCTTTATAAACCCACCATGACTCAATCACCTACCCCAGTAACTTAATTCAGTGTAACCACTTCCCAAAGACCCCACCTACAGATACCACAATTGGATTAAGTCTCAATCCTTAATTCCTTAACCATGAACTTTAATGGGCTAACCACTAACATAAGACTTTGTGGAGCTAGCTCCTAACACATAGATCTTTAGGGGATACTGAAAATCTTACACTGAACCTGTGGCAGTTGGTTTAGTCAGAGGCACTTTTCCTTCAGACTGGCCCAGCTCTAGCCATCGTGGCCATTTGGGGAGTGAACCAGCTAATGGAAGACCTCTCTCTGCCTTTCTCTTTCTGTGTAACTCCACCTTTCAAGTGAATAAATAAATAAAATAAAGTTTTCCTCTTAGTAACTCATCCACTGAGCTTCACCCTGTTCCTTGCCTATTAAATACCCATGCTGCACTGGGGTTTGCGCTCTGCTTGCATGGAGTTTTCCTTTCCCACGTTGCAATAGTCCTGAGTGAAATCTGCTTTTGCTGTTGTTCAGATCTGAGTTTTCCTTGAACAAGCATCAGTACAAGCAGAAACTAGGGGCTACATATGGAGGAAGCAATTTTCCCAGTGAGCAGGGAAGGAGCTAGGGAAAGCCAAAGGCTCCCAGGTCCGCTTGACGTTTCTCACAGCCCCGCTATTCCCAGAATTCTGTGCCCCATGCTCTGGTCTTCCTTTTTAGTCACAACTTAGCTGTAAAAAATAAGTTTATTTTTTGCTGATCATGAAAATGTTTCTTTGCGAACTCAGTGTGAATTTATTTCTTCTTTTTTTTTTAAAAAAGATTTATTTATTTATTTGAAAGGTAGAGTTAGAGAGAGAGAGAGAGAGAGAATCTTCAATCTGCTGGTTTACTTCCCAAATGGCCACAATGGCCAGGACTGGGGCAGGACAAAGCCAGAATCTAGGAGCTTCATCCAGGTCTCCCATATGTGTGCAGGAGCCTGACGACTTGAGCCATCTTCTATCACTTTCCCAGGCCATTAGCAGGGAACTGGATGGGAAGTGGAGCAGCTGGGACACAAACCGGTACCCATATGGGATGCTGATGCTGCAGGTGTTGGGTTAACCCACTACACCACAGCACTGGCCCTGGGCATTTATTTTTTAAATTTCGATCACAATAGCAAAAGCCTGGTCACCTGACCTGGTTCATTCTTCATTCTCGGAACATGCTCTTTTAGGGATTTTACACCTCCTACTTAAAATGGATTTCTTCCTTGCTTTTTTTCATTTAAAAATGTTTTTATCCTTAAGATTTGTCTTTAGAAATTTACTTATTTTCATTGTATTGGAAAAACAGAGAGAGAGAGAGAGAGAGAGAGAGAGAGAGAGAGAGAGAGAGAGGAGAGAATGAGACATCTCCCATTCCCTAATTCACTCTCCAGATGCCTGCAATTACTGAGGCTGGACTGAGCCAGGCAAAGCTGGGAGCCAGAAACTCAATCCATGTCTCCCATGGGGGTGGAAGGGACCCAACTACTTGAGCTGCTGCCTGACAGGGTGTGCATTACCCGGAAGCTAGAATCAGACCTGGAGCCGTATCTTAAAATCAGGCACTGGGCTGACGCTGCGGCTCACTAGCTAATCCTCCGCCTTGCGGCGCGGGCACACCGGATTCTAGTCCTGGTTGCCCCTCTTCCAGGCCAGCTCTCTGCTGTGGCCAGGGAGTGCAGTGGAGGATGGCCCAAGTGCTTGGGCCCTGCACCCCATGGGAGACCAGGAGAAGCACCTGGCTCCTGCCATTGGATCAGCGCGGTGCGCCGGCCGCAGCGTGCTGGCCACGGCGGCCATTGGAGGGTGAACCAACGGCAAAGGAAGACCTTTCTCTCTGTCTCTCTCTCTCTCTCTCGCTGTCCACTCTGCCTGTCAAAAAAAAAAATTAATTAATTAAAAAATTAAAAAAAAAAGAAATCAGGCACTGATACGGACACCCCAAGTGGCATCTTAAATGGTCACCCCTATGATGGATTTCTGAACTCAGAACACTACTGGCCTATCAGTCAATGTGCCGTCCACGTCTAGGCTATGAGTCTATTTGAGACCATTATCTGAAACATGGTGATCCCATGATAGTGAGGAAATCCTAGGTTTGTTTGCGCCATCAAGTAGTTAAGTAAACACAGTTGGATCAAATCCTGTGGCGTCTCCAAGCCTCCATGCACTGACCCACAGTCACTGCTTGTGGTCCGAACCCCTGCCATTCATTACTGGACACTGCAGAGCCTGTGCTAGCAACAGCACAGCAGAATCGTGGGGCACACGGCACAGCTTCCTGTCACCGCCTCCGCACAAGCGCTCCTTTGTGATGAGTGCACTGCTCTCGACTTGCGTTTTCTCACCTTTTCATGGTGGGAAGACAAAGTATGTTTTTTCACTGCAGAGCTGGTCAAATTCTGCTAAATATTATTTAGTAAAATAAAGAGGCAAAAGGAACTACAGAGTTATTGAAAAGGAAGAGTAATGGGCCAGTAGCAAGAGAAAAACCTCATGGGTATTAAGAATATTATCAGATATTTGTAATGGAAAATAAATGGATAATTCAAATCAATTAAATTTTATAAAGGCTTAGGAAAATAGAGCTAAATAAATATGGAGACATATGTGATCGTAGATATGAAGTCTTAATAATGAAAAACATTGTGAATTGTCTCAAAATTATTCTCTAAATACCGTTCATGTTACAATTTTTAAAAGATTATTTTTTATACAAATTGACAAGCAGAACCTTAAATAAAAGGCAAAATATATCCAAGAATGGACATCAGAAAACAAATGTGGTGTTTGCCCTTCTCTATACCAAAACATATAAAAAGAATTAAGAGTAATTAAAACAATGTGGGGTTACACAATGTTTTAATGGAATAATAGAATCCCAGAAACGGACCAGGAGTAAATCAAAATTTATGATAAATGTGGCATTACAAATTAATGGGAAAAATCATGGGACAACTCTCTATCTATTTTGAAAACAAAAGCCTTTATACTTCCCACCATTAAAATAATAGAATATAAATCAAGACCAAAAAAAAGAATATAAATCAAGACCTGCAAGAAAAAAATGTGGGATGATATCTTTAATGCCTTGAGGTAGGGAAGGCTTTTATAAGAAAATTAATTCAAAAAGTACTCCAAAATAGACCTTAAGCAAAATGCAGAAACAAATAAAAAGCAGGAAAAGTACATGAACCACATACAAAAACGGATTGGTTCATCTAAATTGGATAATTGAGAACTTCTTAAATTCAGTAAGAAGACTCTGCAGTAGAAAAATGAGCAGGTATACAAACGATCAGTGTGTAGAAAAGAAAGTATAGATGGCTAACACATATATAGAAAGGTATTTTACTTCATTAATAATCAAGGACATAGAAAACAAATCAGTGTGCTATTTTTGGGCCACTAGATGGGACGATTTTAAATATCTGTCTGTAGCACATTTTGACAAGAGTGTGGGGAAATAGAGAGCAAAGTGACCTCATCTATTAACATTTAAAATGCATGTAACCTGTGAGCCACCAGTTAGACCTCTCAGGAGACATCAGAGAAAGTTGCACAAGGAAGCATTTGTGAGGAATAGTTATTTGAAACTCATTTCATTAGTAGGGGATTATCTATTTTTTTAAGAACATTTTATTTTTGACTGACAAATATATATTATCCATATTTATGGGGTATAATATTGTATTTAGAGATAGGTGTACATTGTGTAATCTTCAGGTAAGCATCAAATGGGCCAAAATATTTGTTTTGTATTGGAAAAATCATGCTTGCTATTTGTTTTTTTATTTTTAATTTTTTAAAAAAGTAACAAAATATAAAAAGTATACACATTTATAGGGAGCTATGTAAAGTTTTAGTACATGTAAACATTGAGTAATGTCCAATTAACATTTGTTTTTGGTGGTAGCATCCAAAATAGCATCTTCTAGGTTTATTAATTGAAAAATATACAGTACATTATCACCTATAACCATTCTACTATGCAATATACACCAGGACTTCTTACTCCCATGTAGCTATAATCCAGTATGTGTAAATCAGATTGGGAGTACCCACATATGAAGGAACTGTGGAATTCTGATTACCTGTTTCAAAGAATATGGTGGTTGGGTGTGTAAGACATGTCAATACATTTACCACGTAAAACGTAATGTAATGTAAAAATGTAATAGATTTACCATATATTTGGAGGCTGGCATAGTAGGTTAGGCCTCTGCCTGCAGCACCAGCATCCTGTATGGACACCGGTTCAAGTCCTGGCTGCTCCATTTCCAATCCAGCTCCCTGCTAACAACCTGGGAAAGTAGGGAAGATGGCCCAAATATTTGGGCCCCTGCACTCATGTGGGAGTCCTGAAAGAAACTCTTGGCTCCTGGCTCTTGGCTTTGGATCGGCCCAGCTCCAGCTGTTGCAACCATCGGCAGAGTGAACCAGTGGATGGAAGACCTCTCTCTTTGTCTCTCCCTTTCTCTGTGTGAAACTCTGCCTCTCTAATAATAATAATAGTAGTAGTAGTAGTAGTAGTAGTAGTAAAGTATGATAAAGAATAAAAAAGAGAATACATTTAAGTATAGGATGTAAAGATAATAGGATGTAATATCTACTGAAAATGTATGTATATATCCTATCATTTCCTATTTATAAGCTTAATGAACAATTTTGAAGGATCTGTACTAACTGATGCCAGTGTCTGTCACTGGGGGGATATGTCTTGGATTGGGAAGGCAAGTGGTAAAGGGGGATTTCATCCCTCCTTCCCTCTCACCCACTGTTCTACTCTTTCTTTTTGTGAGAAGAATTTAATCAAGTGTTAATTAAAATTAAAATATAATTTTCATTTATATTTTTAGTGAATTCTTTTTGAAGTAATGTATTCCATGAACATAATTAGAAGAATGCATATTTAATGCAAGAATATTTATCACAGCCATATTGAATAAAACACAAAATTGGCATTAATCTCAGAGGACAGTGATATGGATCCACCTTGTAAGGCTCTTCATAGTCTCTAGCAGATGTCCAATTGTTTCCTGTACAAGCAGGGCTCTGATTTTTCCTTTTCAAGGAGACACTTTACCAACTGATGAACAATTTCAAGCTAAGAAACTACTGAGTGATGATGGGATGTGTGTTCTGATTTTAACAAATATTTAAGGAGAAGTTCTTTCAGATAAGGAATAACTAATGGTCAAGATGTGGGGGCATGGGGAAATGATTTGGGGGTAATCAACACTTCAGGAACTTCCTCCACTCACTTTGTAATTTTTTTTAATTTTTTTAATTAATTTATTTATTTTTTATTTTTTGACAGGCAGAGTGGACAGTGAGAGAGAGACAGAGAGAAAGGTCTTCCTTTGCCGTTGGTTCACCTTCCAATGGCCGCCGCGGCTGGCGCGCTGCGGCCAGCGCACCACACTGATCCAATGGCAGGAGCCAGGAGCCAGGTGCTTTTCCTGGTCTCCCAAGGGGTGCAGGGCCCAAGCACCTGGGCCATCCTCCACTGCACTCCCTGGCCACAGCAGAGATCTGGCCTGGAAGAGGGGCAACCGGGACAGAATGCAGCGCCCTGACCGGGACTTGAACCCGGTGTGCCGGCGCCGCTAGGCGGAGGATTAGCCTAGTGAGCCGCGGCGCTGGCCCTCACTTTGTAATTAATGTCCTGTTTTCAGATACGGCTGAAAGCCGCAATCCCTGAGAAATCCTATTCTCAGGAAACAGGAATCTATTTTTTAAGGGACTAGTCGAAAGTACAGGATATATCCAGCCTAGAAAAGAGAAATTTAGAGTAGATTGGGTATCTGTCCTGGAGGGTACGAAGGATTGAATAGCAGAAGGTAGATGGGGTCCATGTTCTTCATAAACTGAGTACTGGAAATAATCAGTAGAAATTAGAGGAGGCATTTCCTCAATTTTATAAGGGAGACTTCACTACTAGTGCTAATCAGGCAGTGAGTCACCTGGAAAATAGTGATATCCCTTAAAATATTAGTAAATTTTGGATGAAAATTGAACAAGAATGACGTAGACTGGATTCTTGAATTGTATGAGTAGTGGGAATGGACATCTCTATAGATGTTTCCAAATTCTATGTTCAATTACATTATGAAACAGTACAATGAACACTTAATATGTTTTTAGCAGTGTCTTTAGTGTTAAGAAAACACACAGATAAGATGGAAACTCCAGTCTTTCCAGTTTGAGTGGAAGGCACCATTTTGTCCTGAGCATCCATTAAGAAGAGCTAGCGGGAGGCTGCTCACTCCTCTCAGGACCACTGCGGAGGAACCGAACTTGCCGGGCTGGCTTTGATTTGATCGAGAGTGGGCTTAGCCGATAGGGCTCAGTGTCTGTTGAGTGTTACTCTTGGTCATGGGCGTGAGCACAGTTTATCTGTGGCTCTGTTCTCATATGTCTTCCTTTATTCTCATTTATCAGAAACACTGGCTCTAGCACTAGGCTATGGTACATTTGAAAAGGTTATTTTATTTTTTAAACTTTTTGTTCATTTACTTTATGTCTTTAAGAGGCAGAGAGACGCAGAGAGACGGACAGACAGTGAGAGGGAACTTTGACCCACTGGTTCACTTCTTAAATGCCTCTAATGACCAGGGTTAGGCCTGGCCAAAGTCAGGAGCTGAAAATTCAATCTGATCTCCCACACTGGTGGCAGAGACTGAACTACTCGAGTCCTCACTTGCTGCCTCTGAGTATGGCTTAGCAGGAGGCTGGATTGGGCTCAGAGTTGGGATTCACTCATACACTCCCATATGGTAAGTGGGTGAACCAACAATGTTACCTTAACCACCAGGTCAAATGCCTGCCTTGTAAAGCTTTATTTTACTTCCACATGCTACCAGCCCAAGGGATCAAAGTCGTATTTTGATATCAGTAGACATGAGTACTAGCAAGTGAACCCGACAGAAGCTGTGAAGACTAACAAAGGAAGTCTTTTTCTAATGGTCCTGAACTGGGACTTCCTAAAGCTCTGGTTCTAGAAGGAGACACCAGGCAACAGCCCTGTGCAGTGTGCCCACTAGGGGATCTTCCCAGGAGGCTGTGGTGCTGCCTTGTTCCATGCACTCACAGGACGCTTTTAATGTAAGGAAAACCAGTCCTGACATGAAAGCTAGGTATTTGGGGGAAGCTGGAACATGAGATCATGCCACATGGTTAACACATATTTGCTGGTGAAATTTACTGGTGCACCATTGAAAGGAATCCATACTTCTAAAATTTCCTGGAAATGGGGACAATGCAAAATCTATTTTTACTCTCCGTCATGTGGGTCTTTGAGAGCATTCACTGTGGTCCTGAGAGTCCTGAGCCACTGAAAGGCACACACATACATACACATGAAGGTACTTCAAAAATCCCCAGAAGAAAGAATTAAAATATAAGTTTATTTTGGTGCAAAAATAATTGGAATTCATACCTAGTTTTTTTATAATACACATTTCCCGTGAACTTTCTGAAGACCACTTATGCACCGAGATAGATAATATATAAATATAAGTATAAATATAAACATTTATGTGTGTGTGCACATAAATTATTTTACTCTGAAAACCTCTCTGGAGGAATTGATATTCAAGAGATTTAGTCTTAAGGAATTCAAATAGCCATGATCTTTGGTCTTAGAAGATTGTTTTCAGACTTCTTAAATGTCCTGATGTTTTGGTCTGTTCTTCACCAGGTGGTTGCAATTACTTGGAAAGATTATGTATAGATAGTTATTCATTTGGGGTAATTGTTGGTGACTGGGCAAGTGGTCACATAGAGATCTCCAAGAGAATCCATGTGAGCCCTGAAGGCCTTAAGTGGCTGAGCTGCGGACATCCACAGTCAAGGTGGACTTGACCCTGGGTGCTATGCTGTATTCTGCCCCAGGCTCTCAGTTCATGTCACAGTTGAGTGCCCTGAATTTTCCAGGTAATTGCTCCAATCCATAACTTTTCTGTTAATAAAGACTTTTTTGGTCATAAGTGAACAACCTGTTTTATTTGTGTTCCTGATTTAAAATGGCAAAGGGATGCTGTTTAATTTAGAAGTTGTCAATGCACCCATGAAAAAGATGAGTAACACTGCAGCCATTGGAATGTTTAGTATTTTATCATGCAAAATGGCATCAATATGCATTTATTAAAAATTTTATTAAGGCTTAAACTCGTCTTGAGGCCAGCATTACTTTAACACCAAAACCAAACTAAGGCATGATATGAAAAGAAAACTACAGATCTATATCTTTTTGTAAAGGATATATGTATTTATATGAAAGGCAGAGTTAGAGAGAAGGAGAGGCAGAGAGAGAGAGAGACGTCTTCCATTCACTGGTTCACTCCCCAAATGGCCGCAACGACCAGGGCTGGGACAGGCCAAAGCCAGGAGCCAAGAGCTTCATCCAGGTCTCCCACACTGGTGCAAGGTCACAAGTACTTGTGCCATGTTCCATTGCTTTCATTATCAGGGAGCTGGAACAAAAGTGGTATAACCAGGGCTCGAGCTGGTGCCTGAATGGGATGTCGGTGCTGCAGATGGCTGTTTAACATGCTATGGCACAGTGCCAGCTCCCAGACCTATATCCTTAATGAACATAGAGCAAAGATTCTCAACAAAATGCTAGCAAATCAAATCCAAAACCATATAAAAAAGATTATACATCACAATCAAATGGGATAATTTATCCCAGAAATACAAAGGTGATTCAACATTTGCAAATCAATAAACATCACAAATCACAAAAATAGAAAAAAGAACAAAAGCCATATGGTCATCTCAATAGATTCAGAGAAAGCATTTGATAAGATTCAACACCATTTATGATGAAAGCCCTCCACAAATTAGGTAGAGAAGGAACATTCCTCAAAATCATAAAGGCTATATATCACAAACCAACAGCCAATATCACACTGAATGTGGAAAAGCTGAAAGCTTTTCCTCTCAGATCTGGAACAAAATAAGGAGTCCACTCAGTCACTGTTATTCCATACAGTACTGAGAATTAGGGAGGAGAAGGAAATAAAGGGCACCAAAATTGGAAAAGAGGAAGTCAAATTATTCATGTTTGCAGGTGACATGATGTTGTACATGGAAAAACCACAACACTCCACCAAAAAGCAGTTGTAATTGATTTTGTTTGCTAATGATGAACTCACAGAGACATTCACAATAGCCATGAAAAAAAATCAAACATTTAGGAATAAATTTAACCAAAGAAGTGAAAGATCTCTGTAATGAAAATCATCAAATACCAATAAAAGAAATAATTGATCACACAAAGAAATGGAAAGATATTCCTTGCTCATTGATCAGAAGAATAAATATTAAAATATACTATCTAAAGTAATTTACATATTAAATGCAATCCTTATCAAAATGCCAATGACATTCTTTATAGAATTAGAAAAAGCAAAATGGAATCACAAAATACCCAGAATAGCCAGTGATCCAAAACAAGAAAAATCAACCTGACTTCAAAGCATATTACAAAGCTATAGTAATTAAAATAGCATGGTACTGGCATAAAAGCTGATACATAGATTAGTGGAACAGAATAGAAAGCACAGAAATTAATCCACATACATGCAGCTCGCTGATTTTTGACAAAAGTGCTCAGACCATACAGTGAAGTAAGGATAGTCTCTTCAACAAATGGTGCTGGCAAAACTGGATGTATATATGTAGAAGAATGATATGATCCATAACTATCACCACATATAAAACTCAACTAAAGGTGTATCAAAGACTTAAATTTAAGACTGAGACTTTGAAGTTGCTGGAAGGAAATGTAGTAGAAGCATTCCACGACATTGGTGTAGAGGGTCACTTCTTAGACAAGACCCCCGAAACACCGGCAACAAAAGCAAAACTAAGCATATAGGACTATATCAAACTCAAAAGTTTTTGCACAGCAAAGGAAATGATCAATAAAGTGAAGAGAATTGAGAAAAAATATTTGCAAACCACTTGACAAAGGATTAATGTCCCAAATGTATCAGCAACTTAAAAAACTCAACAACAACAAAAAACAACCAATCCAGTTGAGAAATTGGCAAAGGACTTCGACAGTGCTCATAAAAAGAAATACCAGTGGCCAACAAATACATGAAAAGATGCTCCACATCACTAGCCACCAGGGAAATGCAAGTCAAAACCACAATGAGATGTCACCTCATCCCTGTCACAATGGCTAAAATCGAAAACACAGAGTATAACAAATGCTGACAAGGATGTGGACAAAGGGGAACACTTACACACTAGAGGAATGTAAATTAGTGTACCTACTGTGGAAAGCAGTGTGAGGATTTCTAAAAAACTAGGAGTAGACTTGTCCTATGATCCTGCAATCCCGCTACTGGGTGTATGTCTGAAACACTTGAATGCAATGCATCCAAGAGATACCTGCACCACCATGTTTATAAAACAGCACTGTTCACAATAACCAACATTTGGAAGCAGCCAAGGTGTCCATCATTAGATGAACGGATTAAAACAAATGCAGTATGCATACACAATGGAATGTTATTCAGCTATAAAAAAGAGTGAAATTCTACCATTTGCAGCAACATGGATGCAACTGGAGAACATCATGTTGAGTGAAATAAGCTGCACCCAGAAAGAGAAATACTACATGTTCTCCCTATATGTGGGAGCTAAAATTTATAAAACCAAAAAAAGGAAGAAAGAAAAAAGAAAGAAATGTCTATGTGTATCAGTATTGCTGCAAATATAGTTTTATAAAATGTTTTCTATCTTTGTCAAACCAATGATTAAGAATCTTAAACTATTCTAGTTTTAATGATTTGTGATTATTTTAAAAATTTACTGTATATGGGTGAAATGCGCAGTTTTTCCATTCAATTATTGTTTATAAGCATTGTCTATATGGCCACTAAAATAGGGTCTTTTTGCTTTTTACTTCTTAAACTTATTTGGTGAAGTATTAAGCCTTTTACTGTAATGTAAATTTAAAACATGTTATTTCAAAAAAGAAAGAAAGGGAAAGGGAAAGAGTATGGAAGAAGACGGGGGGATGGAGGGAGAGAGAAAAGGAATATCATTATGTTCCTAGAATTGTATCTGCAAATCACATTGAATCTGTTAATGACTAATTAAAAATTAAAATTAAAAAAATTTTAAGACCAAATGTAAAAAGGAAAAAAATAACATTAAGCTTAGATTGTTTTTCATCATAAGGGTTTTTCATGATCATTTTTGAAGATCCTCAGGCATGAATTTCAATATGTTTTTGCATCAATATAAACATACCTTTAATTCCATTTTACATAAATGTTTTGAAGTGCCTTTGTATATTCTGTCAGAGATGATTAATTATGGTGAAATTTCAAGCATTTTTATTATTAAAATTGGATGACTGACAATACACTTTGGATTCTCCAATCCAGAGTAAACTGAAATGCCTCAGGCGAGAATAATTTTTGTTTTTGTCTTGTAAGTTTTATGACTGACTTGGTAAAAGTTAAAACTTGGGGGTGCTGAATTTTTGGCCTTTGGATAAAGCTCCTGCCTGTGACACTGACATCCCGTATGGCTGCCGGTTCATGTCTCAGCTGCTCCACTTCCCATCCAGGTCTTTGCTAATGACCTGGGAAAAACAGCGGTAGATGGCCTAACACTTGGGTCCCTGCCATGCACGTTGGAGACTTGCATGCAGTTCCTGGCTTCTGGCTTCAGCCTGGCCCAATCCTGGCCCTTGCCTTCATGTGGAGAGTGAACAGATAGAAGATAGAACAGATAGAAGATTGCTCTCTCTCTCTCTGTCTCTGCCTCTCCTCCACTCTAACTCTGACTCAAATAAATAAATAAATCTTAAAAAAAGAAACTTGGAATGGAAAAGGTTTTTGTATTTTTGACTTATCATAAACATGGATTACACCCTCATTTTGTGTTGACTGTGGTTTGTGTTTTGTTTGTCTTTTATTTCTCCTGTATTTTTACCTCACTTTGCTTGGGCTCCTACCGTAGATAGTGATTGTGGTGGGATGTTGTGTGGGAAGAGCGTGGACTTTGGCATTAGAGAGATTGAACTTCAAAACCTAGTCCTGGCCGGTGCCACGGCTCACTAGGCTAATCCTCCGCCTTGCGGTGCCAGCACACCAGGTTCTAGTCCCGGTCAGGGCGCTGGATTCTGTCCAGGTTGCCCCTCTTCCAGGCCAGCCCTCTGCTGTGGCCAGGGAGTGCAGTGGAGGATGGCCCAGGTGCTTGGGCCCTGCACCCCATGGGAGACCAGGAGAAGCACCTGGCTCCTGCCTTCGGATCAGCACAGTACACTGGCCACAGAGCGCCAGCCGTGGCAGCCACTGGAGGGTGAACCAACGGCAAAAGGAAGACCTTTCTCTCTGTCTCTCTCTCTCACTGTCCACTCTGCCTGTCAAAAAAGAAAAAAACCTTTGAAAAATTTCTTAACCTCCCTGTTTAACAATATGTGGATGTCAAGGGCCTTAAGATAATTACAGGAAATTTATACATGCAGAAGTGTGTGCACATGCATGTTTGTGAGTGCAGTTGTACTGACAGTGCACTGGTTCTTTATAAAAGATGAACTTGTTCTGGACAGTTTATTAAAACTTTTTAAATGTGTTCACTTGTCCTCATTTTTGAACTCTTAGCTTCAAAAGGACTGTAACAATGTACTATTTATATTGCCTTCTCTCCTCAATACTCAGCATCATGACTGCACAAGTTAGGTACCCTTTGAATGTTTAATTGAAGTCTTGAAACTTCTAATATAAAAGAGTGGGTTTATTTTTCAGATCTAACTTTAAGGTCTAAACATGAAAGTACATGTGAATTAATTTTCAAAAAAATAAAACAATTCAATGTAAGAGTATTTCTTTTTCTTAAAAACAAAATCAAACCATTTTTAACCTAAAGGACTCTAGCTTCCCCTTGTGTCTTTTGGGCCAGATAAATGGTTAGAAATCAAAGTTGAAACAGGAAAATACGATCTGCAGAGCTACACTGGAGGGAGCCTCAGCTGTTTTAGCACCCAAATGTTTGCAATTTTTCAGCCTGGCTTCATCTGTAAGTGATTCCATTTCAGAGACCAGGAAGAAGGAAGTTAAAGGTCAAGGCAACCCAGTTCACTGAGGTAGTTTGTACCAATCAGGGAAACACAGAACGCCAAGGGAAGCTGAAGGTCTTCCTGTCCAGGCTACAGGCACCATATGGAAATCGATTTGTCCTACAAGAAAGGGATTTGAGAGCAGAGTGCAGGGATGAATCCAAAGCACGCACGCACACACACACACACACACACACACACACACACAAAACCTCAGTTTGAAGTTTCAATAGGAAGAGGAGAGCATAAATATAAAGCTGATCAATGCCAATACTAATTTGTATCTGCTTCCAACCTAGTGTTTCGGATCTTTCAACCACGATAAAGATCTAAGCAAGTTATGCTGTTTAACTTACACTCTTTTTCTCTTGTTGGTGCAAAAATCTGACTTTCACCCACCAGGGGAAATTTGTGGAAACCCCAGCAGCTTCACTTGCTCATGATGTCTTGTCAAGACCACAAAAGCAAGAAGGGGAATGCTCTGACAATGGCAGAAGTCTCGGTAGTCCTGAGTCTAAGTATGATATATGTATATACTCACACGTAACAGACTGTAGTATTTATGTTGTACATACGCTTGTAAAACAGTCTTTTTCCCCCCTCTACTTGTATCCAAAACCTGCACCCCTGCAAAGCTGAGGGAAAAAATAGTCTTTAGAATAGTTATTTAATTTTCCAGGGCAAATATTCTTCTTCCAAAATATAACTTGTGTCAGACAGACATGAACAGTGGTCATCCAGATCAATACATGTCATTCATTCATTCAACAACTGTTTGAGGTCTGCTATCTGCCAGACACTGCATTAGAGAAGCAGCACTGAGCAAACAGTGCCTTTGTGGGGCTAATAGTTTGACAGAGGGAGATAGAAAATAATAAGCATGATAATAATACTAACAACAATCGTAAGAGTATACTGTAGTCATATGATAAGGGAATATAAGATTATGCCCAGGACAGCTAACAAAAGTAAGAAGAGTGAAGATGGTCAGTTTTGCCAAGAAAATGAAAGATTTTAATTCTTTTTTCTTGGAAAGCTTTCCTACAGCTGCAGAACACGATGAAGTCTGGATTTTACAAGATTATCCTGTAAACAATAATTTGGTTTAGGGATGGGGCCATACAAAATGAGGATAGAATTGTGTCCAGAAATCTGATAGGGGTCTTCTAGGAGCTCACATCCTTCTGAGCAGGATGAAAAGCACATCCAGGCAAGCTGGAAATACATTCCAGAACAGAACAGGTGAGGGGGTCTCAAAAATTTTGTGGGAAATGCATATTATAAAAAAAGCATGGATTTCAAAAATTTTTATGCCAAGTTTAGTTTAATTTTTTTCCTTGAACTTTTTGAAGTCCCCTCATATATGTGCATACATGTGTATGAGGGAGTGTAGGAAGCAGGGTAGTTACCTGCTGTTTGCTACACCTGGGTCCATGGGGGAGCCATTGGTTATTGCTAGGCAGGTACAATGGAGGACACTATCCTCACTGGGTGTGGGGAGTTCCTGAACATTCTCCCTGCTGGCAGTGTGCCTCTTGGGTAATCGTCCATGTTTTGACCTGGGATCCTTTTCGACTTTGACTCAGCAAACACAACTCTGTTCTACCTTAGGAGACTTTGCCTCCTGTTTCGTTATTTTGGTTCATGATCCCCAATTCTCGAAGCAGGTTCCAATCTGTTTGCCAGTTGTGGAAATTTGCCTTTCTAAAATCAATAAAATTTTCCAAATGAGCCTGTAGGTTTATTAAGGCAGGTGCAAACTGGAATATATCTCATTGAGAAAATTTTGTTGGGAAATTATTTATGACACAAACCAGAACAATGCAACATGTTTATTGACTGAAAGTCTAGCTGTAATAAAATTAGCAAAACACTTTGACACTTAGTGTGGGGAGCAACCCGGACTGGACTGAGTTACTGGAATTAAGACTCATTCTATGCATCTGCTCTCCCAAAATATGGCGCTGGGAGAGGAGAAAACAGCTTCTACGCAGCTGCCTCTTGCCAACTTGAGTGATGACCTCCAGGAGCTGATCCTGCTCCTGATTGGAGGAGAGCAGCGTACTCGGCGTGTGGGCAGCCGAGTTGGGATTGGCAGAAGAGGACTATAAAGGAGGAGAGAGACAACATGCACGAGGAACATCTAAGGGGAACATCTAAGAGGACACCTGTGCAGCCCCCGAGAGAGCTGGCCGGCGGTGTGCCGCTCCCCCGCGGAAGTGGGGAAAGTGGCCAGGGGGAACCGCCCTTCCACGGAGGTGGAAGGGACAGTAGCCAACCCGGGAAGAACCAGCAGCAAACCCAGGGAGGGCCGAGCAGACGAAAGAACAGCGCAGGGTCCTGTGTCGTTCCTCCACGAAGACGGGGAGCGACACTTAGTTTCACTCCAAACCCAATTTCAGGTTTAGGTATACCTGTTGAATTTTTCATCTGTTGCCATTGAATCTGATAGGATGCTGTTTGTCAATTACAGATTAATCAGCATCATTGTGGTGGGCAATGTGTTTCCTATGATCACAGAACAGGCATGCCCAGAGAGTTGTCATGTGGTGTCATGCCTAATCCTGTATATGTGGATAGTACAAAAAACATAGAAATAACAGAAGGCCACTTCATTACATAAATGTCTTAATCCTTCATGTCGAAAGTGGTCATTGCATTAAATGAGTTACTTCTAGTCTTAAAATGAGACAGAATGTACATATTTTGATGTTCAGCTCTAAATGTTAAGAGAGACTTAGAATTTACCATCGGGAGAATACCAAATGCTTAAAAGTTGTTTTTATTTTTACGATTTATTTTATTTATTTGAGAGGCAGAGTTAGAGAGAGAGAGAGAGAGAGAGAGAATATGAGGCCTTCCATCTGATGGTTTACTCCCCAGATGGCTGCAATAGCCCAAGCTGGGCCGATTTGAAGCTAGGAGCTAGGAGCCAGGAGCTTCTTCCAGGTCTTCCGCGTGTATGCAGTGGCCCAAGTACTTGGGTCATATTCCACTGCTTTCCCAGGCCATTAGTGGGGAACTGGATCAGAAGTGGAGCAGCTGGAACTCGAACTGGCACCCATATGAAATGCCAGAGCTGCAGGCAGAGGCTTAACCTACTATGCCACAGCACTGGCCCCTTAAAAGGTTCTTGATGTGCTTTATAGCTTCTTTTTTTTTTTAACCTTTTTTTTTTTTTAATTTGAAAGGCAGAATTACAGAGAGGCAGAGGCAGAAAGAGAGAGAGAGAGGGAGGGAGAGGTCTTCCATCCGCTGCTTCACTCTCTAGATAGCTGCGCTGATCCAAAGCCAGGAGCCAGGAGCTTCTTCCAGGTCTCCCACACAGGTACAGCAGCCCGAAGACTTGGGCCATCTTCCACTGCTTTCTCATACCATAGTAGAGAACTGGATCAGAAGTGGAACAGCTGGGGCTCAAACCCTCACCCATATGGTATGCCAGCACTGGGCAGGAGGTGGGAGGGGCAGGGCTTTACCCACTATACCATAGCGCTAGCCCTGCTTTATAGCTTTTGACAAACCTTGACACTCAGAATTACAAAGAATTATAAGTAATCACAGCTATACTAGGAGAGAACGATTTCTCTTGCACTGTTATAATTGGCTTTTTGTTTACTTTTTAGTACTTTATATACCATAGGAATATAATTCGATTCCAAGTGCCTAATGTTTGTGCTTTATTTGCATATTTATTTTTATTGATAATGGACACATAATTTGCAAAAATGCATATTTTTATGTACACATATTTTGGGTTCTTGCTTTGCCACCATGTTCTTGGGCTCCTGCCACCATGATGGAGACACAGAAGAAGCTCCTGGCTTCCATCTGGGCCAGTCTTAGCAGTTGCAGCCATCTAGGGAGTGAACAAGCCGATGGAGGATTCTCTCTCTTTCTCTCTCTCTCTCTCTCTCTTTCTCTCTCCCTGTCTCTCCTGCTCTCTCTATAACTCTAACTTTCAAATAAATAAATAAATCTTTTTTTAAAAAAAAAGCTACTTATGGTTTTAGTTAGACAAAGTTTCATATATTTGGGGTAAAGTTTATTTACTTTGTAATTATTCATAATTATCATCATCAATAATCATATTATTAATAAGTAGTGAAGTAGTACATGTTAATGGAATAGCATATGAAATTAACTTGAACATTCCTTGGTGGGGGCCAGCGCTGCAGCGCCGGCATCCCATATGGGTGTCAGTTAGTGTCCCGGCTGCTCCTCTTCTGATCCAGCTCTTGTGCTATGGCCTGGGGAAGCAGTAGAAGATGGCCCAAGCCCTTGGGCCCCTGCACCCACGTCAGAGACCCGGAAGAAGCTCCTGGCTCCTGACTTCAGATCAGCTCAGCTCTGGCCATTGAGGCCATCTGGGGAGTGCTTTTCTTTCTCTCTACCTCTGCATCTCTCTGTAACTCTACCGCTCAAATATGAATAAATGAAATTAAAAAAAAGAAAATTCCTTGGCAAGAGTTTTTGTTGATATAGGCTGAATTCACTGAAAACAAACTTCTATCTAAATATGCAATTATATTTTCTTCATATATTAATTTCCTTATTCTTGCATGAAAAACTATCAGGTTTTCTGGAAAGTTCTTTGTAATTTTTTGTCTTTAATAGTCATACTATATTTTTGTGTGATAAACATTGCATATAGATTTTTTTGTATACTCCTTTTTTTAAAGATTTATTTATTTATTTGAAAGTCAGAATTATACAGAGAAAGAAGGACAGGCAGAGATAGAGGTCTTCCATCCACTGGTTCACTCCCCAATTGGCCGCAGCGGCTGGAGCTGCGCCAATCCGAAGCCAGGAGCCAGGAGCTTCTTCTGGGTCTCCCATGCAGGTGCAGGGACCCAAGGACCTGGACCATCTTCCACTGCTTTCCCAGGCCATAGCAGAGAGCTGGATCAGAAGTGGAGCAGCTGGGTCTCGAACCGGTGCCCATATGGGATGCCGGCACTGCAGGCGGTGGCTTCAACCGCTACCCCACAGCGCCGACCCTTGTATACTCTTTTAAAATTTGTATTTATTTGAAAGAGAGAGAGAGAGAAGGAGAGAGAGAGAGAGGGAGAGAGAGAGAGAGGGAGAGAGAGAGAGAGAGAGATTCTATCCACTTGTTCAGTTCCCAAATGTCCCCAAAGCTGGGACTGAATGAAGAAGAAGCCAGGAGCTTGGAACTCAGTCATGTGAGTGGCAGGAACTCAATACTTGAACATCACCTTAAAATGGAAGAGAATGTACATATTCTGTTTCCCAGGGTACAAGCCAGCAGGGAGCAGAGAAAGTGGAGCCAGGACTCGAACTCAGGCACTCTGAAATGGGATGAGGGCAGCTCAAACAGTGTCTTAACCTCTGTAGCAAATGCCCCTCCTGGCATAATCTTAACACAATGTTTCTAAGTACCGCAATGCATGCTTGTGGAAACATAAGTGCATATAATTTTTGAGTATAAAATCCTTTGTAGAGTCTACTGGGAACATATTCAAAGCTATGCTGCATCCAAATCTTGGCAAAGTAGAAAGTATTCATATCACGGATACTGACCATCTAGTGTCTATTTCTGGAGTCTTCTATGTTAGGATTATCATGGAAGATTAGAGATAAAATGCCCCCTTCCCTGATCTGATGTCTTCAGGCTGCTGTTACTCGGTAGCATCTTTCCTCACTTCAGCATCTGGTAAAGCAGCCTACAGAAAAGAAAACAGCTCCACCAGGGAATGCAATTTTTGGCCTCCTTCCTAAAGACAACTTCAAATGAAACCAGACCTGCTTGTGAGCCACCCATGCATTTTAATACAGTCTTTGCTGAATTCACTTGGGGTAATCTTTATGTTCATTTGCAAAGGAATTGTAATCTGCTGGACTTTATTTGTGGTTTTTGAGGATAGTTCTCCTGTCTTCCACACTCCTCCCTTAGCATTATTTTCTCTGAGCCAGCCTGTCTCGCCTGGCTCTGGGTATAAATAGCTCCAGTTTGGATTTCTTGAGCACTACTGCCCTGCTCTTGCTGGGTTATGTGAAACCCTTTCTTGTGTCGAACACAAGAAGCCCATGATTGCTGGTACCACAGATTCTCACGTTCGTAATCAGTTCCACCTGGCCAATAAACAGTAACGCCAGGACAGCTTCTCCTCTGTGTGGCTTTTCTACTTTATGTGTAATAAAACTGTCCTTGGTGTGATTTAGGAACCCCTTTGATGCCTGCTAGTTTACTGTATTGATATTTTCAGGGGTGTTGGCAGTCACCAGTGACACTTCACTACTGGCATCCCCAAACTCTGGCAGTGAGGTGGTTTGGGTAAATTGCTGGGGGAAAGAAAACGCACTAGGAACACACTTTCTTTTACTTAAATCCATCAAGAAAAAATTCCGAAATGGCCTTGTTGAAACAAGCAAGGCCAAGGGTGGTTAGATTTCTTTACGCACTACAGATAGGAATAAAACAAGGAGGAAAAACAGGGAGAGGAAGATGCAATGTGCTTTCTGAACTTCCTGAAAATTCAATTGTTTGTCAGCAATGGTACTTTGTTAAAATCATTGTTAGAAATCAGACTCCCACTCTTGAAGAAATAAGCCAGGCTGACTCTTAGCTTTTTTTTTTTTTTTTTTTTTTTTTTTTTTTTTTTTTTTTGACAGGCAGAGTTAGACAGTGAGAGAGAGACAGGTCTTTCTTCCATTGGTTCACCCTCCAAATGGCCGGGAGCCAGGTGCTTCCTCCTGGTTTCCCAGGCAGGTACAGGGCCCAAGCACTTAGGCCATCCTCCACTGCCTTCCCGGGCCACAGCAGAGAGCTGGACTGGAAGAGGAGCAACTGGGACAGAACTGGTCCCCCAACCGGGACAAGAACCCAGAGTACTGGCGCCGCAGGCCAAGGATTAGCCAAGTGAACTGCAGCACCGGCCTGACTCTTAGCTTTTCTGTATGGAGTTAGGTTGTGAGCAAAGGTGCTCTCTAGATTTCAGTGCATGGCTTTGGTGATGAGTTTTTGTTCCATGGGGGATGATTTTTTTTTTTTTTTTTTTTTGACAGGCAGAGTGGACAGCGAGAGAGAGAGACAGAGAGAAAGGTCTTCCTTTGCTGCTGGTTCACCCTCCAATGGCCGCCACGGCCGGCACATTGCGCTGATCTGAAGCCAGGAGCCAGGTGCTTCTCCTTGTCTCCCATGCGGGTGCAGGGTCCAAGCACTTGGGCCATCCTGCACTGCACTCCCAGGCCACAGCAGAGAGCTGGCCTGGAAGAGGGGCAACTGGGACAGAATCCGGCGCCCTGACCGGGACTAGAACCAGGTGTGCTGGCGCTGCAAGGCGGAGGATTAGCTTATTAAGCCGCGGTGCCGGCCGATGATTTTATTAATTTATTGATTTTAACTTTTTCTGACCAACTTATATAGGATATTTGAAGTGGGAAAAACTAAATGGTAGTCTATACTGCCATTTATGATATACTAAATGTTAGTCTAGACTATGGAAATTAGATCAAGAGAGGCAACTAATCCATCCAGAAAAAGTGAATACTTTGTGAATTTGGAAAGCTGATTGGTTGACAATATTTATTTTGAATTATTTCTCTAGTCATATTAACCAGTACTGATTTGTAGCAGTTTTGTGACATAGTGCCGTAGTTTGTATTTGTAGGTTATATTACCTAATCCTGCCTTTAATTAATTATTGGGATTACTTCTTGAATGAAAGAAATGCCACCAACCTTATTGTTATTATTGCATTTTAATCATAAGCAATACTAATTGAACACAGTCTAGCGAGCTTAGGGAATGTTTTATAATATATAGCAGAGAACTCTCCTGTTTGCACCTAGTGCCCAAAGATTATAAGATACATGCTTGAAGTTGGCATCCTGATTTATAGTTTTAAAGATTCAAATTTTCTCCTAAATTACCTTTCTCTCAAATCAGCTTATGTACCTCAATGGATTTTATCTTTGTAAAGTTTTTAAAAATTTACCTAGGAAATATTTATTAACCCATTTTCAGATGGAGAAATAAATATTTGGACGTAGCATAGTGTGTTGAGAATGAACAGAATGCATGAGTATATATGTAGGGCTACTTAATAAACACGTGGTAAGCATCTATGATGTATGTGCTAGGTACTCTAACAATTTCTGGAATCACAAAAATGAATAAAATCCTAATACTATTTCTACACTTGATAATAATATAGTGTATTAGGTGACAGATTTTTAAATAAGTAAGCACAGTAAGAAGCAACAGTACAATAGCAGAGGCAGTTTTTGCAACTGCCTGTGGGAGTAGCTAAAGGAACCCTGAAGAGATAACATTTGAACTGAGTTCCCAGTGATGAATTAGAGTTCAATAAGAGCAGGGCAGAGAAGAATATTTCAGTGAAAGGGAGAAGTTTGAAAGGGATCGAGGAATAAGAGTATATGATATGTCTAGGAGTAGCTGGAGAATGGATGACAAAGACAAGAATCAAGAAATATTTCTTCTTCTCTCTGCCTAATTTTTACTTATTGGCTGCTCTGGCAGAAGAGTTTGTGAGGGAACAGGTTGGATGGCACTTGGCATCCGTCTCCCACAGTGTGTAGTTAATTGGAACTATTTCAGAATAGAGGAGTGGCAGTGGGTGTTGTGTTGTGGAACAACTGGTTAAGCCACTGTTTTTGACAGCCACAGTCCACATCCAAGTGCCTGGGGTGGAGTCCAGCTTCTGACCCAGTTTCCTGCTAACGTGTCTAAGAGGCAGCAGATGAGGACGCAAATACTTGGGTTCCTGCCATTCATGGGGGAGACCCAAATGGATTTCCTGACTTCTGGCTTTGGCCTGGGCCAGCTCTGGCTGTTGTGGGCATTTGGGGGAGTGAACTAGTACATGAGATATTTCTCTCTCTCTCTCTCTTTCAAATAAATAAAAATGCCTCATGACCACATACTTCATTTTTCCAGAATTTTCCCATTTGCTCATATGAATTCTCTAATCATAAACACATCTATTAATGATGCATATGTAGCTTTTGAAAAAGTATTTGGTGGCCAGCGCTGTGGCACAGTAGGTTAATTCCCCACCTGCAGTGCCGGAACCCATATGGGTGCTGGTCCTAGTCCCAGCTGTTCCTCTTCTGATCAAGCTCTCTGCTATGGCCTGGGAAAGCAGTGGAAGGTGGCCCAAGCATTTGGGCCCCTGCACCCACATGAGAGACCCAGAAAAAACTCCTGGCTCCTGGCTCCTGGCTTCAGATCAGCCACTCCACTTAAGGAGTGAATCAGCGGATGGAAGACCTCTCTCTGTCACTCCCTCTCACTGTCTGTAACTCTACCTCCCAAATAAATAAATAAAAATTCTTTTTAAAAAAGTATTTAAAAAACAGTAATAGATTGACACTATTTGATCACAATTAACATAAGGAGTTTCTTATATTTATAAAAAGTCAACATTCTTAGCTGGTTTTAGAAAAGAAGACATCTTAGGCATTGAGGAAATCGGTTTCAGTTAAATCCTAAGTGTGAGAGGAAGAGAATTTATCTCAGTGTTTCTACATGAATTAGCACTTATAATACTTTTTCTTATATATTTCTCCATGGAAATAAAATTTATTCAAATGCTTGTAAATTTATATGCCATCCTCACTGAAACTTGGCAAGAGAGATATTCTCAGTTGCACATCCCAAAACATGCACACCTACTTCTCTCATTCCTGAGTAAGCCAAAAATAGAAATGTCAAAATGTGGTTTGCAATGCTTACCTTTTTAAACTTAACACAGAACAGGACCTCTGGCTTAAGAAGGATGGGATACTACTCGAGTACCTGGGTGCATTACTGGAGGGCTCTTTTTTCATGCACAGGTATAATTTTGTGTGAAAATTTTAAATATTTTAAACTGTATTACATTGGAGGAAAAACAATTTTAAACAACAAGAACCAAAAGGTATCCATTCTTTCATGAAAAATCACAGTGAAAGAAAAAAATGTCAAACTACAGCTAATTTCAGTTCTTTAATGTCATGTGGCCACATCTTTGGGGCTATGGATACACACACAAATTTTAAGTTAACTCAGGTTAAAAATTAACTAATTAAATATACATAATTGGTGGGATTGTATATGACAGGAAACCCTTGTCTTCTTTAGTTAGCTTTTTTCCTTATAATTGATGGCTGTACTTCTTTTATGAGTGGACATTGCTCTTTGGCAAATAGATTTTCTCATGCGTTAAGGGAAGAAATCATGGCTTCCCCAGACAGTCTCAGTTCACTGCTGCTCTCTCTACCTTCTACCCAAGAAAGGCTCATTCTGCTTGCTTGGTACTGCTGCAGTCAGTGGGATAAACCTGGAGTGAGAGACTCCTATTTTGTCTGGAACCAAGAATGGCTCTGGGTCCATTCCTGACCAGTGGTTCTTGTTACTGCGTGGCAATGAGACTTTTCCAAGGCAAGCTCCAAGTATTGTTTTGTTGTTGTTTTTCCCCAATAGGGAGATGGCTTGGTGGCAACCAGAGTTGTAGATGTTTGTAGCTGCCTGGGCTGCAGAGATTTCGGAGCCCTCAGCAGCATCCTAGGGCAGGTGTACATGGGTGCTGAGTTGAGATTAGCGTATAGTGAATCAATCAGCCATTTCTAGAACAGTTGTTTTCACTTGAGACTCCCTGGATGACCTCAGATATATCCATAATGCCAACTACCAACGCTCACTTCTCACTTGCTGATGTGTTGGCGAATCATTAGGGATTTTCACAGGAGTCTTGGTGTAAGAAAACTTCCCAGGAAGAGCGGCTGCTATCCTTGCTTCTCCTCTTCTTTCTTTAGTTTCCCTCTGGATAGTATCATTTATCACTTCTTAACCTACTCCACTATTTACTTATTTATTATATTTTAATCTGTGCTCCCTTCACCTTTCACAAGGAAACATTTTTTTTTGTCTGTTATTCATTGATGTGTCCCAACTATCTACAATGACGCCTGCTTAAGTAGATATTGTCTAAATATTTTGGGGATAATCTACTTTAAGTTTACCCCTCAAACAATTTTCAAAATGCCTCATATTGGAGGCTGGCATGTGGCACCGTGGCAGCTGGCAATGCCAGCATCCCATGTCAGAGTGCCAATTCAAGTTCCAGTTACCTCACTTCCGATGCAGCTTCCTGCTAATGTGCTTGAGAAGGCAACCAAAGAGGGTCCCTGTCACCCATGAGGGGACCCCAGATGGAGTTCCTGGCTCCTGACCTCAGTCCAGCCCAGTCCTGGCTGTGGTACCCATCTGGGGAGAGAACCAGTAGTTGGAAGATCTTTCTTTGTCTCTCCCTCTTTCTGTCACCATGACTTTTAAATAAATAAACAAGTAGGACTTTTAAAAAGGAATCTTATCCTTTGATGATCACCAATACAACAATGACTTTAATATCTCTACTTTCATCAGATTCTTACTTTATCTTTAGTAACAAAATGCAAGAAAGATTTGAGAAATGCTGAAAAACTCACTGGCTAAAACCTTGTAATTCAAATGTGATACTGTATAGTTCTTAAGAGCAGGGCTGTCCTGTGGTATAGGCATGGATTTGAAGAAGAGTGGTTGTATAACTTTACATCCATTTTTTTCAATTCTGCGAGATTCAGTTTTTTTCATCTGTAAAAGTGTTATAATCCTTAATTTTGGGAGTCATCATGAAGATGACATATTCTTACTTTGCACATGGCATGTAGCAAGCTCTCAATGAACTTCAGTGTTGTGGTTCCTTTCAGAGTGGTTCAGTTTCCAACATTGTGGTATGATCAGCGTCACCTTTGGAGAAACAGTACAAAATCACTTTCCTTCCTTCCCTCCTTCCTTCCTTCCTTCCTTCCTTCCTTCCTTCCTTTCTTCCTTTCTTCCTTTCTTCCTTTCTTCCTTTCTTCCTTTCTTCCTTTCTTTCTTTCTCCTTTTTGACAGGCAGAGTGGACAGTGAGAGAGAGAGACAGAGAGAAAGGTCTTCCTTTGCCGTTGGTTCACCCTCCAATGGCCACCACGGCCAGCGCACCGCGCTGATCTGATGGCAGGAGCCAGGTACTTCTCCTGGTCTCCCATGGGGTGCAGGGCCCAAGGACTTGGGCCATCCTCCACTGCACTCCCTGCCCACAGCAGAGAGCTGGCCTGGAAGAGGGGCAACCGGGACAGAACCCAGCGCCCCGACCGGGACTAGAACCAGGTGTGCCGGCGCCGCAAGGTGGAGGATTAGCCTAGTGAGCCGCGGCGCCGGCCCAAAATCACTCTTCTTGTGGTGCTTTTCTCTACTAGTCTCAGATAAGAACTGTACAAGAAAACAAAAAGTGATCTCTTGAATCAAGGATCAGTTTCTCATTTACTGTGGGTCATCAAGTGAATCACTTGAGATCATCCTGTTAGATAAAATTATTTCCATTGGAAAAGAGAAAAGGCAAATTGTTTTTTTTTTTTTTTATCAGTTTATATCCTAGGAAAATTCTCATAGGCATTCAAGTTCCTTGAATAGAATTCATGGCAAACACACTGTGTAGGACAGTATGGAGATACCTCAGAAATCTGAATATAGACCTACCACATGACCCAGCCATCCCACTCCTGGGAATTTACCCAAGGGAAATGAAATCAGTATATGAAAGAGTCATCTGTACCCCCATGTATATTGCAGCTCAATCCACAATAGCTAAGATATGGAATCAACCCATCAACTGACGACTGGATAAAGAAGTTATATGGGATATGTACACCATGGAGCACTTCACAGCAGTCAAAAAAAATGAAATCCTGTCATTTTCAACAAAATGGATGAAGCTGGAAAACATCATACTTAGTGAAATATGCCAGTCCCAAAAGGACAAATACCATATATTCTTCTTGATCTGTGATAACTAATAGAATACCTAAAAGGCAATCTATAAAAGTGAAATTTATACTTTAAGATGCAATGACTTTGAACAGTCCTTGTCTAGACTATTGAGGAACAAGTTTTTTTGTTTGCTTTCTGTTTTTTTTTTTTCATACTATTTGCTGAACTATTTACTTAGTATAGAGTTAATCTTACGTATAAAGTTAATTGAAAATAGATCTTAGGGACTGGCGCTGTGGCTTACTGGGTAAAGCTGCCGCCTGCAGTGCCGACATCCCATAAATGCACCAGTTCCAGTCTCAGCTACTCCACTTCTGATCCAGTTCTCTGCTATGGCCTGGAAAAACAGAAGATGCCCTAAGTCCTTGGGCCTCTGCATCTGCATGGGAGACCTGGAAGAAGCTCTTGGCTCCTGACTCCTGGTTTCAGATTGGCACAGCTCCAATCATTGTGTCCATCTGGGGAGTGAACCAGTGGATGGAAGACATCTCTTTCTCGGCCTCTGCCTCTCTGTAACTCTGCCTTTCAAATAAATAAATAAATCTTTAAAAGAATAAAATAAAAAATAACAAAGAGTACATTGTTTAAAAAAAGAAAATAGATCTTAGTAAAAAATAAAAATGAGGAAAGGAGAGGGAGGAGGAGGAAGGGTGGGAGTGTGGGTGGGAGGGTGGGTATGGTGGGAAGAGTCATTATATTCCTAAAGTTGTATTTATGAAATGCATGAAGTTTGTATACCTTAAACAAAAGGTTTCTGGGGGGAAATAAAGAATTCATGAAAAATAATCAATCTTCTGATAGAGTGTTTTGCTCATTTTAATCTCTCTAGCTTGTTCTCAGAGTGAGTTCTAAAGTGTTTACCTTTACTTACAGGACCAGAGTGTGATCACTGCGGATGTCGCACTGAGCTGGTAGAGGGCTTCTTGGCCGTATTCTCTGTCACTCAAAGCCATCAGCACGTTCATGTCCTAGTCAGAGCTCCTGGAAGTGCCTTTCTGCATGCTGTCAGTGGCTGCTTCTTGGTCCTGGGCAGACAGTTTCTCCATTTTTAGTTATATAATTTTTAATGCCCTTTCAAGGTCAAAAATGCTATAGTTGGTGGCACTATCTGCTGTCCTTTTTAAAATTTAATAACGTTCACAGCATTTAATGTGATGATTTTCATCCTAATAATATGCAACGATTTTCATCCTAAACAGTATAACAAATATGCATATTTCATAAGTCCTTATTTACACATAAATAAGATGAAAGGGTAAGTGTTGTTTATCAAACTATAATAACATTTGTTAAACTCCCTAGACTATAGCCAAGATAGTTTGGGAACAAATTAATAAAAATTGAGCAAAAATAGAGCCATGATGCCACTTTCTCCACATTTCTTATTTATTACAGAGCCCTCTGAATTATAACCTTGGCGTTCTCAGGCTACCATTGCAGCTCAGTGGTATTAATTAGACAGGACAGGCATGTAGTTTACGTCCTAGTTGCCTTCATAAGGCCCTTTGAAAATATTTAAGTGCTGAAAACAAGCGATGTGCTCCAAAATTCAGAAAAGAAAACCTTAAAACTAACATTGATAAATGTTTAATTGTCTATAAACCATAATATTAAGCCAACTTCATTAATTGTTAAAATTAGTGTTCATAAAATTTTCATGACATTTACAAACAATCTGTAATTTAGATTTCCTTTTTTGTGAGAATTACTGAGTTTGCAAGAAGATCATCATAAAATTGTAACCAATCGCCCAGCTGAGTAATTTCAGGAACAAATTTCCAGAAGTTCCCTTTATAATTTTGTAACAACAAATAATAAAAATTCTGTGTAATTTGAGTATTTTGTAACACATTGTATAGAAGTGCAATAATGAGAAATTAACTAACACTTTTTTTAAAAAAATTATTTTTTACTTGAAAGTCAGAGTTACACAGAGAGAGGAGAGGCAGAGAGAGAAAAAGGTCTTCCATCGCTGGTTCACTCCCCAAATGGCCGCAACAGCCGGAGCTGTGCTGAACCGAAACCAGAAGCAAGGAGCTTCTTCCAGGTCTCCCACATGGATGCAGGTCTCCCACATGGACCATCTTTTACTGCTTTCCCAGGCCATAGCAGAGAGCTGGATGGGAAGTGGAACATCCAGGACTTGAACTGGTGCCCATATGGGACGCTGGCACTGCAGGTGGCGGCTTTACCTGCTACGCCACAGTGCCGTCCCCAACTAACGCTTATTGATATTCATTATGTGGCAAATATTATTGTAAGCTCTTGGCCATTCTGGATGTGCCGTTGATCTTTTCCCAGTCTTCCTCTTCTTTATATCAATCTCAGTGCAGTGCTTCACCTGCAATTTTGCCTTAAATATGCCCAATTATTTTTCTGTGCACTCACACCTGCTTCTTCTCCAATCCAGGAATTCACTGTCCCTGCTTTGAACTACAGCAAAAGTCTCATTGCACACCATCCTGTGTCCCCAGTTCAGTCTATAGTGGTAGAGCGAGCCTTCAAGAGGTAACGTCAATAAATAAATTTAAAAAAATCTTAAAAAAAAAGAGCTAACGTCAGCTTTAAGCCTTTCTTTGCCTCCAGGTACTATGGTAACATCATTCAAAAATCCCAGCTATGACCTAGCGCCCCTCTCTGACCTTCAGCAGGAAGAACTGAAGATGTCACATAACCTCCTGCCCCAGTGACCCGGATAGAGGGAATGGGATTGCTCGGGGCGGATGTGTTGCTAGGGAGGCACTTGGAGGAGAGAGACCTGTATCAATCTGAGGATACTGTTAAAGGGAGGGAGTGACTGTCCCTGGAAACCTGCGGAAGCATCTGAGCCCTGGCGAGGTGCCTCACGTGCACAGTAGCCCAGAAAGCTCAAAGCAGCCATGAGGTGGGTGCTATGATTGAACACACACAAGAGGGCTCAGGGCAGCCCCACTAGTGAACATCAGAATTGGGATGTGGACTTCACCCACTCATCACACTTCCCTGCCTTGCTGCCTTCCCTGCCACCCCAGCGTATGACAGACACTAAATATCTACCCAGTGAATGCTGGCTGAATGGAAGCCCAGGTAAATCACCTCTAGTCTAAGGGATTCTCCTTTGAAGAAAGGCCTCCTCCATCCTGGAGTTGACCCAGTTCTTGCAGAAGCTGTGAGACCTTCCCCATTCAGGTGTACGTACACAACTGTAATCTAGAGGTTTGAGACCACATCAGGAAGATTACCATGGATCAGTTTTATATGTGTGTGTGTGTGCGTTCAAAAGATTCATGGAAAATGTGTATTATAAAAAACTTTGCAGGACTTTCAAAAATTCTGTGCACCAAAATCAGTTTATCCTTCAATTCCATTTCCTTTCACTCTTCAGCGTATCTTCATTTGTGAACATACATGAGCACTGGTGTCCACGCTGCCTGGATGGCTTCTTTGAAGCTTAGTTTTCTCAGAAAAAGAAAATAAGTACTTCTCCAGACACAATGACAGAGCCTTCCTGTGGCTTTTAAAAGCGCCCGGGTACATTGTTCTGTTTAGTTTTTATGAGTATGTGCATATAAATATTTTAAAATGTTCACTGGGGCGAGGCAGGTAAGTGCTTGGAGGCTTGCCTGTCAGCTGTCTACCACCAGTCAATGATCTTCTCAGACCAAAAGCTTCCTCTCCCAGTGAAGGGGCAGGTGAGTGACCAGGTGACAGCCACGTGTGCGAGGCACACCGTGTCAGCCCCCATCAGGGATCCTCAGAAGCGCGTCCATAATTCCATTTTTCTTTGTTCTTCCTTCATCCTTGGTTTAAAGAAATCTGTTTAAAGCTGTAACAAAGAAGACTTATGACACTTGTAGATCAGTGCTTTGACCAAAATAGAATAGCAACGGTGTCAGAGCAGCCTTGCAGGCATTGTTTACTGAGTTTTTAAGTTCACAAAGAAGAATGTTTACATTCACAAACTGCTTCCTTCCTGCTCCTCACACTTTCTCAGATAAAAGTTCTCAGTACAGATCTTTTGATTATATGTCATTCTCTATGAGTCAGAATTCAGCAAATAAAATATCTCATTTTAGATTAAGCACAGGAGTAGGTGGAGGGTGTGGCTGCCCAGGAAGTGAGTGCAGGTGCTTCCTTGTGTGAGGAGAACCCATGGTCCATCCAGTTGGTTTTTATTCTTGCACCTCATGTTCCCACCTAAGTCAGAGACGGACAGAGCTTGTAGGTTGCCAGAGATGATGGCCGAAAGCTGACTCCCCTGGGAGAGGTGCGGATCCCTAAGTGAAACTGTGATGTTCTCCAGGAGAATGCATGTGTGCGGGAGGTGACTTAGAGTGAGAAATGGAATTCCAAGGAACACAGATCTGGATGGAACTCCGGGTCTGCTCTTTCCGGCATGTGATCCTGACCAAGCATTCTAACGTCTTAGATCTTGGTTTTTTATCCACCCACAGATATTGTGGTACTTTTTACTTGTGTTGCAATAAGGAGCAAAATGATCAAGCATGTGTATTGGTTTCTCAGGGCTGCTGTAACAAATTACCACAGATCAGGTGGCTTAAACCAACAAAGATTCATTCAGTGGCTGCTCTGGGGACCAGAAGTCTGAAATCCAGGTGATGGCAGGGCCACACTCTCTCCAAAGGCTCTCAGGAAGCTCTTCTCCTTGCTCCTAACTTCTAGTGATTACCAGCAATTCCTAGGCATAGCCTGTGGTCACATAACACCAGTCTCAGCCTCCTCCTTCTTCACATGATCTCTTCCCTGCATGCCCGTGTGTCTTTGCGATCCCTCTTCTTATAAGGATATCAGTCAAAATATTTAGGGACCATCCTAATTTGTATAATCTCATTGTAACTGGATTATATCTGTAAAGATTCTATTTCTCAATAAGGTTGGGGGTTAGTTCTTTAACACATCTTTTTACTGCTCCTCAATTTTTGCCCACAATCTAATCCACAACAATATATAAAATGTTCGGCACAGTGACCTGGGCAAGTATATTTAATTATTACCTAATATATTTTCAATTTTACATATGTAAAAAATGCTTCCTGATATTGGAAAGCTTCCTTTTGGTCCCATGGAAGCCATTTTTTGTGAGCTTTAGTTTATTCATATTTTCTTTATTTTCTGTGGTTTTGTAGAGTCACATATTTTGAGATTTCAAAGGCCACTCAATATACCCACCTCATCCAGTGACTTTTGCAATGAATTTTAGAACATCTCTAACAGGACGTTCTCCGTTCCCTTATTGCTCAGGTCCAGGACAGGAAACACGGTGTCTCACAAAGAACCTATGAATCATATGACTGTCAATATGCTTTTTCATATCTTGGGTCCACATCTACCCCCTTTCATTTAAGCCACCAGTCTTGTCTTCATCTGGAAATTACACAAGAGCAAATCTAACTGCTCTTTCCTGTCTCAGTCTCTCACCTTCTCCAAGGCAGTTATAAGGTGCACTTGACCCCACATGATCTCCTGCTAATTAGTCCAGTTTCCTTATTTGCTATGATCACACGGTCCTTCAACATTTTGGTTATGGTCTTGTTAATGTTCTTTAACTTTCTATGACTGTCAGGATTATCTTCTTTGTCATAACAGGTGGTGCAGTGGAACTCCATGGAGGCTGCCATTCTGATAGAGAGTGGTGATGTGGGTGCTGGCAATGGGCTGCTCAGAGTTTGAGAGTGGACTGGAGGCTCATCCATCTAAGCTGGCTGGTGGCCCAGGGAGGGGCCAGGAGTACCCAATGACTCCAACAGTGTTGTGGCTTGACTTATATTTCCAATAATGCAAAAGATATAAATAGTATTGATAGTTGTGACTAATTTATTCTAATTCTTTCAAAGTGGATGGCCACTAACAGGTGAACAATTCAGACTGGTGGAGTCTACACTTCCTCAACTGCTGAGTAATTACACAATAGAATCTACATTTTCTACCTGAATTCTTTACCTGTGATTTTTTTTTGCTTGTTAATATTGCCTTGTTAATAACTGTATTTCTCATTGTTATTTTTATCCACTAATTTGCAAGTTCCTACCAATTTCCAGCAAGATGATGCATGGATTTGTTAGTATCATTTTCAGCAACATTGTCACCATGAATACTTAATGGAAAACTACTGTATGCTTGGTACCGTGAAATTCATAACCAGGACACAAAGCAAGTGTGTAGGAGTTTTACTCACATACACAAAGACATCCACACACATAAAACAAAAATTGTAATTTATGTGGATGTAACGCCTTAAAACAATCTAGGACTCTTGGACTTACATCTATCCGACTTAAATGCCTTGGTACAACATGTAAATACAATAGCAAGTGATAGTACACACTTGCTGAGACTCACCACGTGCCAGACTGTTCTTCAAGCATCCCATGTGTTCACTTGGTCCTCAGAACAACCTTATTACGGCCCATATTAGCAATAGCACCAGGGGAACTGAGGGGGGAACTGAGGCACAGGGTAATAAAATGAATTATGAAAGTCCCATGGCCATTCAATGGAAGAGCAAGGATTCAGATGCAGCCAGTCTACCTAAAGAATCTGTTCTCCTAAACTGTGCTGTACTGCTAGTTTTCTAATATGTACATAAAAAGATAAGGTGGTCTCTTATGTAGTCTATTGCAAAATGATATATTTTACATGGAAATGCTATAACTGGAAACAGTCAAGGATTAGCTCATTTTGGGAGTTTGCATTTACTTGATTCCTTTATTCTAAAATCAAGAAATTAGGTATTAGATGGCCACTTTAGGATAGGCCTAAATTATTTTAACTACTAAGAATTCTGGATCATATTGCAGATATTTGTGCAATATTAAGAAATTCCTTGATGTTGGCTTTAGTGGTTAAAAAATGTTTTCTTCATACTATTTTTGGGGGAGGGTTACCCTCCTGGGAGAAAGATAAAGAAGTACCATTTTTTCTTTTCTTTTTTTATAGGATACAAATTCTACTCTACTAGCTTGAAATATTGATTTCATTTCCTGATTGATAAAGGGCTTATTTCTAAAATATAAACAAAATATACATAATTTGACTTAAATCCCTTTTCATTTCTGACCTTTCCTTATTAATAGTCAGGGGGCACCCTACTGTAACTATGAATTTGTGCTATTTTGTATCAATTTGAAAAGCAAAACTTTTGGCCAAATTGAGTATTTCACAATTTTTTTCATCAAAATTTACTTGTTTGACCTTGCTCTTTCAGGATACCAATACTTTTGGTGACATTGATAGATGAAGCAGCAGGTGATTCTCAGGGATGAGTATCTTGTTCCAAATCTAATTGATTGTGGCAAAAGCCTTCTATGTTCTGTCCCGTGACCAATGGAGAGGTAAAGGGATTATGTTCTCTGCTCTCACAACCTGTGGGAAATCAGTGTTTGAAGAACCATTCGCACTGGGGAGTGCCTGTGTAGACAGAGATTGAAAGTAGCGTTGTGTATGACTCCTTTTGAACTACATTTGTTTTTGTAAAGAACACTAATTAGCTATGAGATTAGTGGAATGCAGTGCATATGCTGAGAACATGTACAGCCTGTCAGAAGAATGGGTTCTAGAATTAGAATTGTGGTGCTTAAATAATCCTTTATTGTTTCATGACTGTGTGTCCATAGGCAAGTTAATTAATGCCTTAGGACCTCAGTTCCCTCATCTACAAAGCATAAGCCATACCAGCCATTTCATGGTTTACTATTAGAATTATCAGTTAATTCTTGTAAAACAGAAGCGTAAGCTACACACAGTGAGCCCTACTGAAGTCTGTGACTATCACTACTGCTCATAAAGAACATCGTTATTTCTTCTTCCTTTTAGGTCTGTCGAACTCCTGCTCGTTCTTGGTTGTGCCATGTGCCGTCCATGAAGTCTTCTCTGACAGGCTCTTGTCCCTCTCTGGAACTTCCATACTGAATGTCCACCCTTTTCAAGAGTGTGCTTGTACGTTTTCTTCCCCGTTAGACTGTGAACTCCCAGATACAAGAAATTATTTAATTTGGGAAGCAACATCCAGTGCAGTGCTGAGTATGTTAAGCATCTGTGATTAGTGAATAAATAAAAATTAAGAGAATGATGAACTATGACAGGGTCTTTTCTATGGTTATCATCTACTCTTGGTTCTAAGCACATTGTCAAGTTGAAGTTTATTGGCAGAATCGGTTATAGCCAGGAGCAAGGCTACGGAATTAACCCAAAGAAGGTTATCAGAATGTCAGTAAAATGGAGGGCTTGTTTTTGAAATTATGCTTATCTTTGGCAGAACGATAGAATGTCCTGCAAATTATAAAAATTCGAGCAGTTTTTCCTGCCTCTAGTCTCAATCCCTTAGAATCCCTTCTATTGCTTTCTAACAGATTATTTTTCCTAAGGTGCTGCCTTCAACATTTTTCCTGCTCTGAAACCTATAATATTTCCCAATATGATGTAAAGTATACTGCCCAATTTAAAATATACATATTTGAAAAGCAAAATGACAGAGACAGACATTCAGGGAGATCTTCCATCTGTTACTTCACTCTCCAAATGGCCACAACAGCCAAGGCATGGCCAGAAGCCTGGAGCTAGCAACTTCACTCCAATCTCCCACGTGGATGGCAGAGACCCAAGCACCTAAGCCCACCCCCTGTTGCCTCCCAGGGTGCACATGATCAGAAAGTTGGAAGTGGGGGGCTGGCGCTGTGGTGTAACGGATCAAGCTGCTGCCTGCAATGCCGGCATCCCATACAGGCACCAGTTAGAATCCTGGCTACTCCACTTCCCATCTAGTTCTTTGCTGATGCACCTGGGAAAATAGCAAAAGATGGTCCAGGCCTTTGGGCCCCTGCACCCATGTGGGAGACCAGGAGGAAGCTCCTGGCTCCTGGCTTCAGCTTGGCCTAGCCCCAGCCATTGTGGTCATTTAGCAAGTGAAACAGCGTTGGAAGATCTCTCTCTCTCTTTCTCTTCCCCCCACCCCCATAACTCTGTCTTTCAAATAAATAAAATACATCTTCAAAAAATAAAATAAAGCAAGCACGCAAGCAAGCCTAAATTGGAAGCAGAGCTGAGCACTCTCTGATTTTGGATGTGGGTGAATATCTTAAACAGCATCTGAACCTGTGCTCCAAATGCCCACCCAGGATCTAATTGTTTTTTAGTGATTATTTAGTAGAAGGTAAAATGCTACGCATTTCTGTGAGTTATCTTATATAATCAATGCAGATATTCTATTAGAAACTTGATAAGAACATACCATTGTCTCTTTGAGTCAATGCTATTCCTAGATTGATCTCTCTTACTTTTTCTTTTATAAATATTTAGAATTTTTTAAAAAAAGATTTACTTTATTTATTTGAAAGGGTTACAGAGAGAGGTAGAGATAGAAAGAGAGGTTTCCTTCTGCTGGTTCATTCCCCAAATGGCCACAATGGCCGGAGCTGAGCTGATCCGAAGCCTGGAGCCTGGAGCTTCCTCTAGGTCCCTGACTTGGGCACAGGGGCCCAAGCTCCCCAGCCATCCTCCACTACCTTCCCAGGTGCACCAGCAGGGAGCTGGGTCAGGAGTGGAGCAGCTAGGACCTGAACTAGCACCCATATGGGATGCCAGCGCTGCAGGATGGGGCTACAGTGCTGGCCTCAATGCCTTTTAGTTTTCTGAAAAATAATTGTAAATAAATTAGGCATTATCATTATTCCTGTTTTATAAATAAGGAAAATAAGAAACAAATTAACTCAGAAAATAAAAGAATCAAGATTTTGACACATGTAGTCCGTTCTTCACAGAAAGACCACAGAATGTTAAATTCCACCCTTTTCAGCCCTGCTTCCAAGGAGCAACAAATTCTAGCCTGCCCCAAATTTAGGCAGGCTGCTTCCCTCAACTGTTCATTGAACTTGCCACACTCATTTCCACTGGAAAATGTTAGCTATCCTTAAATGATCTGTCTAGTTTTACTAAGTGTTTTGTATGCATTGACCTTGAGCTGTTAGGAGGCAGTGTGTCTTACTATTTATTATTGGTCATTTCTCATTGGTATAATTCAAGTAACAGACCTTTACTCTTGAGAAACATTAAGTTTTATTCATGTTGTGAATAATTATTGAGCACCAATTAGATGTCTTTTTGGATCTGGATAGGAAGTAGCAATCGTGAAAGAAAATGTCCTTATTTTCCCCAAATTCATATTTGAAGACACAAGATAAATAATTAACAAAGAAGAGATTTCTGCAATTAAAGAAAAAACTGAAGAAAGAGCTGACAAGGGATGTCAGGTGGCACTGCTAGTTTGATGGTAGGTGTGGAAGAGGCAAGGAAAGTTTCTCTGAGAAAATAATGCTTGAGCTAGGTTGGTGAGACCTGAAAGAAGAGGGAGGCAGCCCTGAGACTACACTCAGGATAGATGCAAGGGCAAGTGGAAAAGGCAAGAGTAGGCTTCACATGTGTGAGAAAGTAGATGGATGGTTAGCATGGTTGGCTCATTGTGACTGTGGGGACAAGCTGTAAGCATTGGACAGATTACGTGGTATCTTACTGGCCATGAAATAAGTGTTGAATTCAATTAGAGTAGTGGAGCACTATAGGAGGATGTTAAGCAGCAGAGAGAAATAATTGCTTTGTATTTTGAAAGACTGTTCTATTGAGAAATGATTACATACTGACTGAGAGATTGAGAAGGTTGGGGGAGAAGGTTAGTGGGAGGTTTGACAAAGGGTATCAAAATGCAGTTAGTAGAAATAAGAGGTTTAGTCTTCCACTAGCATAGTGGGGGATGGGGGGAGCTGTAGATCACAATAGTGTATTAAATACTATGTGAAAAACAGGAGGGGAGGAGCTAACCGGTTCCAAGAATGGAGAACGGGGATTTGGGAAGGCTGATTGTCTGATCTGATCAGTTTACACTTGACTCTTTTTTTTTTTTAACTTTTATTTAATGAATATAAATTTCCAAAGTACAGCTTATGGATTACAATGGCTCCCCCCACCCCATAACGTCACTCCCACCCGCAACCCTCCCCTTTTCCACTCCCTCTACCCTTCCATTCACATCAAGATTCATTTTCTATTCTCTTTATATACAGAAGATCAGTTTAGCATACATTAAGTAAAGATTTCAACAGTTTGCTCCCACACAGAAACATAAAGTGAAAAATACTGTTTGAGTGCTAGTTATAGCATTAAATCTCAATGTACAGCACACTAAGGACAGAGATCCTACATGAGGAGTAAGTGCACAGTGACTCCTGTTGTTGACTTAACAAATTGACACTCTTGTTTAAGGCATCAGTAATCACCCTAGGCTCTTGTCATGAGCTGCCAAGGCTATGGAAGCCCCCTGAGTTCACCGACTCTGATCCTATTTAGACAAGGCCATGGTCAAAGTGGAAGTTCTCTCCTCCCTTCAGAGAAAGGTACCTCCTTCTTTGATGACCCATTCTTTCCACTGGGATCTCACTCGTGGAGATCTTTCATTTAGGTTTTTTTTTTTTCCCCAGAGTGTCTTGGCTTTCCATGCCTGAAATACTCTCATGGGCATTTCAGCCAGATCCACATGCCTTAAGGGCTGATTCTGAGGCCAGAGTCTGTTTAGGACATCTGCCATTCTATGGGTCTGCTGTGTATCTCACTTCCCATGTTGGATCGTTCTCTCCCTTTTTTATTCTATCAGCTAGTATTTGCAGACACTATTCTTGTTTATGTGATCCCTTTGGTTCTTAGTCCTATCATTATGATCAATTGTGAACAGAAATTCATCACTGGGACTAGTGAGATGGCATTGGTACATGCCACCTTGATGGGATTGAAATGGAATCCCCTGGTATGTTTCTAACTCTACTGTTTGAGGTAAGTCAGCTTGAGCATGTCCCGAATTGCACATCTCTTCCCTCTCTTATTCCCACTCTTATATTTAACAGTGATCACTTTTCAGTTAAGTTTCAGCACTTAAGAAGAATTGTGTATTGATTACAGTATTCAACCAAAAGTATTAAATAGAACAAACAAAAAAAATACTAAGAGGGATAACAAGTTGTACACTTGACTCTTATATTGAAATATTGCACTGTGCCCCCAGAGGCTTTCAAGTATCACATATTAATAAAAATTTAAAAAATAAAACAAAGGAAAAAATTATAGTAGAATAAGGAAAAAAGAATGGAGAACCAAGAGTGAACTATTTCTCAATCCAGAAGAAAGAGGACACAACATATTCCCAAGTAGCAGTGATAACAGAAGGAGGAAAAAATCCTAAGAAATCAAATGGTAATGTGATTAAGAGGAAGAGCCAATGGAACTTATTGATGAATTGTGTGAGGATGACGAAGAATTCTAAAACATTCTTAGGTTGTTGGCAAGAAATATGATTAAATAGTTGAATCATAGAGTAAGGAGAGACTGCCTTGGGAAGGAACAGAGATTAAAGAAATAACTTCGTATATCAAGGTATTGAAGAGACAGATTGTAGGACTTATTTAGTTTCTTTCTTATTCACCATTTTGATCTACAAAGGATTTGAAACATCTTATAATGGAAACACAGATTATAAATAATGATAAAATAGAAAATAAGGATGAAAGGAGATATGGCGGGAAGTAGAGTCAAGTTCAAGGTAGAAAAGGCATGTAGATGATGAGACCCCAAATAGGTAATGATCATTCGGTCTCAGACTTGGCTCTGCAGAAGAAGAGTCTTGCTCGGTTACTTAATGGTCATTACTGGATCACAGGAAGCATAACTGTCCCTCAGGAGAGCCAAGCTTTTTCAGACTTTTGGTTTGGAAGACATCTCTTGTAGTGACTCAGAGGAGAATGCACTGAGGCACGCGCTGTGAGAACTGTGATTCTGTTTCAGTCGAGAGCTTTCTTGGGAAGGGACTATGCAACATAGGCATAAAAAGCCTGTAGAGTCACTTAAAGAATTCACAATTCTGAAAAGCACTTGCGCCCGAGGACTGCCTTTCTAAGTTCAATTTTTCCTTATGGGCTTTCCTAAATGATACAGATATCTTCAAAAAAGATGCCTGGCAATCAGTGTCCTAGTGAATTCAGCCATCATTATTCACCGAGGACTCTGATGGTCAGTGGTCTATGCTCTGCCTACCTAACGTGTGGTGATAAAGGTCTTGATTTATTCTAAAAGCCCAGAATGAGCTTCTATTCAGATTTTAAAGGCAGACTACTTTATTTTTCCATCTCATCTCTTTCAATATTTTATTTCCGTAAAAAAAAGAGGAAAGAAAATTCTTCATATGTATCATCCCTAGAGACAAGTTCTTGGCAGGACCACATCCAGTGGTGTTTGTTGATGAGTAACACACACTCCCACAATCCTACATAAACCAAGATATCTTGAACTTTGAGAGAAGTCTCAAGACAGACATAAATTTAAACACATGGTTTACCTGAAAAATTAAAAAAAAAAAAAAAACAGGTGGGGATCATGTAGGTCTGTTTTTCTGAAACAGATATAGGAGCATTTCATTGGTAATCTGTGATTAAGGATGGAATCTTTACTGAAAAATGTACTACTTATGTGGAAAGATAACTTTATAGCAATGCAATTTTCTCAGTTTTCATGAAATTGCTTCTTGTTGTAAGCTATTCAATCAAATAGCATAAATATTTCAAAGTGTGACCTTTGTGTATACGATGGCAGTGGTCATATACAAAGAAATTATGATGGCAGAGTTCTATGAAATTCAAGGAAATATAAAGCTGGGTTTCACATCACTTACATTTCTAGATGTTAAATATTTAAGATGAATGATGCAGATATTTTATATCTTATACTTTATAGAATTGTAAAAGCAGTACCGGGGGCCGGCACTGTGGTGCAGTGGGTTAAAGCCCTGGCCTGAAGCGCCGACATCCCATATGGGTGTCATTTCTAGTCCCGGCTGCTCCTCTTCCAATCCAGCTCTCTGCTATAGCCTGGGAAAGCAGTGGAGGATGGCCCAGGTCCTTGGGCCCCTGCACTCACGTGGGAGGCCCATAAGAAGCTCCTGGCTCCTGGAGCAGCTCCGGCCATTGCGGCCAATTGGGGAGTGAACCAGCAGATGGAAGACCTCTCTCTCTGTCTCTACCTCTCTCTGTAACTCTGTCTTTCAAATAAATAAAATAAATCTTTTGAAAAAAAGTAGTACCAAAAAGAAGGAATTAGTTTGCTAAAAAGTGATGAAAATTTTCAAAGCAAGGTATAATTCCATAGGAATCAGAATCAGTTTTGGGAAACTGACTAAACTCATGGGAATAATAAAAACCATAGCATTTAAATATATATAGTCCTTTTAAAATTTTACTTATTTATTTATTTGAAAGGCAAGCAGAGACAGGGAGAAAGAGGTGGAGAGAGGGAGAGAGGGAAAAAGGGAGTGAGAGGGAGAGAGAAAGAGAGGGAGAGAATTATCCCTCATCCACTGGTTCACTCTCCAAATGTCCACAACAACCCAAC